>NW_022111324.1:72961315-72975298 GCF_000313985.2 Echinops telfairi
CACACACACACGGGTGTAACATGAAGGGAGCGCAACAGAGCAGCAAAGCAACAAAGTCCCCGAGGAAATCTGAAAACAGACTTCGGACATGGGGGCAGGGCTTGGCACTGCATCAGACTCAACGGGAAAACATTCATTAAGGTCAGCAGACAGACCTGGAACGATTCATAGGCTCTCCGGCCCCGCCATGTGTAGCCATATAAGACAGGCAGGATAAACAATCTTGAGGAGAAAACAACAGGGCCGACAGTTCCAAGAAGACTGGGGGTGGGGGGTGTATACAAACCCAGAAGGAACAACAGGACAAAGGAACAACAGGAGATCTAAAATCAATGGCAAGGACTGCACAGAATGCCCAGTGGGGTTTGATCACATGCAATGTAGCTGAGAGGAAGTAGAGAGCCACCTGAAGGTGGAACATGATGGTGGGGTAGGAGCAAAGTAAAAGGAAATAGAGGAAAGAACTAGAAGGCAAAAGACATTTATAGAAGTATAAATATAGGCATGTATATATGTAAATATATTAATATATAATGATAGGGATATAGGTCTATGTACATATATTTATAGGGTAAGCAATAAGGTAGCAGACAGACATTGGGCCTCTACCCAAGTTCTCCCTCAATGGAAGAACACTTTATTTGAATAACCTGGAATTCTGTGATGCTCACCTTTCCAACACAATTGCTGAAGACAAAATGGTTGCATAAGCTAATGTGGTGACGAAAGCTAATGGTACCTGGCTATTACAAGATATAGTATAGCATCTGGGGTCTTAAAGGCTTGAAGTTAAACAAGGGGCTATCTAGCAGGGAAGTAACAAAGCCCACATGGAAGAAGCACACCAGCCTATGTGATCAGGAGGTGTCGATGGGATTGGGTATCAGGGATCAGAAGACCCCAAACAACCAACCATTTCTACGCGAACAAGGGGAGTTAGAGTGGAGACCCCAAACCCATCTGTAACAATCGGACATCCCCTCACAGAAGGGTCACAAGGAAGGGACAAGCCAGCCAGGGTGCTGCATAGCACCAATGAAACACACAATTTTCCTCTAGTTCTTTGATGCTTCTCCACCCACTATCATGACCCCAATTCTACCTTATAAATCTGGCTAGACCAGAGCATGCACACTGGTACAGTAAGAGCTCTCGGACACACGGAGTCCAGGGCAGATAAACCTCTCAGGGCCAATAATGAGAGTATCGATACCATGAGGGTAAGAGGAAGGTGGGGGGAGAAGGGGGAGAAAGAGGGAACCAGTCTCAATGATCGAAGTACAAACCCCACCCCTCCCAGGGGGACAAACAACAGTGAGTGAAGGGAGACAGTGGATGGTGCAAAATATGAAAATAATTGATAAATGATCAAGGATTTATGGGGGGGGGAGGGTGTGGAAAAAGAGGAGCTGATACCAAGGGCCAAGTAGAAAGAAAATGTTTTGGAAATGATAGTGGGAAGCATATGTACAAATGTGCTTGCTACAATTGATGTATGGATTGTTACAAGAGCTGTAAGAGCCCCCAGTAAATTGATTTGTTAAAATTATATGTATTTTTTAAAAAGCAATATGGAAATACCTTAAATGACCGTTGTATTGCCTTTTGGCATGTATTATTTAACATTCTTTTCCTTACTACTTTAAAAGCCTTTCTTATAACATAATCTAGTTTTGTGTGCCTCTTTTGCTGTTCTTATTTGAGCATTAACTGTATGAAAGAATAAACTACTTTTCGGTCTATTGGTTTGTTTGCTTTTAAATCATTTTATTGGGGGCTCGTACAGCTCTTATCACAATATCCATCCATTGTTGTCAAGCATATTTGTACATATGTTGCCATCATCAATTTTCATAGTATTTTCTTTCTACTTGAGCCCTTGGTATCAGCTCACCCCTCCCCAACCCCCCCTCCCTCTTATCGGTTTGTTATACTTAAAATGGTCATTGGGGCAGGAACCAGACCAGCTGTTACGTTTTAAATCCTACCACTGAAACCACGATGTAAGGCATCAGACGTCGAGTTCAGAGCTAGAGCAGTCATCACCCACATCAACCACAGGAACCGACGGCTGAGGCCGGCGAAGCGGCGGGTGGTGTGTCCTGCCCGGGCTCTCTCCCTTCTTGCCACGAGCCTGAAACGGGGCTCCAGAGGCAGAGTCCCCCAGCGTTAGCTACCCTTACCTCTCGGCCTTCCAAGTAACAGAAAAAAGTCCTTGCAGGTAAAAAGCCCAGTCCAGAACTGCAGCCCTTTTCTCCGGGTCGGAGCTGATGTGATCCATCAGAACCACGAACTCACAATCAGGAAACCCAAAGAGCAACACATAACAAGTGTACCTGGGCAGGTAAACCTGAGTCACTTGGGTTTTGAGAGTGGACTGCGTTTCCCGAGAATCACCTGCAAAGGGGGCTTCAAGAACCTTGTGGAAAATTGGAATTCAAAGATATCTCTGGGAACTTTTAGAAACCCCCGGAGAGGTGCCATCCCCCACTCAGCGCCGGCAGAGGAGCTGCTGCTGGTGGCCAGAGGCCAGCAGCACACGAGGTCAGAAGCTGCATCCACTGTCCTTTGTGGCCGGGCGTGCCGGGCCCTGACAGTGGCGATTTCTAGGCGTGAACACAAAAGCCGCATTCATATTTACGGCCGAGGCGGCTCTACTTTCAATGCCTAACACAAAAGCTTGATTCTGAACAACAAACATGCTTATGCGGCGGCGACAGCCTCGGGAGCTCGGGCCGACGGGCACATGGTGAGACCCGATCCCACTGGCACGTACCATAGAGGAACTGGGAGCACTGCGTGTAGCCCTCCTCCATCTCCTCGCACTTGTCCGCCGCAGTCTGCAGGTCACTGTAGGTCATGGCAAACACCGCCGCTCCGGACTCCACCAGGAACTTGCACACCTGGACGTTGTTACACGAGGCCGCACAGTGCAGGGGGGTCCTGGGGAAGGAAACAAGGCAAGAGCCGGAGAGGTTGGTATCGAGTGGACGGCACCTGCTGCAAAGAACACTGCTTACACCTGTAGCCAGAAAAAGCCCCTAGGTCAGGCGAAACATCAGACAATAGTTCAGCCTAAGTAGGAAGGAGCGCTTGCCTGGAGTGCAGTGGTGTGTGAAGCCCTGTCTGCATGGGACCAGACAGTGGTGTGTGAAGCCTTGTCTGCGTGGGACCAGACAGAGCAGCCACCCCAAAGAGGACATGGGAACCTGAGGAGGGCACTAGGTGCGCGTATTAATGGTGGGAAAACAGCTAAGAAACGGAGGCTGGTCAGGACAGCACAACAAGAACGGAACCAGCGTCGCTCACTGAACTGTACGTATGGAAACTGTGGGGTTGTTTAAAACAGAGAGAACGTTATTTGCTATCACCTGATGTACTACAGATCCCACAGGCCCAGTGTTAAATGCACCTCTTCTACTCTTTCCTCGGAAAACCTCAACAGTTGCTATGTTGTTATGGTTGCTCCCTAACCACTTAGGCCAGTGGCTCCCAGAGTGGGCCGTACTGTCGACTGGGCTGTGGGCACTGCAGCAATCCAGTGGGGCTGCAAAAGCAGATACCTACACTTTATCCTGGACTGTGGGCTATACAACAACGGTTTTTCATTGCCAGGGGGATGCTGAGGGATTTTTCTTTTCCCCTGAGAAGAGGTGGTAGGCCAAATAAGTTTGGGAACCTCTGAATTAACAAGAATACTTGAACTCATCAAAGGATGAGCTATAGCCACCACTACGCTGGCAGAGAGGGCAGAATGACTGCAGTAATTACGAAGAATGGGAGGGCCCAGCAGTAAGTACAGGTCTACAGTCTGGAGCACAGAAGCCGAGTCGTCCTCATTACCAAACAGTCCTTCACATTAGAGGCCTTCACTCAAGCCAGGTGCCTTGAACATCCCTCTATCAGCACACCAAGTCTAAAGGAATTAAATCCCACACAAGAATTGCCTTGTGCACCTATTTTTAAAGATACAAATGGAAATACATTTCATTGTAAAGATTCTCAATTTTATCCAAGCTAGAAAAGTGACTTTAAAATACACACATTTGGGTCTATTTTAAGCAACTGGTTAACCCAAAAACAAAGTCAATGCTAACTCATAGAGACCCCGTGGGTTTCCGAGACACTAAGTGTTTCTCCCTTGGTGCTGCCAGTGGTTTCGAACTGCCAACTATGTGGATTGCAGCTCAATGTATAACCACTACACCACCAGGGCTCTTAACAGGAGCCTATGAATACCTGCAAAGGAAGTCTTCCCTGGCGTTTCAAATGTTTTTGAATGAGCTATTTCAGAAGTGACTGTAGATCAAATGTTTAGATGTCAGAAAAGTCAGTCCCAATGCCCGGGCCCAGAAGGTGGGTCTGAGAATGCTCATCAGGCCCTGTAGTGTGTTGAGACAGGTTTTCTCCCCTTGTCCCCTCTTCCCCTCCACTGATGCCCCTTGGGCACTCATGCTTCTAAGATAAAAGAAAAATTGGCAAACCAAGCACTGAGTGCGTTTATTAAAAGGGTGGGGTGGGGTGGGAAGTTATAAAGAACACTAGCGCTAAGTCCTGCCCATTAGAGGTCAAGGTCAACCTGATTCACTGTATTCCTACCCAGTACACCGTATGTCAAATCCCATTGAGATAACACTGTCGGTGCCGTAACGGGAACATATTCTAGCTATCACTTGAAGGGCTCATTACTTGGATGGCCACCTTCTCAAAATGCAGGCCTTGGAAACACTGCACGAGTTCCACTCTGGTACAGAGGACCCAGCATCAACTCAATGGCCACGCCAGCAGCAGAGAGCCCACGCTGCCTCGCTCTCTAACACACTCGGAGAAGAGAAAGTCTAAGTGCTAGGAAGATTCCAGTCATGAAGCTATTCACTGTTCTTTTCGCATTCTTGGGAAAACTGCATGCTCATCAAAAAATCCGCGTGTCACAAAAAGATCTGAAGTACAAGCCGGGCCCAGGCCCCAGTCCAGACCCCACTCTTAGTAGTCTGGGCATGATAATTACACATGTTCTCACTGCCTGGCTTTTACGGTGAAAATTATAAGCAGTCTATGTTCCCCATATTAGAGACGCAAGAACAATAAAACACATTTAGAATATGCCTTGCTTATGCTTTTGCTAAACCAGGAAGTTAGGCTACAAAATGTTCCTATGGTAAGCTCAGCGACCTGTTTACAGCATGTGAAAAAAGAGCAGGAAGGAGGTAGATTGAAACACTAATGGTGTTCACTCCCAGACTGTAGGAGAACAGGTGGCTGGTTTTCCTCTTTTTCTTACATTTCCACAGTGGACACACTTTATTTTTGTAAACATAAGTTTCTTAAAAAGCAGGCAAAATGTTCTCCAAGTCTTACAGCAACAACAACAAAATTGGAGAATAATGAACAGATGCTGTATGGAGGTCACAGCAAATGGGTGTGATGCACTTGATGGAATAATGAGGCTATTTTAAATCTGAGTATGTGCACTCATGTAATTTTCATATATATATGTATACACACGTATGAAAATGCTACTACATAATAACTATTGTTCGTGGTAAGAGAAAAGCAGGCCATAAAAGCGTAAAATACTACATTGTAAATGTGATTCCAAAACCAAGCCAACTGCCGTCAAGACTCCAGCTGAGAGCAGGCCTGCAGATGACTCTGAGGCTGTGAATCTTTACAGGAGCAGGCGGCTGCATCATTCTCCTGAGAAGCAGCTGGTGGCCTAGAACCTCCAGCCTTCTAGTTAACAGCCCCATGCTCAACCCACTGTGCCAGGTTCTCTATGTGGGTGCAATTCAACAGATCCTGCAGTCAAATGTACTTGGGAAAAGGTTATAAAGTGTAACGCCCTCTTGGGGAAAGACATAATGAACATTAAACATTAATACAATGAAGCTTGTCAACGCCTGAACTCAACTGCTTGTCTGCCCAGATGCAGGGCAACAAACTATTTAACGTGGCTCTTCTAGCCATTGTCTGTAACTCCCAGCAAATGACCTTTTCCTGATGGGTCTGAAAAAAAGTGGAAGGCGATACTGACAGGATTCATTGTGATTGCCATTTACTACATACAAAATGGGCTTCTCGGAAGCAGGGGTGCTTCACGATCAGTGTGAGCCAGGAGTGGAGCGTATCATTTGCACAGTGAACCTCCTTGATCCAGAAGACAGCTACAACATCCAAGGTATGTATAGGAGGAGCAGCAGCAGCAGCACCAAGAGCCGGAGCATGAGACAGAGTGGTGGACTTCCCAGCCCACGGAGTAAATAAAGCTGAGTGCTTTGGGGCAGAAGGCTGGCTTGTGGAGTGGGGTGCCCCTGGGTACTTAGTTGGCAAAGCTGGCTCTGCTGACCCAGGGAGCTGGAGCTGAGTGCTTATGGTGGAGTGGGATGGCATGTCCTTTGGGCATTTACTAGCAGCCCTGAGAGAACAACTCCATCCCGAACATTTCCACCTGAATTGCAACCTGTTACCTTCCACAATAAACCCTACCATCGGGAGTGCTGTGAGGCCACTGCAGTGAAGTAGAGAGCCTAGCTAAAAAGCAGAGCGAGTGGTAGAAAAGAACTCTGGTTTCCCAAGTCTTCCACCTTTGACAGGGCAGAGAGATTTGAGTTTTCCTTCCCCGAAACAGGTTTCCACCTTACACTGGACCCAGCTGCTGTAGGGTTTGCTGTGTATTACAGACACTGGAAAGTTCCAGAGGGGTTAGGGAAACCTTGCATAAACCAGCCCTTGTCAAATCTGTGTGAAGATGCTAATTAACCTGTACATTAATTTCCTTATTTTTAAAATCCTTTAACTAAACTAAATTCCAGTTCCTAGAAAAGGAGCGCATGCTCGGTGAAGTGGAGGTGCAGCCAAAAGGAGGGCGGCCTTCAAGGGCGTGGACGGGCTCGGCAGCGGCAACAACGGCTCGGGCACAGGAGCCAGGGGAGGACGGCCCAGGGTGGCGCAGCCTTTTGTTCCGCGGTGCAAGGGGTCGCTATGGGTCATAACCAACTCGGTGGCACCTAACAACAACCAGGAACTTTTAAAAAACTCTACTTCCTGCTAGAATGGGTGCCTATCACATGAAGATAAGTGGCATGCCCCATCCCACGGCTGGGTTACACAGCAGCCTGAGAACCTGTAGAGATGGGCTTCTGGCCCTCCAATGCCCCCACGCATGGCTTATGCCGAGCTGATGTGCACACCCACAAGTGAAACATCTTACCATCCGTCACTATCAGCAGCATTGACATTCACACCAAACTGCACCAGGAACTTGACGATCTCTGTGTGGCCCGCACACACAGCGTTGTGAAGGGCCGTGATGCCTTCGTCATTGGGCAGGCTCGGGTCGTCAACCTGTAACAGAAACACGAAAGCGAGCATCATCACATTTCTTGTCACCTGCACTGTCACTACAAACTGGCTCCTTATGGTCAAAACAACAGAAGGGTTTGTTTTTTTTTTAAATCATAATTAAAATCTACATGAGCCAAGAAAATTGTACCCCACCCCCTAAAAAAATTTTTTTAGAGTAGACAGAAGAGCCACGTTAAGTAGGTGCTCACTATAAAAATTCTTGGTTTTATTTTTATTTGAATGGCCATACCAGGGACTATCTTCTTAAAGCCATCTTTGTTACTTTATCCTCCCAACTTCCTACCACAAATTAGCTTTTAAGTAGAATCTACATTTCCCGTGGGAAGGAAAAAAGGGCAACTAAAAATATTTTAAATAGTAGGCTTCGGAAAAGTAGGGCCACACCTGTAATTTAATACTCCACAGCACAAGTCTAGGTAGGAGCTTTTTAAAGTGAGCTAGCCATCTTCCTAAGAAAGAAGGGTGTACCAGAGAGCCTGCAGGAGGGATTGCATTCTGCACTGTCAGCATGTTTGTAGTCACACCTTTAAAATAGAATAGTCTGTTTCGAAACATGCATAAGAGTTCACTACTCCAAGCCAATCCTCCAAAAGAAAACTACTTAAAAATGCAACTTCTCCTGAATAGTTTTCTGAGATATTTAAAACAAAACATAAGGTCTTTTTAAAAATTCTTCAATTACAATTGTACCTCATATATAATTCTCTGCACAAGATCAAATTCTCCTTCCAAAGATGAATCTAGAAGTAAAGCCAGAGGGTTGAACTTCACCCTCATCCCATGAGCAATCCGTTCTGAGCCTGTCTTGCGTAAGTTTGTCCTTTTGCCCTGCAAGAGAGGAAGTGTGTGGAACATTTAGGGTCCTGACTTACACAGAAGGGAACAGCCACACAAAAACTAACGGGGAGTCGTGAGTTCGATGGAAAGGAATCTTTCCAACATAAGCATATCCACAAAGTACCCAAACCCGAGGATTCTGCCCAATAAAACTTCATAAACACATTCATGTAGCAAAGTGGGATAAAGTTAACTTTAGAAGCCCTAATAAAATAAGGCTTATGGGAAGCATTATCATATGCCAAGAAGAAAAACCCAAACCCTGTTGCCATGGATTCCCATTCAGAGTGAGCCGTCAGGCGCACAGTAAAATCACCCCGCGCCTGGGGCTTCCAGGGCTGCAGTTGTTAGGGAAGACGCCTGCCACAGCGCTCTCCAACACAGCTGGTGGGTTTGACCCACCAAGCACGCCTTCCATTACAGCCACAATGGCTGTAATCTGGTGTGGCAAGGAGGCTGGCTTTCTGTCAAGTAGAAAAACTTGCCAAGAATGATCTTTAAATTACCTATCTCCTATAGGATAACAAATCCCACAGTCTTAACTTGGGTGAGAGTACAACTCAGGATTACAATGGCTAGTATTTATTGAATGCTTATTCATTTAATCCTCACAAAAACTCCATTATCTCCCCTTTACAGGTGGGGGACTCAAGCGCATAGCCAGAAAATGACAGCGCTAGAATCAGATTCTCAGAAGTCAGAGCTCTTAACCATTCCACTCCAAGGTGCCTCCTCCTCATGGGAAAGTGCTGTTCACATGATACAGCAGAGGGAAAGTCCCTCTTAGATATACCCAGCAGATCCTTCCCACTCTTGGAGTGTTCCCACTATTTTACACACTTCATTCTACTGAAACAAATACAAACGTAGGCCATCATAGCTTTCTGTATTCCAGGAAGGCAGGCTAAAAACAAAGGCAAGAATTAACAAGCGCTCTACCCTCCTTATGAAACGGGTTTCTGAAACATGTCAGCAACGTGGAAATATTCCCAAGGGTGTCACACGCCACCCATACGGCTCAGTTTACTTCTCATGTAGAAAACTGCCAATTAAAAGACTTTAGGGCAGCGGTTCTCAAGCTGTGGGTAGCAATGCCTTTGGGGGTCAAACAACCCTTTCGCAAGGGTCGCCCAATTCATAACAGTAGCAAAATTACAGTGATGGAGTAGCAACGAAAATCATTTGATGGTTGGGGGGGTCATCACAACATGAGGAACTGTATGAAAGGGTCGCGGCATTAGGAAGGTTGAGAACCATTGTGTTAGAGGCACACAATATGGTTTATAATGCTGGCAGTGATTAAAATGGTCCTTAGGGAGAGGGCTGTCTGCAAACCTTAAGCAATTGCAGGGAATACAATTGGGGAGCAGGACGGGGCAAGAACACCTGTGGTGCCCACTCTGAAAGAGGAAAGTCACCTTTCTAAGAATGAAACAAAGTATGACCGATACTCTCACGAACTATGGTTTCCATGATTCTCCTTGGACGTATGAAAAAACTCTGACCCAGCGAAGCAGGAGGCCGGGTAATAAATACCATGAGTAGCTGGCGTGTGGACTGGTTTGCGCCAGCCTGGCTTCAGGCTGCCTCCTTTTCTCACGTGGAACCGGCTTCAAGGTTCAGGAGGCACAAAGGCCTTTCAAAAGTGCTAACCTCTGCCTCCAGATCCCTCGTTCCTTTCCTCAAATGTTTACGGTAGGAAACGTGAAAGCAAATGTTTCCTAGAAGTACAAAAGCTGACGTAACCTAGAACAACTGCTATCTTTGAATACCAATCTCACCCTCAAGAATGCAAAGAGCTGAGTGTCCACAGTTGAGCAATTTTATCCTTTTTAAAAAATGCTGTTTATCGTTGTTGTTGTTTTTAATCAATAAGGATCCTGAACCTTTTCGTGCTTACTGAAACAAAATGACCTGAAAATTCAACTCGGGAAATACGGATTTTATTTAAAGTTATTCTAGAATTTTTATTTCCTATTACCTATTTCAAAGGAGCCCTGATGTCATCGTGGTTACACGTTGGGCTGCTAACCGAAAGGTCAGCAGTTTGAAACCACCAGCTTTCTACTCCAAGGGAGAAAGGGCTTTCTACTCCCCTAACGAGTACCGGAAACTCGCGGGCAGTTCTACCCGGTCCAAAGGGTCACAATGAGTCAGAACTGACTGGATAGCAGTGAGCTCGAGTTCGGAGCCGGTCACCTGTTTCAGAGGCATGCTGAACTTCAAGGAGGTAAAAACGATAGTATTTGGAAGGAGAATGGAAAGCATGCCAAGTCAAACAGGCAAAATTTTGGAACTGGAAGTCGCTGTACAAAGCAGCCCAAGGGACTGCCATGTTATCCAGAGACTGTCCCACTATGCCGAAGGTGCGGAGGCAGTGCACACACTACCTCTGGCCCAGTTACCCTGCCCCCTGCCTCCACCCTTCCAATTGTATCACCAGTCTAAGATTAAGGTTATACCTTACTAGGTCATTCAAAACAAATACCTCTGCAAGAGAAAGAGAAGTCTGAAAAAAAAGAGTGACCAGTCGAGTGAGACAAGTGGCACTATCTGGCTGGCATCCCCCAGCTGGGCTAGAGATTAGGAGTTTCAGAGCCAGCCAGGTCCTGTCGCTCCTCGTCTAGTGCTGCTTCCCTACTGTGGGCCACATCAGCTCAAAACAGACAGCAGGGGTGGGACTTCAAAGAAGAAAATTCCGTTTCTTTGAGAAGGAAACACAAGGCCATTCTTTATCCTGAATATACAAACTTTTCCTGGCATTTGTAAGACAGATCCAATCTATACCAAGGGAATTTTAAAACAAGACGGTGAACTGTAGAATGCTTTTGCTGTTCTAGACAATTTGGACATAAGCCATTCTTTCTAACTAGCAGTAAGTTAACTTCTTGCGGGTGTCTCCAGTTGAGGACTGACCACCTGGAAGAGCAGACCAGGCAAAAGGCTCCTGGAGAGACCACAAGACCCCATCCGCGTTACTTACTGGTGGCAGGGAAACCTGCCCTGTGATCTCGGGTGGGCGCATGCTCACTGCGTCTTCTCCCGGCCCCTCAGACTCCCCAGATGGGTACGGCGGGGGTGGGTACGGGGGGTACTCCTCCAGATACACTTCTAGCAGATGGGGGGCCTCTGGATTTGGTGCCTCTAAGTTAATCTGCAGATTCGGGCTGCAGTCCGAGACCCCTTCAGACAAATAGTCACATCCCGGAGCAGGAGCTGGCATGTCACTGCTCTCGGTACTGGCACTCCCTGCTTCCTCTGGGGACACTTGTTCAGGAGCCAGAGAGACCACCTCCTTCTCTGGCTCCACGTGTAAGTAAGGATTCGGGATCTCGGCGGGGCTCTCGGAGCTGGCAGTGCCGGCAGTGGACTTAGTGGGCGGGTATGAGGGGACCGAGATGGTCTCCATAGCAGCTATGGTGGTCCGCTGATAGAGAAGTTTCTGAATGTTTGGCCCATTCGGACCCTCGGGCTCCGTGATCGAGCTGCGCTTCTTCAGTGGCCGGGGAGCATTCGACAGCTTCTTGCGTAGGGCTTCTAAGTCGGCGTCGCTCTGGTTTCGGTAAGGATGCGACAAGAAAGGCAGCAACTTGGTTGGGCTGAGTGGGCGAGGGATTCTTTCTTGCTCGTGGTTCTCCGGACCAGCCGCAGCAGGCTCGGTCTCGGGTTCCGGACTGGCAGGCTTGCCCTGGTGACTGGAGTAAATGTTCTCCGGGTGCTGCTGCTGGTTTTGGGCAGCAGCGATGACAGGCTTGCCATATACTAATTGGAAAAGGAAAAACGCCTGATGAGTGCCAAGTAAGCAAAACTGGCAAGTCGGAGATACAACGAACAATAACTAAAGCTATTACATAATGCCCTTCCGTTGAAGCAATAGTTTAAAATGATTTAACAAAGGACACAGCAAGACTTCTACTTTTGTACGTAACAAACTTATTACAGAATCAAAAGCCCCGACTGACAAAGATGCACCATTGCTTTGGGCGCCAACAGGAAAGCAAACGCTGCCCCTGCTAACTGTCGGACGCTACTCCCGATAATCAGCAGCGCCCAACGTTCAAATGTAAAACGGTGGAAAAGGTGCAGGTTGAAATCACTGAAAATCGGCGGTCCTTCTCACACACCCACACTGGAACTGAGCACGCTCTATCCGAGTCAATCAGTGTGAGAAATCAGTTAGCTCACAAAACTAGTAAGAACCACTTGGATGTACCAAGCCTTCTTTCCTATAACATTAGGATTATATAAAAACTATCTAATTTTGAAATTACTGTATTAGCCGTTTTTAATCAAAAGAGCTCTTTTTTTTTAAGAGCAAGTTGTTGTATATCCAAAGATAAGTTAAAAAAAAAAAAAGCTACTCGGTTCCAGTTCAAACACGCACACGCTCGGGCCAGACACGTCTCAGTGGTGAGTGACGGCCGTGGACATGTTCTCAGTAAAGCGCTTGTCTCGGTCTCAATAGGAGAATGCTTCAGAAATGAGGTCTAGTCAAAGCAGCGGCTTCTGGAGGGATCTGCTAGCATGGGGCCAGCTAGCATGGGGTTACGGCAACTGACCTTGGAACCTCAAAGGAGAGATCTCTGGAAGGTTTCTCAAAGGACCCAGATTGATCAGGGGCCTAACTGGAAGGCGTCTGGAGTAAATGGAGAACTGGATACACGAGAAGACGAGCAGGAGGGATGCACTGAGGAGTCGTATCCCAACATGACAATGTGCCTGCCCGCTCACTCTTTCAGGGTAAACAGAGCTGTCCTAACAAGAATTGTGCTGCCAAACCCTATCCCCCCACCCTACAGCCCTGAGTCTGCCCCTTCAGACTTCTTTTTGTTCCCCAAACTCCAAGGACAGTTAAGATTAGCAGAATTGGTGTCCCTGCAGGATGCCATAGCTCATTTTGACATGGTGTGACTGAAAGAGTCCAGGATTCTCCAGGGAAGGGTGAGAGAGAGGCACACGCTGCCCTCGGAAGGGTGCAGACCTAACTGGAGCACGTGTCCCAAAAAAATAGACTCGTCTTTGTATATTTTTGCTTAATAAGAGTCTCTATGATTTTATAGCAATCCATTTTGGCTTATCTTTGAATACTGCTATTTTGCTAACATTTTAGTTCATAATTACATATTTATCTCATGAAACATAGTGGTTTTTATCTGAGTCTGACAAACCAGATTGTAACTTAAGGAGCCTGCATGGCACTGTAGTACCCAAGATATTACCAAATTACATCTATTTAGCAGAAGCTAATCATTTTATGATTTTAAGTTTAGCAAGTGGATATGCCCTCTCAACAGAATGACTTAAGATGTAATACAGAGTTGGTTTAAAAAAAGAAACCTTTAACATAGCCTGTGGATCGTGACCCCTTTGGGGGTCGAACGACCCTTTCATAAGGGTCGCCTAATACATCCTGCATATCAGATATTTACATTACAAGTCATCACAGTAGCAAACTTACAGTTACGAAGTAGCAATGAAAACAATTTTATGGTTGGGGGTCACCCCCACATGAGGAACTGTATGAAAAGGGTTGTGGGTCTTAGAAGGTTGAGAACCACTGCTCTACTAGGTCAGTTGTCCAGTTCTCCAAGTTCCAAAACCTTCTGGTCACACTGATAGTGGGAACTTGACCCTGGCACCGGCCGCGCTCCCTCCCTCCCTCTCTAGTGAGCCCCTCAAGAACGGGCCACCTTTCCCTCCTCCACTGCCTTCAGTGCCCACTGCGGCAGCTGACTGCCAGCCACCTTTCCCTCCTCCACTGCCTTCAGTGCCACTGCGGCA
>NW_022111324.1:72976800-72986019 GCF_000313985.2 Echinops telfairi
CTGCGGCAGCTGACTGCCAGCCACCTTTCCCTCCCCCACTGCCTTCAGTGCCACTGCGGCAGCTGACTGCCAGCCACCTTTCCCTCCCCCACTGCCTTCAGTGCCACTGCGGCAGCTGACTGCCAGCCACCTTTCCCTCCTCCACTGCCTTCAGTGCCACTGCGGCAGCTGACTGCCAGCCACCTTTCCCTCCTCCACTGCCTTCAGTGTCACTGCGGCAGCTGACTGCCAGCCAGCTCACTCTTCAGCATGCAATTAGGAAGACGCCACAGTGACACAAAACTCGTGGAACAAAGGCCCCGCCACAGACAGACACGGGTTAGTTTGCCGTCTGTTAGCAGATGGACGCTCTGGTTGCTGACCATTCACCCATACATCTTCGCCATCTCCGCGGGTCAAAGTCAGAGCCAGCAGCTTACCACTCGAGAAGGGTGGCCCTCTGCTGTGTGTCTTGGTCAACGCACTCTGCACGGCCTGCTGGAAGTTTTTCCCAGGAGCCTGATGCTGGGTGTACATGGAATATATTGAGCTTGCTGCCACGGTCTGTGGCTTCCGGAAGGGGGGGAGGAGGGTGTCCTTGGAAGGCTGAGGGGTAAAGGGCCGGACAGCGGCAGCAGGTGGACTTTCTTGCTTGGAACCTGGAGAAAGGGCTTGGTCTTGGCCAGCTGAAGGCATGCTGGGAGACAGCAGGACCCTCTGCTGCCGTGGTCCTGTCATTTTGGGTTTATTTCCCACGGATGCCACAGCTGCTGAATACTGCTGAGGGCTGCCATCGGCCTTACTGTCTGACGGTGGCGGATTCGTTTGTCCCAAGTACGGCAAACTAATTTGTTTGGGTTTAGTAGGAACCGGAGGCGGTACTTTCACACCATTTTTATTTATAGCCTGTAACACACAATGGAAAATCGGTTACGATGCGAGGACTATAGAGGAGGACGTTCTACGTGCCCTAGTTCCACAAGGGCAGTTTATTCTTACCCTGCTAAAAATGTTAACCTCTGAACAGGTTTAAAGCGCTAACAAGTTCACTCTGGACTAAATCAGATTTAGTAGTGGACTTTAGGAATGCGGGGCCATCCCTCCCCTCCTGGCCTCCACCTCCTGTTCAGGCAACGATACGGCACACTTGAAAACTTTTCATCTTATAGACACAGACATACCAGGAAATAAAACACATTCCTGTTCATTAGAACTCCATTCAGTCCAGACCATTGCAGTTAAGGGGGAAAAAAACCTTGCTAATTTTGCAGTATGTAACCTATAACCTGGTTACCAAAGGCTAGTATCGTACAAAGCTACACAAGAGTCACCATTAAATCACTGATACAATCTTAGCTCCAAATTCCAAAGACCTAAGGTACGTGAAGAGCACACATACAAGGTTCTCGGAAGCAGCTGCATTTCCTAGGGGATCACATGAAGCATGACTCAGCTGCTTCAGTCACTCTTGTCTCAGGCGAGACCACAATATATTCAAGCAACAGAAATAAAAATAGCAGGATGCTGTTACGCGTTACGTCTACTGTCCTCCTGAACACACAAAGAATTGCTACTGAGCCTTCAAAGCCAGGTGTTCTGGAAATACCTGCGCATCCCGGAGGATATCTTCGCTGCTCTGATTTTTCCTCAAGGCACCAAAGGCAGGCGGGGCAGCAGACTGGTCTACCGTGTCAAACATGGAGAAGGGACGAACTTTCTTCTCCTTCTCCCTCAGCGAGATCTCCCCATCATCACCTGCAGGCAGAACACCACGCTCACTTTCAAACTGCCCGACAGAATTCCTCTGCCCCTCACAAGTATTGTTGCTCCTAAGTTTCCTTGCGCCTCCCCCCACCATAGGTCTCAAACATACAAATTCAGTGCGTCTCCTTTGTGTAAAATAAGTCAATAAAAGAATCCTCCAAGTGCTACAATTTAGCTTAGTTCTCAGCTAAAGGAAAGGTATCCTGGGAAAAAACCAAAACACTAAATACAGCTTTAGCACACTGAAAATAAAACTATCTTTAAAAATAGATAAGCTTTTGCCCCAAACCACAGAGGGGCAGCTCAGCAGGGAGACTGGGTGAGTGGAAACAGGAAGGCAGGGGGGAGGGGGGGAGGGCAGCAGTGGTGGAAATGGGGAGAGGACTGACCCACGGCTAGGATGACAACCAACGTCTAAGAACACGTTGTGTAAAATAACAATAATTTGTAAATTATCAAGAGTTCATGAGGGAGGGCGGGGGAAAAAATGAGGTGCTGATTCCAAGGGCTCACGGGGAAAGCAAATGTTTTGAGATTGATGAGGGCAACAAATGTACAAATGAGCTTGACACAATGGATGTACATATGAATTGCGATGAGCTGTATGAGCCCCCAATATAAGACGATCTTTTTAAAAGGGAATGCACAGCCCTCTGTAGATGACCAAAAAGTCCATTGTGTTCAGGAGCATCACAGACCACCCTTACCTTGTTCCGGGGCGCTCCCTGGGCTTGTAGGTCCAGGAGCAAAACTCTGGCTGGGGAAAAGGTCTGCATTTGAATGATTCCACTCAAGGGCGACCGGGTGGATTTTCGAGCCTAGAATTCAGGGAAGCAGCTATAAATAGCCCCGTACTCTTAAGAAGTTTTTTAATGACTCATCTTACTAAGGATTTTAACTTTGAAAAACAGCTTCCAAATTCAGGCTCACAATAATGTTGAATATCTTTATTTAGAAGACACTGGAGCAGATTCCTATTTCTAAGTCAACATGTCCCCCTTACTCGTGCAAGTTTAAATGAATTCTATCAAATGCAAAGACAGAGCTAACCAGCGAGGGGGCACACCTCTCACTGTGTAAGAAAACATCACCCTGATGAGGGTGCCCGATGCAGTTCAACTCAGGGCCCAGCACGAACCTCACCTAATCAACAACCCCCCCCCAAGAGAGAGGCACAACCAAAAGGGGGAGCTGACCTTCAACCCATGACTGCCACACACCCTGAGTACTGAGGGCTTTTCTTACACGGGCACTTTTCTGTCAAAGCTCAGGCTTGAATATGCTTACGGGCACAACACTGACTCCTTTCCAATAGAGCGGTGTTTATTCACAGTAGTCATTACAGCAAAATAATGAATGGGTTTTAAATTTGCTGCACTTTACACAACAGTGGTTAAGAAGAAGAAAAAAATTATGACCTTTTTCTTCCCAGGGGTCTAAATGATAAGATCATTAAAGGATGCATTTTCCCCCAAGTTCCCCCTTTCTCCTCCCGCTATAAACTTTAATGTGGTCACTCCCCAGCTATCCCAGGCCGACACAGAACACAGAGATACAGAAGGTGGCATCCCTTAACCACTGAGACAGCTTATTGTGCCAGCCTGGCCGATAAACACAACCACACAAGGCGAGGAGCTGTCTTCAGACTGTTTACCTCCCAAGGCTTCTGCCTTTAAGAAGTCCCCGCATGAGCACCCACCAGTACTGAATCAACCACCCACCGAATAGTCACACCCTCACGTTCCTTAACGCCTGGCTCCACTGACGACTGGTGCAGCTGGACTTTTACCCAAAAAGACACGGCCCCAAGTTCTTTCTTAGCAGTCGGTCCAACTGCCCTCATCAACAAGACAATCGTCAGGGGTGCAAAATTAGTATACCGTACTGCTTTGCAGGAGTTAAAAAGAAACGCATTGCACTAATACAAAGGGTTTTTTAGAATTAAAAAATGAATGAGAGATACAATCCACAAGGTTTTTGTTGTTTTCTTCTTAAGCCAAACTTAGGAGATGGCCTTTAAGGTGAGGGTGGGGATGGCAGCGGTGGACGGGCTTGGGAAGCGCCGAGTTTTACCTTTCGCTTGGGCGGCCCCGGCTCTCATGTTTGGCAGCGTCTGCATTTTCATCAGTCCCTCGGCAGCCTGCATGGCCAAGGTGCCATCCGGCAGGGCTGGTTTCACCAGGAGCTCCGGCCTCGAGGGCATCCGCGGCATGGTAGAAGACTGGATATAGGGGCCCACGGCAGCCACGCGGCTGGGCGCTGCACCCGCTTGCTGGGGGAGGTTCCCGTCAGGGGAGGCCTGGGGAAGAGAGCGCAGGTCCTGTGGGGCTCCGGATGCTCGGACTGCACGACCTTGAGCTCTGGAAGAGGCAGGCCTCTTAAATCGGCATCTTTTGTTTTCCTTTTTTCAAACAAGCACCTTCAGGAGCTAGGCCCAAATCCACAAAGACTCCCCCAAACAAATGCACTCACAGCGAGGTCTCACCCATACTGTGCTCCAAGCCTCCAAATGAAACGCCAGCTCCCCGGCCACAGCAGTAACCGGGGAAAGAGTATCGGCCGCTTCGGCAGCATCCCCGACAGTGCCTCCCTTGTCCGAGGGCCTGCTTAGCAACGCCTCCGGGAGAGCCGCTGAGGCCCAGCTGACCGCCTGCCCCCTCGCCCGGCCGCCCACTTACTGGCACATTCTCCTTCTGCTGGAGAGCTGCCTTCTTCTTCCACAGCCGGTCCCTCAGCTCGTTCACGCGCTTGTCCATGACGGCCACTTCTGAATTGCGCTTGTTCAAGCACTCCCTCTGTTGCTGCAGCTTGGCATTCTGCTCCTGATTCAACTTGTTTCTCAGCTGTTTGGGGGGGTAGCCCAGGAGCAGGAGGAAGAAGTTCTCAGATGAGCACATGGAGACCATGATATAATTTCTAAAACCGCAAAGGTGCCTCCGGCCTGCTACGGTCTCCCCTGGGTTTGAAAGGAAGGAGCACCTGTGTGAGGCCAACGTGACAGCTGCGAGAAAGGACTTGAACTTGCGATCTGAGCACACACAGTCCAGTCTGGGTCTTTGGGGCTTAGGCGCCCTTCCCTCAAAGGAAAAAGCCACCGCAAGCAAGTCCCTTCTGCCACTTACATGAACAGCTTTCTGCCCCTCAGGAGTCCGGGGCGGGGCTGTTACACTCTCGGCTGCCAACTGAGAGGGTAGGGGTTCAAGTCCACCCAGAGGCTCCTCCAAGAAAGGGCTAATTTCAAAAAATCAGTCACGGGGCATTGGTGTGTGTGTGTGGGGGGGAACGGACCACGGAAGTGCTGTGCCGAATCACCACGGGGGTCTAAAAAGCTAGCCAGCATCCATCTAAAATTAGTTCCTCCCCATTTGGAAGTGGGGAAATGGAAGAAAATGGAATACTCGAAGAAACAAGTAGTGCAAAGGATGAATGGACCATGTGAAGCTTAAGCCTCCGGCACCGAAAACCCGAAGAACTCAACGGTGCCAGGCCACCACAGCCCACCAGTCTGCTCGGGAAGGCAGAAGACCCTCACAGGAGTGGAGAAAAACAAATGCAGGGTACACACACCGAACTCACTGCCATCGACTCTGTTCTGACTCACAGTGACCCTCCTGGACAGGGTGAACTGGCCCTGCGGTCCAAAAAGCCTCATCTTTCTCCCTTGGAGCAGCTGGTGATTTCAAACTATCGACCTTGCACCTTGCGGTTCGCAGCTGACGGTGTAACCACTACACCAAACGGGTAGCATTTGCCCCCAAACCCCTGAAGGCAGAACGGGGCAAGGAAGAAGGGCAGGAAAGAGAGAGCCCAGGGAGGAAGAGGAAGAGAATGTGACACTGAGGGGGCATCACAGGGCCATGAGACGGCGCGGACAAATTGTTGAATGCAAAGCAAATTTGCTTGGTGAACTGTTACCCAAACCACAGTGTGAAAGTAAATGAAAATAATTGGATGTTAAATTAAAGGTTTAAGTTAAATAGAGAGCGAGCGAGAGAACGGAAGGAAAGAACAGAGGGAGGGAGGGAGGGGTAATAAGGACAGCAAGTGACCTGGAGCGCAGTCCTCCTCGGCCGCACGGGTGACAGCAAGTGACTGAGAGGCTGGGAGCGGCTGCTGAGCTGACGCTGACTCACTGGGTGACCCATGAGTAAGAAACAGAACTGCCAGAGGGCAGAGCTCAGCCCACCAACCACGGGCTAGAAGTCAAGTGGCTAGGGAGTAAGTCGCGCAGCGTTTGGCAGCCCAGCAGGTTTACCTGCAGCTCCTTGTAGAGGCGATCCAGCTCGGCCACTGCAGACTGGCCGTCCTGGCGGCCATCGACCCTGCCGTTCTTGAGCATCTCCAGCTGCCTTGTGAGCTCCTCCACCTTGGACACGGCCAGGACCAGCTCCCTCTGCTTCTGCTGGAACACGCTGTTCATCTGCTCGATCTCCTCCACTGGGGGAGAGGGGAGAGCCATGCGCGTGAAAATCGGAACAAGAAAGAAGTTCTTTTGTGGCAACCAAGCTTTACAATGAACTTGCTCATCGGAATAAAGGGACTTCTCAGAGGTGCCCAAAAGCCAGCCTATTTCTTTCAGAAGCAACTGAAACAACATGAACAGCTCTAAGTAAATAAAACCCTTGCCTTAATCAGAACTTCCGGTCAAGGAGGGAAAGAAAGCTCTCTCCTGACTGGAGTCAAAAAGAAAAACCACACTCATGGCAGAAGCAAGCTCAGCGGAGAATGACCTCACCGCGGCTACGACGTTAGTTTCTGAAGGTACACCAACGGTCTCCCACGTTTAAACGGGGCCTGTTCAGTATGACTGAAAGCCAGCGGAAGTTACACCTCGGAGCTGGGTCTGTTTTCCTGAGAAACGTCCACAGCCTGTATTCGGCAAAGATGTGCTTTTTGGGTTGGTTTGTTTTTTCATAACAATAAAATCCATAAAAATCACACACACACACACACAAATCCCAACCCACTTCTCATTAAAAAAATATTGGGGGAGGTGACAAGGGGAGACCACATTTTTCAAAGGTAACTTAGAAACTTTCCTAAAACAGTCTACAAACGACTTCAATTGACAGGAGTCAGCAGCATCAGAACTGTAGTGGATCCACACTCCCCACCCGCAATGTTTCCATTTGTGACTGTGAACTGCAGACGGTTGACGGAACAGGTCCGATTCCCATCCAACGATTCATACCTATTTGACTTCTGCTCACTGACTGCCATCCCCTCAATCCCACTGCCTCCCTGGGGTTCCTGGTTCCATTCCTCCTCCTCTCTCAATCCTCCTGAATCCTGACCTTGGGTAAAGGCCACCTGTTGATCTCACAACGGTATTCCAACGATGATTCTAAGTGGTGCCCACTTCCCCGTGTTACTCTTCCCCTTGTACACTTGTCTGCTGCTCGGGTGAACCTTGAGCCCCGGGGTGAGCTCGTTTCTGAAGATACAGGGCTCTCGTCTGCAGCAGGCCTAGTGGGTGTGTTTTAGGATTCTAGGGGTGTCAGTCCACATTTTTCTCTCACTCTATCTGGGAATTTCTAACGTGGTCCCTTTTAGAGCAGCAGGCCTTGTAGCCGGGCACCATCTCGTTCTTCTGGTCTTAGGGTCATGTGGTCCATCTCGGGAGAAAGATGAGGTTTCTAACCCCCATGAAGAGCTGCAGTCTCGGAAACCCCCGAGGACATCCCATCCTGTCCTGTAGGGTGGCCATGAGTGAGTCGGCTGGGACTCGATGGCGGTGAGTGGGTTTGGGTTCTATCAGTCCAGAAGACGAATCGCTCCATGTGTCTCGTTGTTTCCCCTCTTGCCTCGACAAGGACAGACCAACAGCCGCACCTAAGCTGCACAAGCTTTTATGAGCCCCGTCACTAATCACCATACTAGGTTGCAGAATATTGTCTTTGTGGACAACGTTATGACAATTAACCTTGGTGTCTCCCAGGACTATGTTCCTGATGCCCCAGAGGCTCCTTCCCTCAAGGGCTTTGACTCTGTCTAAGAAGTTTTCAAACCTTTGCCCCTTGGCAGCAGAAGTAGCTACACAGTTACAAATATCCTCTGTCGGACCTCATGTATTTCCAAGCCTGGTCCCACTCACCTTCACACATGTGTACAGCCTGAGTGCCACCCAGGCACCTACTCAGACCCTGTAACTGCAGGACCGTGCCTGTGACAGCATTGACCTCAGCTGCCCTTAACTCAGAAGCCGTGGTGGCCTCGTGGTTACACGCTGGGCTGCGGTCTGCAAGGTCAGCAGTTTGAAACCACCAGCTGCTCTGCGGGAACAAGACTGGACTTCCTACCCCCATCTACTGTTAGTCTCTCCCGTGGGGGCAGTTCCACCCTGTCCCATAGGGTTGCTATGAGCCAGTGTGACCCAATGACAGTCAAGGTGATTTAGTTTGCCTTTAACTCTCGCGCTCTTCCCGTTTCAAAAGCATTCTTCTAACATTATCTACAAAGTTTGGTCATCCTCTTCTTCTTCCTGACGAGCCAGCGTGTCTTCCAACACCACACAGACTTTGGTATGGGAGCAGCAACTCACCCAGCCTGCCGTTGCTCAGTCTCTTCTGTTCCACGTGGCCCTTAAGCGCTCGCACTTTCTTCAGCTTAGCTTCCTGACTCTCCGCGATTTCTTTCAGCCTTTTCAGCTTCTCCTGCTCGGCAGCCTGTTGCTGCTGCCGCTGATCTTGTTGTTTCAAAAACTTTAAGCGCTGTTCCTGAAAAGAAAGACGATTATCAGGTGTGCCCAGCGCGTGAAAGGTTTACCACCAATGCCAATAACCTGACCGCAAATAACATGACCGCAGCCCTTGGGTGCCGAAGGCTGCAGTGCCTGGCAGTGCGTTCTGGCCTCACCATGCACCAGGGGGCGTGCAGCCAGGAAGATTGCATAAGAGAGACACTCCGGGGCCCAATCCTCAACTGAACTAAATAGAATCTCTTAGGGCAGCGGTTCTTAACCTGTGGGTCGCGACCCCTTTGGGAGTAGAACCACCCTTTCACAGGGGTCGCCCGATTCATAACAGTAGCAAAATGACAGTGATGAAGTAGTAACAAAAATAATTTTATGGTGTGTGTGTGGGGGGGGGGTCACCACAACCTGAGGAACTATATTAAAGGGCCGTGGCATTAAGAGGTTGAGAACCACAGTCTTAGGGAGAAGATCCAGGAATCGTATGTCTACACAGGTGGCCTCATCCAGCAAGCCCCCAGGAAGCCTGAATCCAGCTGTCATGACCGCTGCCAGGGCTAAGGCGGCATGTGTGTAAAGCTAGGAGGCGATATAAGAAAGGAGCTAAGTGTACCATCGTTGGTGTGATATTTGGATTGTTTGGATTGTCACTGATGAGCGAGCAGAGACAGGGGAGGGAAACATCACGCCTGTCATCAGATGGAGGAAGAGCAGCAGCTCAGAGAGAAGGGCCTTCCCCACCCCCCAGCCGACACGGAGCCCGGCCTTCAAGCATCCCCCCCCAC
>NW_022111324.1:72986316-73009825 GCF_000313985.2 Echinops telfairi
AGGGCAATGAATGTACAAATGTGCTTTACACAATTGATGTATGTATGGATTGTGATAAGAGTTGTATGAGCCCCTAATAAAACGATTAAAAAAAAAAGAAATACTCTCAATGCATAGCAACTGAAGTGAACCTGCTTAAGAAATACCTTAACACCTTTCAAAAACTATGATTGTTCAACCTAAAAGTTAATTTTTTTTCATTGTTCTTTTTTTTAAAAATCATTTTATTAGGGGTTCATACAACTCTTATCACAATCCATACATACATCAATTGTGTAAAGCGCATTTGTACAAATTAATTTTATTATGTTAAAATGTGTTGTCCAAATGAACAGAAACAAACTACTCATCATCAAAGGTCTTCTCGGTACGACATGTTTGAAACATGTAAAGAATGCAGAAATCACTTCAAATCAAGGATCCTACGGTTAGAAATAATGTATTATACAGCCATCGACCTTTTTATTTGACATGTGTCCGTGCTTCTCAATCTACACAATATTACTTGTGCGCCTAACCTCAGATCCCAAAAAAGCAGACCCCATCCCAGACCTATTGAATCTGAGTATTTTTTAACAAAGCCCCCCCAACCCCTTCATGCGCCATGGAAAGTTGGGAAGCAACATGACTTGGAACTGCTCATGCCTGGTCCTATAAATAGGAATGGGGGCATGGGACTGCTAGGAAGCACGAGGGGCTTCTGAAGGTTCCTGGACACCATGTGGCTTGAACTGGACATCTGGTTTAAATGTGGGCCGCTTTTGATAAAAATGGGGAGGCATCTTGCTCAGGGACAAAACTAAGATTAGCTTGTGAGTGGACGGTGTTCCCAAATAAAGGCAAGCAGTTTGTCGCTGTGCCAGGCGGCAGCAGGGGACAGCGCTGGCACTGGTCAACTTTACCGCCCCTCCTGCTGCAGTCATGATTCAGCTCAATCAGTCCAGAGCAGGCCTTCATGCTAAAGTGAGAGGCCTCTTGATGCCCTTCCTGTTTTGCTGCTCTCCAACACAACATGGTTAATCTTGATCCACATCAGAAGTCAGGAAGGTCCTGAACAATTGCAATGATTTATGGCTTTCACTCTGGACGCACACGTTTCTACAAAATGCTATTCCAAGGGAGAGAAACTGTCATATAAAAGTGACTTTGGGTTCACAATACCAACTCTTATCTGTGAGCCAACAGGCTTATAAATCCGGGTGGAATGTCAACAGCTTTACACCTGCATTATCAGAGGTGGCCTAGCTGTAGGTCTTTAAAACAAGACAGTACCTTGGTAGCCAGCATTTGCTGCTGGGCCTCAATCTGCTGCTGCTGGCGAGATGCCATTTCCTGAAGTTCGGCAAGAGTCAGATCCGTCCTTGGACTGTTCACCTGCGAGCAAACAAGGACACACCTTCCTCTAACGTGATCTGAGACGCCTCTCTGAAGGGCCGAGCCATGAGTTCCATCTGAACCACCTTCACATAGTGTTATATTATAGCCACCTCATTCAAAGGCGTAATTAACTTAATAAGCTAAAGGTAAAACATACTAACAGACAACCCAACCATCTTAATTTCCCTTTCTTATGGTGAAAAATACCCTTTTCGATTTTACATTTAAGTGACGTTATCTCAGCGGCCAGAATAGCCATGGAACCATTTAGGGTTCCCTTGTTCTGAGTTAGCACCGAGGGTGGCAGTGCCTGCTGGCATAAGGAGCCGCAGTGGTGTCGTGATTTGTGAGTTAGGCTGCTTAGCATCTCCTCCCACACAAGTGCACCACCTCGGAAACCCCAAGGAGCAGCTCTACTCTGCCCTGTAGGGGTGATGTGGGTCAGAGTTCACTCAGCGCAGCAGGTTTAGTGTTTGATTGTATTAGGCATGGATTTGGGGGCGTTGATAGCAAATTTAGAATATGGTCATAAGAACAACAATTAAAAATAATAAGGCACAAGAAAATTCAAGATATGTTGGATCATCAAGAACAAAATAAAGATGTGCACGCTCACAACTTCTATTCAACACTGTCCTAGAGGTTCTGGCCAGTGTGATACAGCAAGAAAAAGAAACACTTGGCCTCTAAATTGGAGAGAAAGGACTTGAACTGTATTTATAGACAGTGTAGATCCTATGACTCCACGAGCTACGAAAACTTTAAATTTAAAAAAGCTACCAAAACTTTAAAGCTAGTGTAGCAAGACTGCAGGATAAAAGATCAAATACAAAAGTCAATTCTATTTCTACATATTAATAACAATCAGAAATTGTTATTATTAACAAACAGAAATTGAAAATTTCAAAAATACATTTTACAAATGTCTAGAACCTTTACATTGAAAACTACTAAACACTGCTTCTTTCATTGTTTTGTGTTCTCAAATACAACTGAGAGCAATTTGAGAGTGATATTGTCTGTGTTCATGAGCAAAAAAGCTCAATATGATTAAGAGCTCATTTGCTCCCAAATGGATCTATATTTAATGGAACCCCCCTACAAGTTCTTCTGTAAAACTTCACAAGTTGGTTCTACTTAATATAGGAATACCAAATACTTTAGGAAAGCAAAAAAGTAAAATTTACTTGACTTCAAAACTTAGAAAGTTCTAACAATCAAGATATTAAAAAACCACTGCCATCAATATAAACCAAGTCCAGACATAGACCACCCATATATGGCCAGCTGATTTTAGACAGAGGTGTATGGCAATTAAGACAGAAAAGGAATAATCTTTTCAACAAATTCTGTTTATTCTTCCTTCAATTTTTGGCAGAATTCATGTTGCTTGGATTGGGGCTATTTTCAAACTGATGTCTTACCACTGTTGGTGCCTCACACTACTGCTATTCAGACATGTGATGTACCAAGTTAGTACACGTTAATTTTAGTGAAAGAAAATTGAAGTCCATGCATTTTTTTAAATACATTCTCATAAACTTTTTGAAGATTCTTTGTATAATCTTATGCTAAAACCTAATAAATGATATACACTTTAAATACGAGCAGGTTATATGTCAATTACACCTCAATAAACCCGCATTGTCTTTTTCAAATACTAACCTCCAGTGGGGGAGAGGGCGGGGAGCACGTTAGAGAAGATTTAATCAAATCTCACAACAACTTAAGACCATATCTATCATCCTTTC
Organism: Echinops telfairi; assembly: GCF_000313985.2. NCBI lineage: Eukaryota > Metazoa > Chordata > Mammalia > Afrosoricida > Tenrecidae > Echinops > Echinops telfairi. The sequence goes on from NW_022111324.1 coordinate 72,989,445, forward strand.
ATCACTGTGAGATAATTATAAGATCAGAGAATAGGAACACACATATAAATATGAGTAAAAGCAAATGATTTCTTAGATTATTTGGACTCTAATAGAAACTTGTTTTTGGTTGCAGAAAGAGCCCCGGTGGTACAGTGGGTTACATGCTCAGCCGCTAACTGCAAGGTAAGCAGTTCGAAACCACCAGCCATTCCTCCAGAGAACTATGAGACATTTACTCCCATACAGAGTTACCGTCTCAGAAAGGCACAAGGCGGTGGCTTTGCTTCAATAGCAGTGAGTTTGGCTTTTTGACTGTAGGTTAAAGAAGATAATTCTGCTAAATATAGCTAGCAGTATTACAAACTCTTGAGTTCTAAAAAGAAAATATCTCTAACGTACACCAGAATTATCTGCTGAAGCGCTAGCAACATCACTATTAATTTGGTTTTTTCTGTTTCTGAACAAATCACATGAAAAACTGAACGCATCTTCAAGTTTAACACTTATTTTGTTCTGAATTAGTGGCACATTTGCCACCGAATTTCTCACAATCGTCAACTATGTAGACTATTAAAGTTAATCACTAGAATTAAAATCATCACTCAAATGAAGTGTTTCCATACAATAAATACAAGCCTTTAAGCTGAAGTCGTCCCTAACCCGCCGAACAAGAAAATAAAGACCAATGAGCTCTGAAGCAGGGTCAACAGAGCAGGGTGTATATAGGTGTGTATAGAAGTGCAGCGTGGGCAAAACAATCACTTACGCCATTCTCCTTTCTTCGGTGTTCACCAGGGACTTTTACACCATTTCTTTTTAAATTTGGATCCTGCGACCTGGGTCCACTCACTAAGCAAAACAAAATTCAAAATACACATTATCACTGCAGTTGACGGATCGTATATACATTCTGAGTTCTGATGTTAATTGCGGTTTGATCCTTAAAGCTGAAAGTATACTTAAAACAAGATATTTCTAACAGCAATGAGTTAAAGTTTCATAATCCAGCATTTGTGGGGGAATTACGTTCTTGTCATATGAAATAGTCAACACTAATAAATATTACAGGCCAACCGTTCAGCAAGTAACCAATATAAAGGGCAATAAACCAAGCCATGTCCTGTGGACTGGTGACGTCATCATCCACTGGATAATTTGCTGTCCCTCCCCACCATGCCCCAACTGTGCACTGTGAATCCTAATCTCGCTTCCTGAAATTACATGCCTATTTGGGAAGGGGCTGTTTTGTTATGCTAATGGTGAAAGACTAGTGTAGGCTCTGTTTTGAGTCAATCTATCTTTTTATTGTAACTCTTCATTGTAAATTCAATGGCAGTTTACAGAGCAGACCATCACTGTTACATTCAAGAACCCGTACACGTTATGTTTTTCATTCCAATCCCCATAACGGATCACGACCTGTCTCACTGCCTCTCTGTGTTTGCCGTTTCCACCCCCACCCCCCACCCCACCCCCACCCCCGCCCTTCTGAACTTTCATCCTTGGGTAAATGCTGTCTTATTGATGCAAAATGGTTGATTATTCTAAGGTGTGTGTACTTTCCTAGTGTTATTGTTCCCATTGTTTTCCTGGGCTGTCTGTTGTTTTACTGAAAATTAAGTTCTGTTCCAGATCTGAAGAGTGATTACAGGCCATGGGCTCGGGAGTCCTAATCTAGTCCAACAGTGAATCGGGTGTCTTTTATGATTTTGAGTTTTGTTGCACATTTTTCTTCAGCTCTATCTTTCAGACAGTTGGCAGGGGTGGTCAGGCACGAACTTGTTCTGCTGTGTTTTCAATCACAAATTACATTTTTTAAAAAGGAAGAGGTAAAAAATCAAATCGACTCATCCTTCGGCTTATCAACCAAGTTTGTAGCTTACAGGAGAAGGGAGTAAAAGAAAACAACAGGGGCTGCTTGGTTTTGTGGTGATTGGTGCATACAGTAAAATCGTCCCCACTTACTTACTTACTTACTTACGGGCAATTTTCCATTGTCTTAGTTTGGGGAGGTACAAATTACAAAAATATTGTTGTCTGCCTTTTTTGGCTGAAATGATTTCTTAGGCGAAAATATATGGTCTCCGAACCAGTTAATGCAGCATAAAGGGAAAAGAGTCTGTCACTAAAACATTACAGGCAGTTCCCGGGTGATGAAAGTCTGGTTTACAACTTACACCTACATACAACCCAGTGAAGAACCAGCCACATGATACTTATTAAATTTAAAAAGTGTTTTAAGGACAGACAATGGCTTGTAATAACACATGCTACTTTGCAAGCGCATCAAAAAAATACTGTGGTATTATGATGTTAAAGATGCTGCGGTATACCTGAATGTGTTTAATGTTTTTGTTCCTAGAGAAGGACACTATATTCTAAGACAAGCAATTGACTAACTGGGCATCCATAACTATGCTGACTTACATACAAATTTGAACTGAAGACAGACTTGGGAACAAACCTCATTTGTACTCTGGGGACAGTATAAGAAACAAAAACTATCGGCAGAAATTTCCTATGCCTCCGCCAGGGAGCCCTGATGCACAGTGGCTATGCACTGGGCTGCTAACCGCAGACCAGCCGCTTGACCCACAGCTGCTCCACGGGACAGAGAGGAGGCTCTGTGCTCTCCTGCAGCGTGACAGTCTGGGATCCCACCGCGCGAGTCCACCCTGTCCCCTGGGGCTGCCATGCGTCCAATCGACTCAATAGCAGGGAGATACTCCCCCCAAATTAGGAAAAGTATTAAATTACCCCCAAAGAAATGTGAGGTTAAAAGTTTCTTTTGAATCAAATGTCTGCTGTAGCGGCAATATATATTTCGATAAGCAAATACCTTTATGTCCCTCCTCAGAGTCAATTATTGACCTATCCCCAAGTGTTAAGCTATATTTTAAAAATACTACTCCAGCAAAACAGCCACAATATTTCTGCAAGAGGAAAAAACAAAACCTAATTCTGAAAAATAAGAATTGCTTTCCTTACTGCCTCAAAGAGAGAACATTCAACTGGCTTCTCCCTCAGATGTTCAATTGCCTCATAATAGTAAATAAAAAAGTACATATACTTCCTGTGTCACAGGTCTGAGTTAAATTGGAAGAATGTGGTTAACAGTTCCATTATTTCTAGTAGAGGAGTCTAAGCTAAGAATGTTAACACCCCCTGGTGGTGCAGTGGTTAAGCGTTAGGCTATGATCCACATGGTCAGCAGGTCAAAACCACCTCAGGAAAAAAGACCGGGCTTCCTATTCCTGGACAGTTAGTCTCAGAAACCCATAAGGGGGTCACTGTGAGTCAGCAACAATGTGAGAAAGAAGGGCACTGTTGTTTTACCGGGTGTGGACACCGTGTGGCACTGGTGCTTTGCTACATTGTGAAAACAGCGCCTTTATCTTCCCATTCTATTTCTCACATTACAGACACACTGAAACGGCACAGTGCACTATTGAGAGGCCATTTAATAATTCACCCAGGACCATACAAACAGATACTTGAGCTGGTAGATAAGTTCAACTTGTTTGTCAGAAAAACATGCTTGCAGACCTACCCAGAAAGAACATAGAAATAAAATGAAACTCAAATGTCACGGGTTCATTGAAAGCAACACTGTACACACCAGTGATACCGAGAGGCAGGGAAGCCGGCCTCGCTGGTGCGGTGCGGTGCGTCAGGTTCCAACCCTGGCTCTGCCTCTAGGTGTGTGGCCTCTGACAAGTCACTTAACCCCTAAGTATCTGCTTTTCTCAGTTGCAGAGCGGAGGAGGCCAGACCAGAGCCTTGCACACTCTACATTTAATTATGCTAGCTGCCTGCTATTTCAGGAACACCTGTGTTAACGCAGTATTTGGTTACAAAATTGAGATTCTTGCTAACATTCCTAATCCCCAAAATGGCATTGTGAAATCATGTGTTACCCTCATGCTTCCATTTTTAAATGTTCACTTTTGTTGTTGTTGTTTTTGGCATCATAATTGTGGCTTTCCCGTGAGGGCAGATCTCAGGCTGGCAGTTTGCACCCTACAAAACCTCCAGTCATGGGATAGTTGTGTCCTCCTCTCAGGTGTTGCTTCCAGCTCACTATTTCTCACCCTTAGGCTCTGTCTACCCCTCTTTATCGCCCCTCTGGTCAGACCCTCAGGCACCCAAGATAGGGCTGTCTTACTCCCTTGTCCTCTGCACCTCCACATGCTACCTTTCTTCTCAATGATTTTACTGATCATGTGGAAAACCCGTCAAAATGTGACCTTCTCCTCTACTCGGACTCGCCGCACAGCCAGTCACAGGACAATGTCTATGCCCTAGAAGCACCAGGCCTCCAAAGTCTTAGGTTCAAACAGTCTACGTTTTTGCCACCATTCCCTCTCAGGCTGCCAATCAGTAGGCATTTCCCCTCCTTACTCCTGTTTCCCGAGACCTCCAGCCTCTTAGCCATGCCTGCTTTTCCCACAGCTCTTCCAATCTTCACATCTTCTCCACCAGCTTAGAGCTCGTGGTCCAAGCTCTGTCGTACCAGCATCCTCCTTCCCAGCCCCTGGGCTTTCACTGAATCTGTCTGGATCGATCCAACTGCTTGCTTCTCCACTTACAATCCCACATGAACCCAGAACTCCTGCAGAACAATCACACGATCTCATGGCCTCTAATCTCAATTAGCTTTCAAAGCTGCCAGAAACTGGTGTCCCTGGTCAGCACCCACTCGTGTACTCCACAACAGCTCCAGCTTCCAGCCCCCGGGCCCCAGCATCACCTTCAGAAGAGAAACCCCTCAACTGGCTCCACAAAACGCACACCTTGACCGGCATCTGCCGCCACTTTCTCTCTGCCCCACTAGAATGGAAGGCGGATCCCTCCTTTTATCAAGGAGCAATCTCTCCATCATTGATGTGGGAGCACTTTCTCGGGCCCCAACCCTATCAATTATTCCCTTTTTTCCTTCTATTTTCAACCTCCTACTCTACTGACTCCTACCAGCCACATTAAACGAAACAACAACAAGAACCCGTTCCACTTCTTCCACCGTCAAACAAAAACAAAGCACGTCTGTCCAGTCTCTCCTCCTCCTCCTCCCTTTTCACTCGCCCCTCACATGCCTGCCGCCTGATGGCATGCCCTCCCCAACCACCCCACTGCACTGCAGCACCAAGGCTCAGCTATTTGTTATGATTCACAAAATACTAAATACCGATGTCCCTGCCAGGGGGCCGCTCATGGCGGAGGAAGAAACGAACTTCATTCCTCTGGCTCCCGAATCGTTGCAGAACATCAAACATCCGCTCGTTATCAGCAACCGGACGTTCTAGAAGAAATGGATTGAAATCGCATTATTTGTGGATAAAAAACACTTGTCATTTAGCATTTGTACTTCAAACAAAGTATTCACTCTGAATGTAGGAAATGCCTACTCCTGCAGATTTTTTTCCCAACATTAAAATAATCCTTGGACAATGAAGGATCACAAATGCTCCACACTTAAATGGAAACAAGGGAGAGGTACCGGAAAGAGACAGGCTCTGGGCCAGCTGCCCAGAGATCAAGAGCCTACTCTAGCGGGTCTCTTCGAATAAATATGAACCTAGCATTTAACTTGCTTGAGTTCCAATGTGTCTGTGGTGATATTATAGCAGATAATTTCTCACGTGCAGTCTAAGGTTCTCTAAATACACATCGAAAAGTTTGAAAAGTGACTTCCTCACTACTGACGTCTTTAGAGGTGTTCTGTATGGCTGAGTCAATTCTGACTCACAGTGACCCTCCAGGCACAGCACAGCTGCCCCCCTCCCCGGGTCCCCAGGCTGTGATCTGTGCGCCGCGGATGGCACAGACGTCTCACTGCGGGGTGGGAACTGCTGACCGTGCTGCTGGCAGCTGAGTGGCTGCTTAGAAGGTATGCCACTAGGACTCCCTTACTTTTTAAGAGACTCTATCTCTCATTTAATAATTTCCCAATCAAACTATTTGAAAAAATCAGCAACCCATTCCCACCCCGCCCCCCTCCCAGAAAATCTTTTTATTACAAATGCAAATGTAACTATTAGGCTTCTCTTACAATGGGGTGGCTAGTTGTCTGAACTTTCCTGTAGACAAAAAGGAGAGTATACTAAGTGGAGAGTTCAGGAGGACACTGTATCTCAGTGTCTCCTCTTCCAATTTCAAGGGATCAGGATGTGAAACCAAACGTACTGCTTGAGAATGCAAGTGGCAAAATCTAAGAAATTCTGGTCACGTTAATGTAAATTAAATATAAGAAAGTAGGAGAGTCTAAAATGACTCAATTCACTTATCAGGGATCAAAAACACTACCTGAGCTCTTTAAATAAACAATGTGGGCAGAGACAGACCAGCCAGGCATTCTGCAGCCAATTTTGTGAACTAACTGAAATGAATCGGCTTGGCTGCAACAAAGTGCGGCCTATTTCCTGTATCAGAGCACAGTGAGTTGAAATAAGTAGCCCCCGTCTATAAACTACAGACATCCCAACAAAAACTCCACAAGAGGAAGCGCTGCCAAATACACAATCGGCAACGGAAATTCTAAGCAGACCCTCTCTCCCAATGAAAGTGAAAAGGAGAAATCCCTCAGTCCCCAGAGACTTCAAGGGAACAGAAGTAACCCCCAGTTCACATTACACTGCCCTGCACTAGGACGGGCCTGTTTATAAGTTCCAGAGCAGTGGTTCTCAACCTTCCTTGATACAGTTCCTCAGGTTGGGGTGCCCCCCAACCACAAAATTATTTTCATTGCTACTTCATCGCTGTCATCTTGCTACTGTTATGACTCGGGGGACCCCTGTGAAAGGGCCGTTCGACACCCCCCCCCAAGGGGTCGCGACCCTCAGGTTGAGAACCACTGCTCTAGCGGCTCGGGATGAAACTGCTGGCGTCCCGCAAAACGTGAAGTGCCAGCGCTTGTCCCTATAAATGTAAAGGCTTGTTTCTGTTATGTCACCAAAGTAGGGCAAGCCCTAAACCCAATCACTTGTAAGAAGTCCACGTCTGATAAGAAAAGGCGAACTAGACACACACACAGAGGCAAAGGGGACACCCACAAACTCTCGCGGTTACCCAACAAAGGGCCTTCCTCCGCTGATGCCCTGCTTTTCACTTCCGGCCTCCAAACCATGAGGCCGGAAGCGCCTGTTCTTTAAGATGGCTGGTAGTCGTTTTCGTGACAGCAGCACCAGCTGACTAAGATCGGTCATAACGGCCCTGTGACGACAAACGGTCAGGCGTGGGCTTGCAAAGGTTAAAACGACCCAAGGGCTCTCGAACTGCAGCAGTCCCAGAAAAAGATAAATAATTGAGAAAATAGAGTAGAAACAAAATGAATAAGCAAAATGCTATAAAGCAAGAAGAGGCAAATTTTGGTGAGCCCCTAAAATCTTTTAAAGATTGAAAGAAGTCATTAAAATGAAAAAATGCAAACAGCAAAATAAATAGTAAATTAGAGTTGAAGAGGAAACTAGTAATGTAGAAGATCATTGGAATCGACTAAAATGATGTGAAAGCAATAAAGATAATTGAAACATAAATCCTGGTTAACATATGTGCAAAACAAAAAAATAAGATCCAACCAATATCAAATAATGGTTCCAAAAAGAGAGAACGGAAAAGGAATGTGGTGGATTAAAGCTAAGCAATGAAAATTTCCCACAAATATTGAGCAAGCACTGGAGATACAGCACTAAACAAAACAGACCCAAAAAAAATGTTTCCCTTTGGGAAAGACATAAATGAGATAAATATTAAAAAGTGTACATGGTGTATTCACTGGCGGTAAATGCTATGAGAAATACAGGACAGCGAAGGGAAACAGGAAATGACAGAAGCAAGTCTTGCCAACTTAACAGCAGCCAGAGAAGGCCCTAAGCAGAAAGTGACCTTTCAATAAAGTCAGTGTGAGAAAGATCCCCGAGGTTCCCTACTGAAAGAACATTCCAACAGAGAGCGCCAAGTGCAACCACCCGGAAATGGGAAAGGGCCAGGTGTTTGGAGAATGGTGGGAGGCAGTTCGGGCTGAAGGCAAAAAGTGAGGCCATGAAGGAAAGGAGGTTAGAATGAAAACTACTCGCTAGCCCTTCGCACTGCCATCATCGGGCAGCACTGCTCCTGGGCGGTCCCAGACAGGATCGCTTTGCGGGAAGAAAAAGCCCCATCTTTCTCCTGCGTAGCCGCGGGTGGTTTCGAACCGCTGAGTTGACAGCAGCCCAATGCATAACCACCACCCCACCAGGGCTCCAACCAGTCCTTAACAGCAGATTAAAAAGGGCACAAGGAAAATGAAAAGGGGGTGATAGGTATGCTTAAATTATCGTGCAAATGTTTTAAGTAATGAAAAACTCATGTAGACACTGTAAGTCAGACAGATTGGTCAAGAAGGCACTGACGAAAATTCAGGGAGCATCTGACGGGAAATTACGTCCCTAATTCATGCTAGTTGTAAATTAAATTCCAAGTCGATTACAGACCTAAGAGCGGGGGAAGGAAAAAGGAGAAACTTTAAGACTTATGAAATGATACATCCATAGCATTAGAATGAAGGATTTCTTAAACAAGGCACAAATAGCAGTGAGCGTCCCAATAGAGTTGTTGCGGCTTAATACATACAAAACAAAGGGGGGAAAGGCAAAGGGAAAGATGAGCAAAGGGTATAAAGGAACAATTTATCCAAATAGCCAAGGAAGAAGAAAAGAAGGCCACCTCATTTGTAAATAGACATGACATGCAAATTTAAACAAAACACTTTTTGGCTAGTCAGTTGATGAGAGATACTTGCAGAAGTAACTGGCGTGAGAACTGATCGAACCTTTGCCGCATAGATTACATTTTTTAATGTGTGAGCCGAAACTAGGCAGTTCCACTTCTTGGTATCTAGCCTAGATAACTGACTGACGGCGGCACATGATCAAAAGAAGCTCCCCCGAGAATTCTGACTGTCACACTGGTTTTTAAGCTGCGTTGGCAGGCTTGCCCAGTGCACTGCGCTGTTTGGTTTCCTGACCTCTGCTTCCAATAAGTGATGATGGCGGAGCCAAGTACAATGAAATGTAAGACGGCTTCAGTATGGTCTCTGTATCACGGCACTGGCCATTAGTCCAGCGGTGAAGATGACTGTTTTCTTTACATTAACACTGCAGTCTTTGATCTTCATCAGCAAGCACTTCACGTTCTCTTTACTTTCAGCAAACACACTGAAGGTTGTTAGTGAACCTTCCCCCAATCCTGATGCTGTTCTGTGTGATTCTTCTTCGGATAGCGTCTCGGATTATTTGCTCAACATACAGACTGAATAAGTATGATGAAAGGATGTACACATCGTTTCCGAACTTTAAACAATTCAGTATCCTCCTGTTCTGTCCCAATGAGAGACTGTGGGTTCATGAACAGGCATCCACAATCAGGTGGATTCCCATTCTTCTCGCTGTGATCCACTCAGTCAAACACCTCTGCATAGTCAAAACCACAAGTAAACCTCTGTGTGGCATTTTCCACCTTCAGCCAAGATCCATCTGACATCAGCACTGATCTCCTCCGGTCCATTTCCTCTTCTGAAGCCAGCTTGAATGTGGCAGCTCTGTCCATGTACTGTTGCAGTCATTTTAAATTATCTTCAGCAAAAGTTCCTTATATACATATAAATGACATTTCCTTTAAAGTGGGCACCAATATGGGACTCTTCCAGTCATTGAGTCAAGTATCTGTCTTTCAAATTCCTCGGCATAGATGAGGGAGTGTTTTCAGAGGTACAATCATTTGTTGAAATCTATCAGTATTCCGTCCATTTCCACAACCTCCTTGTGGCCAATGCCTTCAGCGCAGGTTGAACTTCTTCCTTCAATACCATCTTTTTTTCCCCAAGATTGCTTTTATTTCTGGAAATTTTCAAGAATGTATTTTTTAAACAAATTTTATATTGTAAAATAGGTGAACATCATCAATTCTTAATCATATGCTATCCTTCTTGAAATGGTTGGACTTCAACCCATTCTTTTTGGTACTGACTGACTGTCTATTTAAGACAGGAAGCCACAGAAGGGTCGCGGGAGCAGATAAGCTAGTCAGGGTGCAGTGTAGCCACGATGAAACAACTTTCCTCTAGTTCTTTAATGCATCCTAATCCCCACTATCATGATCCCAATTCTACCTTACAAATCTGGCTGAACCAGAGGATGTACACTGGTACAGATGGGAACTGGAAACACAGGGAATCCAGGGCAGATGATCCCTACAGGACCAGTGGTGAGAGTGGTGATACCAGGAGGGTGGAGAGAAGGTGTGGGTAGAAAGGGGGAACCGATTACAGGGATCTACATATAACCTCCACCCTGGGGGACAGACAACAAAAAAGTGGGTTAAGGGAGACGTCGGACAGTATAAGACATGACAAAATAATAATAATTTATAAATTATCGAGGGTTTGTGAGGGAGGGGAAAAAAATGAGAAGCTGATACCAAAGGCTCAAGTAGAAAGCAAATGTTTTGAGAATGATGATGGCAACAAATGTGCTTGACATGTGGATGGATGGATGGACGGACTGTGATAAGAGTTGTAGGAGCCCCCAATAAAGTGGTTTGTTTTTTTTTAAAAGAAGAGGAAGCCTTGGCAAAGAGAAAGGGTACATCTTCCTGTGAGAAAGTCAGAAGAAGGGGTAGGCAGAGACTCAGAAACCCTGAGGTCCAGAGGCGGCACCTGGGGAAGCTCCCATGAATGATGGCGGTGGCTTCGGTGAAGTAGGCCACAACCAGCCCCAGGGCTGCCAAGCCAATGCTGACTCTCCAAAACACAAGGCACTTTGCGGCCTGCTAAGAGGCTACTGATCTATTCATTCAGCAAATATTCTCTGAGCATCTACTGGGTACTTGGTCACTTTCCTTGAGTAGGGGGGACAACACTGAACAAGAATAGCCAAGGTCGCTACACTGTGGCAGAGTCCCTGGGTGGTACAAACATTTAAAACGTTTACCTGCTATCTGAAAGACAGGAGGTTAGGGAAAAAAGACCTGATGAATCCACTTCCCGAAAAACCGTCCACTGACAACCATAGACACACAGTTCTGTCCCACCCTTGGACTCACCACGGGACAGAGCCAATCTGATAGCAACTGGTTTGGGCTGCTCTGAGAGCTTACACTCTAATGTGTGTGTTTGGGGCCAGGGGGATGAAAGATGCAATAAATACAACCACATATGCAGGGAGTTAAATGAGGATGATATACTACAAAGCTTCATGGTGATTTTGGAAGGGTCCTGAGGCAATACCTTTCCAAGTTGCTAACGTTTTAGCAGAAATCCAAGTTACCAAAAATACCGAACCCACTAATGACCTTGAAGTTAGCAGCCCAGCTTCACCTGCAGCACCACCAGGACTCCTTAAAAGGGAAATGGTAATGAGACAAATCTGCAAGGAGAGCAATACAGGCAGTAGAAACAGTGCCAGCAGCTCTTAAGACAGGAGAGAGTTTAGCATATTCAAGATCCTGAAAGAAAGATGCAGGATCGAGGCAAGGCAGAAAATAATATTATAGACAACGAATCTTCACCACCTATGATAAAGAGTGTGGATTTTGTTCTAAGTGGAGAGAAAGTCATTATCAGGGAAGTTTTAAACTAGAAAGTAAAATGCTGCCACTTTCATTGTTTAAAGGACATGATCTTCTTTATGTAAATGATCTTCTTTATCAAAACCCTCTGGGAAACCCCCTGCCCTGGAGTGGGATCGGACTCAGCCTCAAGATAGGATTTCCAAGACTCAAATCTTTTCGGAAGCAGACAGCCTAGCCTCCACTTCCTCCTACGGAGTGACTGGTGGGTCCTCACCTCTGACCTTGGGGTTAGTAGGGCAGTGCCCAGCCCAACGCACCTCCAGGGCTTCTGTATCTAGGATTATGTCACAGCAAACCCATTCCCATCAAGCAATTCCAACTCTCAGCAGCCAAGTGTTTCCAAGACTAGACCGCCTCGTCTTTCTCCTATGGAGCGAGCAGCTGGTGGGTTTGACTCCCAACCCCAATACTAGCAGCCCAAGGCTTATCCCAGAGCCACCATGACACCTAAAGGAAGGGATCAGTCACGTGGGGGGGAAGTACAGTGCACCTCCCAGAACATCCAACCTTGGGAAAGTCAAGCAAAGATGAATACGAGGCTGCCCTGGTAAGAAGTGAGAGCACAGGAATGGTGGGAGTCTAATGAGCACAGCGGGCAGCTTGCTCCGCAGGCAGCTGGAGCAAAGGAGGAGAAAAGGAGGCAGTGGGGTGCACTCGGCGTCGGAACAAGGCAGAAAGAATGAAAAATCACACCCACATCGCCAAACCCCTGCAGGGTCAAAAAGAAAGCGGGCGGTCTCATTTTAGAACTTTACTGAGGGCATGATTCAAAGCTTAAAATCGCATCTAGAGCACCCCACTGCCTTTGCTACCACAGTTCTTCAAACACGACCTTTCTCCCAAAAGTGTACAAAAATTTAAAGAAAGAGAAAAACCATTAGGATGCCCCACATTTCTAATTAAGTAAAGCCTAAACATACAACCTATGGGCTGCCGGAGGCCAAGGGCGGGGGTTGTCTCTCTTTGAGGGCAGTCACAAATGTTCCTTAAAATTGAGAATGGCAAGACTTTGTCTCAATTCTTTGGACCGCTATCAAGAGACTGTCTGTCCTCGGATGGTAGAAAACCAGAGCAGCCAGCAGGCTCTTCTATCACAGCCCAGCAGGGCTGAGAACACTCCCTCCTGGGGTCATGCTCTTTACTCCACAGCTTCTCTGGGGCTACGCATGAACATTCACACACAGTGCCCCTCCACAAACCAAAAATGACAGGAGCTCAAGCCCCAGCCTGGGTGGGTCTCGTACCAGCGCCACCCCAAACTTCAGCCAAGTGGCATTCGCTCTCGCCGGGTTCCTTGCACAGATCCACCACGTCTCTGCACACTGTCTCGGGAGTGACGGGGACCTCCGTGAAGTGCTGCTCGTTGTTACTGAGGTACACGGTAAGAAACATCTGGAAGTAAAGAGGGAGACAAGACAGTTACCAAGAGATATCGCCTGTACCGCTGACTCGCTTTCTAGTCCTCTCTCCGCAAGGACTTGGTAAACAAATCCTTTCCCTCGATGCCTTTATCTTCCCAAAACCCAGGCTGGCTTTTCTGACAGCACAAAGCTTCTGCCGAGGGTGTGAAGCTTCTGGAGTCTGCCCGGGGGAGGCCGCCCCTCCTCCTGCAGGCGGTGACGGAAAGATTCCTTGGGGATCAGGAGTACAGTCAAACGACTTACAAGTTCAAGGGAAATCTTTTCCTATTAGCTTTTACTTGCATCATGTTTACGAAGTACTGGTATACTTGTAATCGTATGAGTCAGACTCTATGTACTACGAATCAGTCTTCCTGTCGAAATTTAACCCTGTGAAAAGTTGGGGACGTTGTACATTATCACTGGTTGATGTGCAGTTGCGTGTTGGAAGGCAATATATAAAAACACGGTGCTTCTGAAGGGGCTTTGGGAAAAATCTAACTTTTATACCATCTGTATATATGAGCATTGGTGCCACCAAAAAGTCTATTTTTAAATTTAAAATTTCATCAAATTAAATGCCTACTTTAAAGCATAAAAGAGTGAAGAAAGCTGATGGTGCCCGGCTATCAAAAAGTATTGTGTCTGGGGTCTTAAAGGCTTGAAGGTAATCAAGCGGCCATCAAGCTCAGAAGCAACAAAGCCCACATGGAAGAAGCACACCAGCCTATGCAACCACGAGGTGTCGAAAGGATCAGGTATAAGGCAGCAACAGAACAAAAAATCTTACCATAGTGAATGATGGGGGGAGTGCAGAGTGGAGAACCAAAGCCCATTAGTAGGCCACTGGAGATCCCCTTGCAGAGGGGTCTCGGGGAGGAGATGAGCCAGTCAGGGTGCGATGTAACAATGACGAGAAATACGACGTTTCTCTAGTTCCTAAATGTTTCCTCCCTGCTCCCACTACCATGACTAGAATTCGACCTTGCAAGTCTGGCTGGACCAGAGGAGGTACACTGGTACAGATGGGAGCTGAGAATACAGGGAGTCCAGGGCGGATGATCCCTACAGGACCAGTGGTGTTAGTGGCGAAACAGGGAGGGTGGAGGGAGAGTGGGTAGGAAGGAGGGAACCGATTACAAGGGACTATATGTGACCTCCTCCCTGGGGGACGGACAACAGAAAAGTGGGTGAGGGGTGACGTCGGACAGGGCAAGATATGACAAAATAACAATTTATAAACTATCAAGGGCTCATGAGGGAGGGGGGAGCGGGGAGGGAGGGGAAAAATGAGGACCTAATATCGGGGGTTTAAGTGGAGAGAAAATGTTTTGAGAATGAAGTTACAAATGCGCTTTACACAATTGATGTGTGTATGGATTGTGATAAGAGTTGTATGAGCCCCTAATAAAATGTTTAAAAAAAAATAAAAAACAAAAACAAAATAAATAAAATAAAGCATAAAAGAGGCACCCTGGTGGATATATATTGGGCTGGGATTCTCATAGTCACCAGTTCGAAACCACCAGCAGCTCCTTGAAAGACTGGGCTTTCTACTCCTGTAAACAGTTAAAGTCTTGCGAATCCACAGGGGTTCAGGAGGCATCCGCATGGATTTGATGGGAGTGAGTCTGGAGTCTAAAGCATTAACTTCCCCCAACCTTGTGTAAGTAGAAAGGACTGGTTGTTAAGCTACAATCCATCTGACCTCATACATAAACAATTAGGCCAGCAGCCGATTTAAACTGAAAACTTATTAGCAATCTTTCTCCTAGTAAAAAATAGGCACTGTAACTTAAAAACATACCTACTAACAAAAGTTTTCCCATTTAATAAGTTACAATAAATAAAGATTCCGTTAAGTCCTATTAATCACAAAACTAAATGTAACAGCAAGCACATTACTGGCAGCTGTGTGAACTAGAAAACCCCTTGGTTCAATTAAATAAGGATGACTTCTACGTAAGCCAAATTATTGAAGAGAGTAATCCCACTGTGAGAATTTACCCTGGGAAAACAATTCTTATAAAAACAGAAAATACAGAACTTTGGCATATAAACTTGACACATAGTCTTTAAAAATAACGAGCCTATGCTACACGTTGGGAAATGTGTGGGTTAAATAGGACCCAAAAAAGGGCAGGCTGTGTAGGACCTGCACAGTGATCACAATGACACACCAACGTTGACCCAAAGTCACAGCGTTTGCCAAAAACCACGCAACTCCCCACTTCCGGCTTGAACCTCCGCCCACTCCCCCCAGAGTACAGGGGGCTGCCTGCGGCTATCTCTGTGAACAGGAGGTGGCTGCTTAGAGATGACTGGCTGGATCACACTGCGTGTTCAAGGACTTTGTCAGAGTAAGTGGCGGCAGGCTCCAGCGAGACACCAGCCCCCACCCTTCAGACAGCAGGCTCATCCCCGAGCTTCTTTAACTTCTGGAGTCCTGCAAACACTGTGAATTAGGCATCGCGCTGCCAGGGAGGACGATAGGGGCTGTCTACTCCCATTACAGATTTAGGCTCGAAAACCCACTCATGGGCAGTGGGTTGGGTGGGTCACACTGAAGTCAGGTTTTCCTATGGTATTTTAAAAGTCTCAGCTTACCATAGCCACAAACACTAATTCACATAAGCACTTATAAAATATGTGTGGCGGGGGGAGAGGGGACAGGGACGGGGACAGAGGACCTCACTGCCACTGAGTTGATGTCAACTTACAGCAATTCCGTAGGAAAGAGCAGAAGTGCCCGTGAGTTTGAGAGGAGCTCATTGCGGGAGGCGAAGGCCTCGTTTTCTCCTGAGGAGCGGCTGGTGGTTTCCAACTGCTGACCTCACGACTACAGTGCACCATGCAACCACTATGCCACCCAGGCTCCTGGAAGCATTTATAATGGAGTAGAATACAAAAGGCAAACCAGGAGGGAAAAAAACAACACAAAGACAGTGTTGTCGTTTTTTTAAAAGTCACAATTCCCAAAATGAGCTCAGGAATTTTAAAGCCAACTCTACCAGGTTTTCCACATTCTGATCAACTACATTACATAAAAATACCTAGTTGTAGGTCTCCACTTAGTCAACAACACAGCACTTAAAACTGTTAACACATAAAAAGCATAAAACCTTGGGGGGGGAAATCCGGTGAAAAAAGGTAACCAAGATGAACTGAATTCAGACACTCCCACCCAGCTCCAGCCAGAAGACACAATGTAACTCAGGATGGCGACAACCCATTATACTTCATTACACAACTTCACTTCTCCACACTGCTTATCTCCACAGAGGCTTTCCTTCAAGTATACCGATTTAAAAATAGTAACTGTTTTAATATAAATGTTTTTTAAAAAAGTAGTCTGTTTCATGTTACTTTAGTATTGTTTCCTGTTCCTTCCCACCACCACCACCAAGTGAATGGCAAGTGAACGAGCCGACACTCTTTCTGCCTTTCACAGAGGATGACAGTTCCAGGACAACTACTGTGAATTACCCGGAGGGAGATGCGCGTCTGGATTTAAATGTATGTGTTAATAACCAGTTCTAGTATTTCTGAGAAGTAACGCTCCCACCTTCAATCTCAGACTCACCATCCTCAAAATGAATCTTTAAGTTCCCTAATGGTAAAAAATAAACCAAACTCGTTGCTGCCAAGTCAATTACAGCTCACAGTGAAGGACGGAGTAGAACTGTCTGTCCCACTGGCTTTCCCAGGCGATCATCTTTATAGAAGTTGCCTGCCCATCATGCTCTCAAACAACAGCCGGTGGTTTCAATCCACCAACCTTCTGTTGAATAGATGATTAGCAGGTAGGCTAATCACTGCACTGCCAGAGCTCCTGAGCTCTGAAACAGGTATCACTGATTGTTCATAGGTGCCAAAGATGTCAGCCAATCACCATCCCTCAAGATCTACCCACACCAATGCCTGCCTCCATGACCTTTCCAACCCTCATCTCGTCCCGCTTCTGCCAGTGCCCCCTTGCTGTTTCTGAAACATGTTAAACGTGTTCCTAGGCCTTTGGACTTGATGTTTCCTCTATTGGGAATGCTCTTCCCCTGCTGTAGGGCAGCCTCACTTTCTCATTTCCTTCAGGTCTTATATTGAAACAAATTCTCAGCACTACATTTTCAAAAATTCAGTCCCGAAAAAACCCTTGGCCACTGAGTCATTTTCAATTATAGCAAAACATACAGGACAAAGTAGAACTGCCCAAGGCTGTAAATCTCTGTAGGAGCCGAAAGCCTCTCCCTCAGAGTGACTGGTGTCTTCAAACTTGTGAACTGCAGTCAGCAGCTCAATTCAAAACACACTGCTCCACCAAAACAAATACAATACACACACACTCACTGCCATGGAGTCGATCCCAACTTCCGGCGACCGTACAAGGCAGGGTGGCCATGCCCCGGTGGGTTTCTGAGACTTTTCTCAGAAGTAGCAAGTCTTTCTCCAGCGGAGTGGCTGGTGGTTAACAACTGCTGCCTTGGCAGTTGGCACCACACAGAAAAGCTTTGCTCTCAGAAGAAAAACCAAAAACCAAACTCACTGCCATGGAGACACTTCCACCTCGTAATGAAGCTAGCTGTAGGACGGGGCAGAACTGCCTCTGTGGGTTACGAAGCCAACTCTTTACAACAGCAGACAGCCTCTCTTCATCCCAAAGAGCAGCTGATGATCTCGAACCGCTGACCCATGCGGTTAGCTGCCCAACACATAACCGGTACGCCACCAGGGCGCCCTCACTGGGGCAGAGCATGTTTGAAATCAGATGGCTACCCGTCCCTAGCCAGCCCACGGAGGCAGTCTTGTCCTCAGAGACCTGCCTGGGTTTGCCTTTTGCGTCTTGGTCTGCTAACCGCAAGGTCAACATTTCAAAACTACCCGCAGCTCTGAGGGAGAAAAAGAGGCTTTCTACGCCCATAAAAAGTTATACAGTCTTAGAAACCAAACCCATAGGGGCCAGTTCGACTCTGTCTCAGGGTCACTGTGAATCTGAATTGGCTCGAGGGCAGAGAAAGCTGCGGAGCCATGACTCACAATAACCGACCCGGAGGGCCCTGAGCCCATCTCCCAAGCTTTGCTAATCTACATGTGTCCCATGAATCCCAGTCACGGTCCCTTTGCCTACGTCTGTGGGCCCCACTGGGATGAACTTAGTTGTCACCAGGCGTGATTTTGGGAACTGTCCTTTGTTTCCCGTGTCTATAATTGGTCATGTGGCCGGTTGGAGGACCTCCCTCATTGGATGGGACCTCTATAAATTACACTTGAATTTGGGTCTCTTTTTCCCCTAAATCACACTCAAACGTCACGTTTTTAGTGAGACCTTCCTCAACTACCCTATCTAAAATTTCAACTATTTCGCAAGCACATGCGCACACAGAGAAAGAGTTCCTAACTCCCATCCCTGTCCTATTTTTTTCCAAGGTATTAACAGTAACATACTGTTCATTATATTTATTTAACTTTTTATCTGTCTTCCCTAATAGAATGTAAGCCCCATAGAGCAAGGGTTTCATCTAGGGCTGTACCTGATAGGTAACAGACACACAGTTAAGTATTCCTTAATGAATTAAAAAATCCTGCAGATGTTACTTATACTTTATCGATAAAGACATTGAACCACAGAGAGTAAGTGACTTACTCAAAATCACAGTTGTTAAGCGAGAGTCCAGAGCCAAACCTAAGACTGGTCTCCTCCAAGGCCTGACTTCTTGTCCTTCTGTCTCTCCTCCACAATGTACAAGGAACAACAGCAATTTAAAAATGAAACAAAAACCTCCTTATTGCCACCGAGTCAATTCCGACTCACAGTGACCACACAGGGCAGAGACGAACTGCCCCTGTGGGTTTCCGAGACTCTAAATCTTTACAAAAACAGAAAAGCCTCATCTTTCTCCCACAGAGCAGCTGGTGGTTTTGAACTGTGGTTAACAGCCCACTGCATGATCCACTATGTTACCAGAACTCCTAAGTAGAAATGAAGACTTTTCCAAATCTGCCCAGAATATACCATCTCATTTCTTCATCCTACTTCTATTTCAATATTATTTTCATTCACTCCATGTTTACAGAGCACCTACAAGTATTACATATTCTAGGTTCTAAAGTAGAGAATCTTTTCTGTATAGCCAATACAGAAGACAATACAAAATTCAAAAACAAAAAATAAAATGAAAGCCTCACTGCTCTCCCACTGAATCCATTCCCACTCACAGCGACCCTCTAGGACAGGGGGGAACTGCCACTCACAGCGACCCTCTAGGACAGTGGGGAACTGCCACTCACAGCGACCCTCTAGGACAGGGGGGAACTGCCACTCACAGCGACCCTCTAGGACAGGGGGGAACTGCCACTCACAGCGACCCTCTAGGACAGAGGGGAACTGCCACTCACAGCGACCCTCTAGGACAGAGGGGAACTGCCACTCACAGCGACCCTCTAGGACAGAGGGGAACTGCCACTCACAGCGACCCTCTAGGACAGGGGGGAACTGCCACTCACAGCGACCCTCTAGGTCAGGGACACACACACACACACACACACACAAAATCTATCTACCTACCTACCTACCGACCTCAGGTAACCATTCCCACTTAATCTTGACTGTTGGTAGAGATATCTTGTGCCTATATAAGAATATGGCATGTGTTCTTATGTTTTTTACAAACAGCATATTACCCACAGCTTGCCCTGTCTTATGATGCAGCCCATAAGACCGAAGAAGTACAAATAATAGCAAATTAGCTGTGTTCTCACTGCTTATTTTAAGAAATTGGAGACTGCCGACCAAGTTAAATCCTCTCTCCTGCAGGCTTGTTTTTGCTTTCTTTGGCTTTTTTTCCAGTTAACATCTTTGAAACCAGTCCATCTATCTATGTAGAGCTGCCTCGTTATTTTAAATGACACCATAATATTATTTTGTATGTGTGTAATATTATTTGTTACTAATTTACTTAATTGGTACCCTATTGATAGACTTTTGGTCTGCTTCCAATCTGCTTCCAATTTTTCATTATTACAACAAAGTTAGAATAAATATCCTTGTTAAATATACTATGTTCTTGCTCAACTATAGCTGCAGGACAAATTCCTAGTAATGGATTTGGTGGGCCAAACAGCATGCACACTCTTAATTTTGTCAGATATTAGTAGATTGGAAGTGGACCGATTTCTACTCCCCAACCCATCACCAATGCAGTAAGGTGGTATCTGTAAGAGCTGTCTTGCAAATGTGGGTTACAGACAACACTGCTTAAAAACTACATTTCAGAACCTTAGTTGGTTCGTTATTCTTCCATAAAAATCACTGGTACAGATAGGAACTGAAAATACAGGGAATCCAGGGCGGATGAGCCCTATAGGACCAGTGGTGTGAGTGGCAAAACAGGGAGGGTAAAG
>NW_022111324.1:73011871-73017063 GCF_000313985.2 Echinops telfairi
TAAGTGGAGAGCAAATGTTTTGAGAATGATGAGGGCAATGAATGTACAGATGTGCTTTACACACTTATGTATGTATGGACTGTGATAAGAGTCGTATGAGCCCCTAATAAAACGATTTAAAAAAAAGAAATCATAATCTCCAGGTTTCTCTCTCAGGTTCAAGTGCTGAAGCTGTGAAGTCCAACTGTGCCTGCCAGTGTGGAAGGATCCTCCCACTACCGCCAAACTGAGAAACACTGCTACTGGACTGGAGAGGCGGGCTTCTTCATTAGGCCTATGAGAATCAACTCAATTTTATCCTCTTTATCACCCCCTGGTGGGTACAGAGGGCGAGTATTTTATTGTGCCACCTTTGTAAAAACTCCAGAATGAGGGTTTCACTCAGAAACATTCTTTGGCAGCCATCAGGGATGGGAACAGGTGAGCGAGGGCAATCCACTGGCTAACAGAACTGTTTCTCTCTGGTGAACGGAAGCCATTCACAATATGAGCAGTCAGCACAACAAGACCCACATGAAGGAAGGCCCCGAGAGGGAAGCCCACACCAACAGAGGGCAACTACGGTAAAGAGGAGACATCATTCTGCAGCCACGGTCATGACCACGAAACCTTCCGAGCAGTTACACAGCTAGATATGTGTGCCACGTCGGTGTGGAGGGACATGTGGCGGTACATGCTCATACAGGTACAGTTGTAGACATCTGTATACACATATTGGTCGATGCACCACATGTATTTATTATAGGCACATGGGGTGCATAGTGATGGAAACTTCTTAGAGGCAAACGCCCATTTTCATATCTTACACCAAGTGCTGTCTCCCTTCCCCCATGGTTTCTGTTTGTCCGGTGTCCCCCGCATGGGGGGGCCGGGTTATGTATCAATCACTGCGATCAGTCCCCCGTTCCTCCTCAATGTGTTTTTATTGTTGTTTTTAAATCTAGGTTTACTCAACTGCTGAGAGACAGAAAGAACTCCGCAGGCTATGGCCCTAAACAACACTTGGTCTAGAAGGGACGCCACTCCTGGAGGTCACCTTTTAGCCAAATAACAGACTGGCCTATAAAATAAACAATACCCCTACCTCCACCCCCCACCCCCACGATGAATGTTCTCCTCAAACAATACCAGACTATACCAGATCAAACAGGCAACATTTGCCCCAAAGCAAAGAGGGCCAGGGAACTAGAGGGAGGAGCGTGGAAATGGACAAAGTGCTGACACACTGCAGGGACTGCAGCCAAGGTCTCAGAACAATCTGTGTATGAACAGCTGAACAGGCCACTGATATGCTTTGTAAACTTTCCCCTAAAACACAACAAAATGTTCAGAACAACAAAAAGCTTCACAACACAGTAGTTAAGGTAGACAATGAACACATAATTCTCAACTCTGCCGTCAAGTGGATCTGACTCCCGTAACCCTACAGACCCGGCAGAACTGTGCTTATGGGCTTCTGCGACTGTGACCCTTTCCAGGAGGAGAACGCCTCCTCTTTCTACTGCAGTGTGCCTGGGGGTTTGAACTGCCGACTGTGGTTAGCAGCCCAACGCGAACCCACGAGGCCATGGGAAAGAGAGCGTACACTGACAGCCCCAGCGAGGCGGCTCTCACTCAGGTAAGGCATCGCAGCGCTGCGGAAGGAACGTGAGCTCAGCTGTCGGGTTGGCAGAGTAGTCCGTGCGTGGGTTGAGTGAAGGGAGGAAGGTGTGTTGTGTGTGTGTGTGTGGGGGGGGGGGGGGGAATGTATGAAAGAACAGTGAAAAGGTCTGCATAGTTCAAGGCCAAGTTGAAACTCTTAGACAATGTGAGGTCTTAATGTACACTTTTGAGCGCTCACTCTTGCTGGTGCCGGAGCACTGCCGTCGCTGTCAGGCAAACACTGGACAGCTGGCTCCCTCACGGTCAGCAGTTCCATGAAGAGTCACAGCCCTGGGAGCCCTGGATGAGGTCACTCTGAGTCAGAATCAGTCCAAGGCAGCGGATGTTCTGTTTTGTCTCCTTGCTCTAGTGAGGACACCGGGTTTGAAAATGAGCAGGCTACACCAGGGTCAGGAAGCCAGCACGAGGAGGGTAAGGGTAACAAGGGGCGACGAGGACAGAGATGGGCTGTCCGTGCTTCTGTTTCTCTGGTCAGAAGCAAAGGACTCTAAAGGACCTCATGGTCCCCAGTGAATATCCAGCCCACTGCCGGTTAGCCGACTGACTCAGCACAGCCCTACAGGGGCCCCTGGAGGAAAGAGGACAACTGTCCCAACGGAGTCCCGAGGCCCTCCATCTTCACGGAAGCAGACCGCCTCCTCTCCTGCCATTGTGTGCAGCAAGGGAGAGGGAGAAACTAAGAATGAAAACCCACCGCTGACTCCCCAAGGGCTCAGCTGAACCAACGGGGGACACCAGTGCACAAGAGCCAGGTTCAGGGAAACGAGGGGCTCGCTTGTGGGTTTGCTGAGATTGGACGGGCAGGAGAGACAGGTAAGTGCAAACAGTCGACAGGCAGTTGGGTATCAAGATCTGAAGCTCATTCGTCAAGGATTTACCCAAATGCCTATCCCTGCCAGGCAGCGGGAACAGAAGAGTGAGTAAAACAACGCCCCTATCTATACTCGTGTGTTTACAATCCAGCAAGGAGACAATGAAGTGGCGTCTACAGCAGGAGGTAAGACAGAAGTGCGCGACAATGAAAAATAAAGCGGCTGTCGAGGCAGGCATTTTCAAGGGTGCCCAGTCACGGGCATGACTTTAACAGTTTCTGCTCTATAGGAGCCGTCCTGGGCTGTGATGCACAAAGTCAGCAGTTCAAAACCCCCAGCCAGCCAGCCAGCCAGCCAGAGCTGTCTACCCGCTGTAAACATTTACAGTCTGGGAAACTCACAGGGGCAGTTCTACCCTGTTCTGCAGGGTCGCTGGGAGTCGGCATTGACTTGGTGGCAGCCAGTTTGGTTTTGCTCCATCTCCCAAGAATTCCCTATACCCCTCATCGTCTACATCTGCTTTCTCCGACTTAACGGAAATTACAAAGCAGTACATGCAAAATTAGCATGAGGAAATTAAACTACCACACTTTTGTGCTAGTAAGTGTTCGCCGGCCCTCCCACTCCGGAGCAATCTTCTTACTCCGCTCCTGATGACTTGTTCTCCCCCAGGCTCTCGCCTTTCTCCTCCTTCCTCCCCCACCCCCTGCTGAACCACAGACTGTCACTGTCAGACCACGGAATGTCAGATGGTGCCGTTGTTGCGAAGATCACCTATACTGACTCACCTGACAGTGACTTACTGCGCACTTCCTCGATGAGCTCACATCTGAGGAAAGACACACGTTAACGAGCTAATCTACTAACTGCAGGTCGGACTAAAGATGGGCTTGAAATCAAGAAACAGGGTAGGAAGACGAGTAAAGGCAGGTAATTTAGACGGAGAAGGTTATTGGGCAATCGTTAAATAAAAGGCGGGCGGGAGCTCAGCAGCGAAGGGCTGGGAGGAGAACGCTCTAGGCAGAAGGAATGGTCAATGTGATGACCCAGAGGCGGAAACAAGCTTGTCACACAGGCAGAAAGAGAAAGGTCAGTGGAGAGGGACAAAGGGAAGGCTTACGACCAACTCAAAGAGGGTCTCAAACAGGCACAGCCAGATCACCTGGGCAAACAACTGTTCACCACAGGTTGCTGGTCCCCACCCTCGACCTGAGATTCAGGTCTGGGGCAAGGCCAAAGACCTTGCATTTCTAACACACAAGCTCCCAAGGAGTCCTGGTTGGGTAGTGGATTACACATGGGGCTCCTAGCCACAAGGTCAGCAGTTGGAAACCACCAGCTGCTCCTTGGGAGAAAGGTGAAGTGTCCTACTCCTGTAAAGGATCATCATCTCGAAAACCCATAGGGACAGTTCTCCCTCCTATAAGGTCACTGTGAGTTGGAACTGACTCAATGACGAGGAGTTTATTTGAAGAACAACCATAAAGATGATGCTGATACTGAGGATCGGAAAACCGCATGCTGTTTAAGACTCATGGTTCTAAAGCCTTAGAAAGAAATTGAGATCTTAACCTAAGAGATACAAGTTCTCAATCGCCTCATATGCATGTGAAAGCTGTACCGTACCATGAATATAGAGGACTGAAGAAGATTGATGCATCTGAAGTTTGTGTTGGCCCAGCAGCTCTGGTGGTAGTGCCCACTAAGCATCAAAGTGCTATCTGCATGGTCTAGGGTTCACACACAGAGGAAAGATGAGACTATCTACTCCTGTAAAGATTGATCTCTTCAGAGACCCCAGAGAAGGTCCTTACGATTCAGAATTAACTCAATGGCACTGGGTTTTGCCTTTTGGTCTTTCGGTTGTTCTGTCTTGGAACAAGTACAGCCAGATGCTCCTTAGAAGCAAAGATGGTGAGACTTCATTTCCCATCCTTTGGGCACCTTATCAGGAGAGGCTACTCCCTGGAGAAGAACACCATGCTTGGTCGAGGGTCAGCAAAACCAGGAAGACCCTCAATGCGATGGGCTCAACGATGGCGGCTGCCACGTGCTCAAGTATCACCATGGTGAGGATGGCCCGGGACGGGCAGCGTGTCACTCTGTCGCACACAGGGCCCCCAGGAGTCAGAACCAACTGGGTGGCCCTCACAGCAGCAGCTCTCAGGAGAAGGACATGTTGGAAAAGCAGAGGGTCAGTCAGCGAAAAAGAGGACCACTCTCAAGGAGATGGTCTGACACCATGGCTGCAGCACAGGCTCAAACGAAGCAATGACTATGAAGATGGCGCGCGGCTGAGCACTGGTTCATTGGGAACTCTATCTGGCGGCACCTCACGAAACTGTAACTGTGGAGCAATAACTAAGGGCACAGGGGTTTCCTTGCATCGAGATGAAAACGCTTTGAAACTAGATGACGGCGACCAATGCACAACTTAAGTATACTAAAACATACTGAACACTACGCTATCAGGGTCAATGTTATGGCGTGTGAATTATACCTCACTTTTCTTTTTTAAGTCCACTACCTGCTCACTGTGTGAGAGATATAAAGGTCTCATTAGACAAATTAGCAATGGAAAAAAGATAGAACAATTACATAACTCCTCCAGGACATGGCAGTGCCTGCAGGGATGGCAGTGCATGCAGGGATGGTAATGCATACGGGGATGGCAGTGCATACAGGGATGGTAGTGCCTGCAGGGATGGCAGTGCCTGC
>NW_022111324.1:73019789-73029914 GCF_000313985.2 Echinops telfairi
AAGCAGAAAGCAAAAGTTTTGAGGATGATGGCAACAAATGTACAAATGTGCTTGACACAATGGATGGATGGATGGATTGTGATGAGTTGTACAAGCCCCCAATAAAATGATTAAAAATAAAATTAGGTACGTATACAACAGACTTATATGGGCTACCCACAGATGAAATCTGTGGAGGACATCAGATATTGATTGCCACTTCTTCAAATTTTTCAATACTTCAATATTAACATATTTCCAAGATAAGCTCTAATCTAGAAGTGCACTTAATACCGTATTAACTGCAATACAAGAAATGTTGAAAAGATGGAGCTGATTGTAGAAGTGATTGTACAACTCTTTCTAATATGACTGAACTATGGACGCATATGTGAACCATACTGTCAGCAAAGCTAGTATGAATAATAAAGAATGTGAGAAACATTTCGTTGAATATGGTACATGAGAGCTTTCCCAGCCCAAAGGAGGGCTTAGTCAGACACGCCACAGCGCCGTCCTCCAACACTGAGGGGCTGAAGCGAAAGGAGACAGAAAGAGAAGGCGGCTCTGAGCATGCAAGACTGGGGGAAGAGTAGACTGGACAGTGAGCAGGTAGAGCTGGCGCTGGCGCTGGGACGGTGGGATCTCAAGAGACAGGCAGCGGCGATCCTGGGTATGGCACAGAGGCAACCTCTTGGGATTCCAAACAGATCACAGAGAGTAGCTGGGTTGGCACACTGAGAGTGACCTAAGGTCCCTATTGCTGGTGCAACCAATGGGACGAGCCCAGGCACCCTCACCCAGTGCCCAGAGCCTTGTGCTCCCCCGACACCCCTGATCAGTAGTGGCAGAGCCTCCCCACCCCCAATCCCTGCAGCCCCAATCTCCAAGAACCAAGGTACGAGCTTTTCCTTACACACCCCCTACCCAGTTCCAACCACCAGTTCTCGCACCTGATGACCCCAGAGAGGCAGTAAGCCACTCTGGCGTGCTGGCCACACCCCCCACCCCTTCCAACTGATGGCACGGCTGAACAGTGATGACAGCCTTTAGGTGCACCACCAGCTGCTCATTCCACCATTCTCACCCACCCACCCGGCCCCCACCCACAAGCACACCCGCTGTGCCAAAAGGTAGCTGAAGCACAACTGTGCATGCACCTCCCCATCACCACTCATCCCCAGCCCCCTATCCAGGGGGGTATGGAGCCTGCCCCACCCCCACCCCCTGACCAACTAGCCAGCCACACTTGTCACCCTACCTACTCGGCTAGTGCCACTGCCAGCACACAAACAAACACACCAACATCCACCCAGCCTGCTGAGCACACACACACACACACACACACACACACACACACACACACACAGACAGGTGGCAAGGGTCCTGTGTGGCCAGGCCACGCGACCAGAATAGCACATCTGTGCGGCTGGCCCCAATACATCAGAGCAAAACACAAAGACCCAGCAGACATAGTTAAGAAATGTAAGGAAAAGATAAATGTCCCTTGTCACAGAAAGGAAATCAAGTTTTACAATAAACACCTTTTCAACTTTTATTTTAAAAAACTCAAAACTCTTACGTCTACCTGAGAGAGTATGCAGGGGGTAGATTTTGTCCCTAAGGTGAAATGGACAATGTGTCACATCTGTGGCCTGAGTCTGCCCCTTGCCTCACGTCTAATCTTCAGTCACAGGAAATGGACCACAGACGCACTGGTCCACCTGGTGGCTCCTGTGTTGGATGTGCCACACCCCACACGAAGAATGGGACCCAGACAGCTTCTGGAAGACGGCAAAGCTTGCTACCTCTGGTCTTACCAACCTCCTCAATTCCCATGAGTTACACTGACCAGTGTTCTAAGAAGCGTCAGGTAGGAGCACTCTCAGCTCAGAGGAGGGCTCGGGGCAATCTTGCCAGAAGACCCATAGCTGGGTTCATCCGACACCAGTCCCCTCGCCATGCCACCCAAGTTCGACTTCAATGAGATTAAAGTCATGCACCTGAGGTGCACTGGAGGGAGGAGTCAGTGCCATGGCCACTCTGATCCACAAGACTGGTCTACCTCCAGGTCTACCTCCAAAAAGAGGTTGGGGAGAACATTGCCAAGGCAACCAGGGCCTGGAGTGACTGGAAGGACTGGCCATTCAGAAGGGCCAGGCCCAGCCTGGACATGGTACACTCGGCCTCTGCCCTGATCGGCAAAGCCCCATCAACCCCAGAGCTAGCAAGTGGCAGAAGAACATCACTCTTGATGAGCCTGTCGGCAGTCCATCAGCGACACCCCCAGTCTTCAGCCAGAGACCCCTCTAGCTCTAGGCAAGAGATTTGGGGACCGCCCAGTCTGTGGCTACAATGTTGATGGCCACCACCCTTGGGACATCAAGATGCATGCCCAGCTTGCTAAGAACTACGAAGGAGCTCTTTCCGTGAAGGATCCTGTCACAATGGGGAAAGGCAGTCCATGATACTGAACAAACTTTTCTCCCTGAAGTGCACTACTTCTCATCCCGGCATTTTTTCCACATCAGTCTGTCAGTTTCTATCAGCCACTTTTGAGCAAGATCATGAGCCCAGATTCAATTTTTTTTTAACTATAAATTAGTCCTTTGGTCACTGCAGTCAAGTCAGGATTGGGACATCCTCGACACAGAGAGTGTCAGTACCATCGGAACAGTACCGTGTTTAAAGGAAAATGAGCCCTGGGGGGCGGTGCCAAGTGCTGGGCTGCTGCTCAGGGAAAGGCAGGTAGCTCAGCCCCGCTGCTCGCGCTGCAGGAGAAAGGTGTAAAGGTGTAGCGGTCTGCTTCAGCCAAGATAGTAAACAAACCGGGGACACCATACTGGACAATTCTACTTTGTCCCAGAGCATCTCTGCGAGTTGGAATCAGCTTGGCAGCAGCAGTTTCTGTTTTGCTTTGGGTGTTAAAAAAACTAACCACATGTGAAATAGCCTGGCCATTTGCCCAGTAGCAACACTATCCAAGGCAGGGGTCCTCAGATTTTTTAAACAGGGGGCCAGTTCACTGTCCCTCAGACCCGTTGGAGGGCCGTACTATAGTTTAAAAAAAAAACTGTGAACAAATTCCTATGAACAAATTCCTAAGCACACTGCACATATCTTATTCTGAAGTAAAAAACAAAAAGGGGCAAAAGCACCCGGCGGGCCGGACAAATGTCTTCAGTGGGCCGCATGTGGCCCGCAGGCCCGTAGTTTGAAGACCCCTGATAAGGCAATCAAAATGCTAGGGAGGAAAAGATACAGCAAAACCAAAGTGATTACAGATAACAGAAAAGTGGGTGAAAGGAGTCGGAGAGTGTAAGACATGACAAAATAATAATAATTTATAAATTATCAAGGGTTCATGAAGGAGGGGGTGGCGGGGAGGAATAGGAAAAAATGAGGAGCTGATACCAAGGGCTCAGGTAGAAAGCAAATGTTCTGAGAATGATGATGGCAACAAATGTGCTTGACACAATGGGTGTATGTATGGATTGTGATATGAGTTGAACGAGCCTCCAATAAAAATGATTTTTTTTTAAATCATGATCTCACTGCGGTCAGGGATTGTGTGGCCCCTTCGTAAGCAGCCCCTTACGCTCCCATGTACAGGAAGACTACAGACTAAAGTCTTGGTTTACAGGGGAGTGTGAGGCTGTGAACTGTTGTGTAAAAAATGTAGCCAACTTGTGACGCTTGTTTTGTAGGAGGATTGCTCCTGGGAATGTTTATGTGGAGCTACATAGTTCTTGACTTCTGTAAGATAATATCCAGTTAAAAAAAAAAAGTTTTCTGAGACTCCCACTGCATAAAAATTCATCTGTGTCACTAATTCTTTAAATACCACCAACTGTAGATATGTATGTACATGTATGACATGTATTAGGTGGTACGAACACATACTGCTCTTGTTTCAGAAAGCAATTGGAATCTAAAGAATGACTATGTAAGACTTCTTTTCAGATACCTTGCTAGTGCCAGTCTCGTATCTATCCTTTAAGAAGTTTTAGGGGGCTGAGGGAGGAAAGGAAGCCAAAATGAGGAGCTGATACCAAGGGCTCAAGTAGAAAGAAAATATTTTGAAAATGATGATGGCAACATATGTACAAATGTGCTTGACACACTGGATGGACAGATGGATGGATGGTGATAAGATTTGTAAGAGCCCCGAATAAAATGATTTTTTTTTAAAGAAAGAAAGTGGTTACTTGAGGGAAAAATATCTGTAAGATACTGAAAATTTGTATTCTATCAGAAACAAACCTGCTGGACCTAGATGTCTGAATGACGTTAAGAATGTTCGCCCTTACACTGAGCCTCACAGGAATGACAGTGAAGCAAAGTCAGTCACCCTAAAGAAACACCTTCCCAACCAGAATTCCTTGTTGACCTCCACATCTTCACTCAGTACTTACGGACCACCTAGTAGGCAAGTGGGGTTGACAGGCTAGGAATACAGTGGTAGCAAAGACTCTGCTGTATGGGGCACAGGGAAGAGACTTCGAAGAAACAGCTGTGGTGTATACAGTAATGCGACAGAGTGCGGTGGGGGTAACAAGGTGGCCCTAACCATGGTTGGGGAAGGCATTGCTAAGGAAGGAAGGAGGCAGTCACTTGACCACTAAGGGGAAGAACATTCCAGGCACAGGCCTTAGCATTGGAGAGCTTGATCTGACCCATTCAAAAAAAAAAGGGCCAGTATATCTGGAGTCCAGACACATGTGAACAAGAGCAGGTGGCTACAGAGGTGAATGTACCCAAGGTCAACAGGTCAGGCTCGTGAGTGCAGAGGCAGATGAATCTGAAGTGCCAGGCCACTGGTCACTCCCAGGGTCAGTAGGCAATATGGCAGGCCAGTTGGCTCAAGTCCAAAGAACCCAAAGTTGATGAGCCAGATGTAGGTCCAGACTCAGCAAAAAGCACAGTTTTCCAGTGTCCAATTATATTGGACTAGGTCCCAGCCCTGAGGAAGCATCCTTTCGGTTGACTGCATCAGCGTTGGGGTCTAAGTAAGAGTGGTGGAATCCCACCCTAATCTTCTTAACTGATTGGCTGCTCATAGCAGATCCCATTATGGGTGGTTGCACTGTTAGGTCATATCATGGCGGATTACCGGGTCTTACCTGCCAAACCACTAAGAATCCTGGCCCAGCCCAAGCAAGCTGACACAAAGCTTTGACTGTCACAATGGGGTTTTAGTTATAGCCTCGTGTTTCTTGTGCTTTGGCTGTCACATCTAAGAAGCCATTGTTGGAAACTAAGCCCTAAAGCGTCACCCTGATGTGTTCTTCCAGGAGTTTTAAGGTTTCAGCTCTCCCACCTAGGTCTTTAGTTCATCTTGCGCTCATTATTCATGCCATGTGCAGGATGAGTCCAGGTTCATTCTTTGGCAGGTGGAGATCTAGGTGCCCCTGACACCAATTATAAATGAGATGCTTATTTAAAAAAAAAAAAAAAGCAGTTGACTATAGACATATGGGTTTAACCCTAGACTTTCCATTGCTCCGTAGCTCTATATGGTTATCATTGTACCAGTACCAAATTGCAGAAACAATACTTTTTACTTGTCATCACAGAGTTTTAAAGAACTATACAGAAATTTAATTTAGGCTTGCGAGAAAGTTTCCTTTTGTCACTATAGTTCTTTGAGACTAAGTGGAGGCATGAGGCTTCTCAAGGGAGCCAAACATTTAAAAGAAGTATGCATACTAGCACACTATACTGCCCTGGAAGCTTCTGCTACTTCCACCCTAGAAGAGGGGAGGGGGGGGTGTTGCGTGCTGGGGGGGTGGCTGATAATCAGCATGATCTTCATTTTACTAATACAAAATAACCAGTGAGCTAAGTAAAGTCGGAGCTGACTTTACTTCTAGGAATTGTTTCAAGATCCGGAAGATAATACTGCCTAGTTTATAATATGTGGGGACTGGAGGGAGGGTTGTCATGTGTCAATATCCTGAAAAGAAGGGCTGTTTTGGTCAACACTTTTACTTTAAATGTAGACACTCTTTCTCTAGCAGACCTGGCTGACTGCTTCCAGGAGCCAAGGACCTGGGTGCTAACCACTGCCTCCCATTACGGTTTGATCACCACGTCCTGTGGGTTCCTTCTCGGCTGCTGCTCCCGTCCTCTACTTCTCTCTGACCTGAACTGTTACAGTATCTACTTCCTTATCTTTTTCATTCCCCATACCATCACACCATTCAATCTATTGCTTCAACCGTGGTCTTTCTCAAACAAAAGATTTCTGTTACAACATGAATTTTAAACTCGTTAGCCAGACATAAAGTTTCTTTATTGTGTAGTCCAGTGGGTTTCAGTCTTTTGTATCAATGTTAGCTTTTTGTGGTACAGTGAATTACTTACTTGATGCTTGTAATCACAGTCCTCCCATGCTGTGATGGATTCTAAATCGTAGCCTCTATGTCTACGGATATGGTCCCATTTGGGAGTGAGTTGGCCATTGGTAAGTCCGCATTAGGGTGGGATATATCTTGAGTCACTGCCTTACTAGAAGGTATGGGTATGGCACAAGGCGTCCTATTGGGCCTCCATGGGGGTGTAAGCTGCTGCTAAAATTTATGAATGTTCTGGCACAGTTCACACTCTTGCTTGGGATTCTGCACCTGGTTTATCTCCATCTGACCTCCAGTTCTTAGAACCTGAGCCAGCAGCCTATCGTCTGACCTAATTTGCTGGCTTCTGCAGCCTTGTGAAACAGCATTTGACCTGATAACTTGGGTTAATTAGCTCCTGCACACACAGAGTGAGGAGAATACTCCACACTGACAGCTGGCTCACAGAGCTGGCACTTACCATCTTAAACAACCCCATGAGCCATTTCTCCTTGATGTTTTTTGAGTTCTGTGAGACGTTGCAGTAGATTACAGAACTCTAAGAGAGAAGTGGGGAGCCCTGGTGCTATAATGATTACTAGCTGGGCTGCTAACTCGTCAGCAGTTCGACACCACCAGCCACTTAGTAAGAGAAAGATGAGGCTTTCTACTTCCCTAAAGTGCTAGTCTTGAAAACCCACAGGGTCAATGCTACCCTGTCCTGTAACATCTCTGAATCAGAATGAACTCCAGAGCAGAGAGAAAGGTGTGAGGGAGAGTTCTGCGGGGAGGAAGAGGAGCTGATGGCTCAGATGATGGGAGTGGTACAACAGTCTGGAAAACTCGGACACATGAACCATCTCTAACCTCTGCCTCAGAGATCAGCCTTGTGCTGATCTTTCTGAAAATACATATTCTTAGCATCTTAAGAATGTTTAGGCCTACTTTGGAAGCAATCAAGACTCAGACTACCAAACATGGGCACTAAAACACAGTACCCACTCTGAATCATAGCACTGTGAGTAGCAGTACAGGCCCATGTGGAAAGAACTTCCGGGCACCCATTTCCTTTGGAATTGTGCTGGTTTAAGAAGCTCTTTTTACTGCACGTGCTCCCTCACTTGTACATGCTGCTAAGGGAATCTGGATTAGGACTATCTGTGCAGCTTGATTAGTACATTATTTTCCTTTTGCTCAAAGCAAGTTGCACCCTACTGTACAGTGCTTGCTGTCCATGGCCTCCTCTGCTCCCTGTGATCCTGTCATAACAGTGTGTGTGTAAAATCAACTTTGTACAGTGGAAGATTTGCAACACACCTGTGGTTTATGGGGTGAGAACTGATTCCCCTGCTCACACTGTGGCCCTTTCAGTGTTGTGGTTAATACCTAGCATGCCAGGTTTCCAAGCCTCTGTCTACACACATTACTCCGCCTAAATGATTCTTCCTGCTTGTTGTATCAGCCCGCACCTCTTCAGTTCAGCTGTACCCTCTTCCTGCTTGCTCTGCACCTTACATGTACCGCCTGATTCAGGAAGCTCTCACACTGCGCTCTGATCATCTGCACTGCTCTGCAAGCTCTGTCAGGTGTGGATCGTGCCATGTCATCTCAGTGAGCCCGGCTCGTCAGACTGTTTGACACAGGGTAGGCACTAACAAATAGTGTGTGTGTGAGTGAATACATACTCTTATGCTTTGTTTTCTTTAATAAGGCTGGTTCTTGTCCATTTAAAATCATGTCCATTGTTGGCCCATGGATTATCTTAAAGATGTCCATGAGGGAAAAAGTTCTTGACATTGGAGTACCACTTTAACAGCAAAGTGGAAAAGCAGGAAGGAAACAATGAGAAACAATGGATTCGTTGTACTCGGAGTCTCGTGGATGGGCCTTAAAAAATAATCATCGCAAACAACAGCAAAACACAGAATAAAATACATGGTATTATCTTTACATAAAACCAGAAACATGCACAAAAAACAACCATGCTGTTTAGAAGAAATCAAACCAATGTTTAATGTGTAGGGTGGCTAGGAGAGGGGACGACAAAGGAAATTGTTAGTTGGATATACAATTCCCGTGGGTGTGTCTTTAAAATGTTTTATTTATCTCCTATCTACAACAGGTAATGAAAGCTGAGCCCCTTCAGGTGAACTGCCTTGTGGGTTACACAGTGAATCCTGGGTTGTCAAACAGCTCAAAGTTCAAACTTGCCACTACTCGAACAGCAAAGTTCAAAAAAATAATACAATAAATGTGCTCAGTGTTCCTAACTTTGCTCGATAGTTAAACTGAAAATCCGACTTAAAAAAACCTGCGGCGGGCGAGTCACAGAGGAATCTCACTTTGCACACTTTAAAGGAGGCTAAGCCCTGCTCTCCTAGGACAACACAACAGTGCTTGCATCCTGCACAAAACACTGGCGCTGTCCTTTCTGTGTGCTTTATTTGCATAAAATACCACAGCTGTGGCTTCAAAGGAAGTGGGTGAGAAATCATCCTGACATTTGAATCAGGCCGATGCTGGTCTGAGAGGAGAACTGAAATCAGTGGGCTAAGTGGGCATTACCAACATTTTTGAGAGAGAAAAATGTGATTAAGCAGCTATGCCGCAACCATCAAAGAGGGTGAGAAGTGACTGTTCACTTGGATGAATCAGAAACAAGAAGACCGTGATCTGCAAGAAGACTGAACGTCGGGATTTAAGTCCTAGAAAATGAATCTCTAAGTGTAATTTTGGGATCTCAGAACAAATTACTTGGTTTTCCATTAAGTCTTTTTTTTCTAACAGATTTATTTGCACATAATTTACATCAAGTAAAAATCAAATGTTTTGAGAATGATGGCAACAAATATATAAATGTGCTTGACACAATGGATGTACATATGGATTGTGATAAGAGTTGTATGAGCCCCTAATAAAATGATTTAAAAGAATTGTACGAGCCCCCAATAAAAATTTTTTAATTTACATCTCATACGATTCAATCGTTCAATCATACCAAGGTGAACTGCACAATCAACATTACCACATCAGTTTTAGAGCATGCCCCCAACCGTTAAATCGCCTTTAAACTTAGTTGAGCAACAACAATCCGTTCCAGTGCTCCCTCCCCACTCCTGTGTTCATTATTTACTCCTGAAACCCCCTTTCCCTCCCTGTCACCCACTGCATTCCCCCATTATTTCTTAGGGGAAAGTAGGTTCAATTTTTTTTTTGGTTCAGTTTTTTATTTTTTCAGTGTTCAAACATGAAGTTGGCATTGACAACTGAGGTGTCACTGTACTTGAAAATTGAGACCTATCTTCAGGCAATGGTGAACAAGAAAGAAACTGTCTTAAGTTATCCCAGAGTAAGCCGAACATGTTTTCGTCATCTGATAGTCTTTGAGAAAGCTCTCTGAAGTTAGGCCAAGTATGTGAACATAAACATTCCTTGAGACCTCGTGGGGTGAACATACTTTTTGCTGGTAGTTCCAGTCTACCAACGTTCCCATCACTAGTTTGCTTTGTGTAAGATACTAATCGGGCCCTTTGGGCGGGCTACGGTACAGAGAAGGAGAAGACAATCTACAAAGATCTGTGGAACTGTGGAAGGCAGTATTTAAGGAACAGACCCTCTACCCAGACGGAATGTATAGATCCGTCTGTGCTGAGCTCCTGCCCTGAAGGTTGGCAGTTTGAGCCACCCAGTGGCACCTGACAAGAAAAGGTCTGACTCCTTGAAGTTAAACCCCAAACCATTAGGGCCATCAATGAGGGAATTGGGACCAACTTGAGAACTTTGGCACAGGGAATACATAGGCTATCAGAAA
>NW_022111324.1:73033022-73047417 GCF_000313985.2 Echinops telfairi
CCAATTAATAAACTATCAAGGGCTCATGAGGGAGTGGGGGTGGGGAGGGAGGGGAAAAATGAGGACCTAATGTCGGGGGTTTAAGTGGCGAGAAAATGTTTTGAGAATGATGCACAAATGTGCTTTACACAATTGATGTGTGTATATGGATTGCGATAACAGTTGTATAAGCCCCTAATAAAATGTTTTAAAAAAAAAAGAAAGAAAGAAAAGGTCTGACCCCTGTTTCCCTTAAGATTACGACCACAAAACCCTGGGGAGCACGTCTGCTCTGTGGCAGTCTTCATGTGTGGGCACTGGTTCCACGGGTACAACTACCACGAGAAGGGACCACGGCGACAGCTGCAACGCAAGTCCTTGTCAGGCAAAGAGAATGCCGACCTCTGGTGGGAGGCAGGAGGGAAAGGTGGGTGAAGCCTGCAGAAGTTCTAAGGTCTTTGAATTATTCTAGACGAGGATGACATATTAACACCAAGGTACAGGTGGAAGGAGACAGGGAGCTACTTTAAGGGGAGGAGTGTGGGTTTTTAGATTTCTAATTTGGTGGATTTGAGGCTCAAACTGTGGGACGGATCATTTAAAATACATTAAATCCTAATTTTTTAAAAAATACTTTTATTGGAGGCTCTCACCACTCTTACCACACAATCCATACATTCATTCATTCATTGTGTCAAGCACATTTGTACATATGTTGCCATCATCATTCTCAAAACATTTTCTTTCTATTTGAGCCCTTGGTATCAGCTCCTCATTTCTTTTTCTCCTCCCCCTCCCTCATGAACCCTCAACAATTTATGAATTATTATTTTTTCATGTCTTGCACTGTCCGATGTCTCCCTTTACCCCCTTGTCTACTGTCAATCCCCTCTGGGAGGGGGTTATATGTCGAGCCTTGTGACTGATTCCCCCTTTCCCCCACCACCTCCCCCTTCCCCTCCTCGTATCTCTATTCTCATTATTGGCCCTGAGGGGTTTACCTGTCCTGGTTTCCCTGTGTTGCAAGCTCTTATAGGTAGCAGTGTACATGTTCTGGTCTAGTCAGACTGGTAAGGTAGAATTGAGGTCATGATAGTGGGGGTGGGCAGGAAGCACTAATATATTTTTTTATAATTGAATAAAAGTTCCCTAAAATTGAAAATATACAAAGGTAAGTACCAGCAAATGTGGAACTGTGGTACTGTGAAATTTCTATTTGGTTAGCTACTGGCATCACATTAGCTGGCGTACACAGTACAAATTAATGCAGGGATGAGTCAAGATCATCTGCTGTGGCGGGTTCTAGGTCATAACACACGGGGCTCACCCAAACAAAGTGGGTTTAAACGTGTCTCTGTGGTCAGCAGGTGGCTGCAGACGAATTCCCTACGTAACAGCACTTGTCCCTGTCTCATTAGGATGCTCTTTGTGCCGTGGGCCGTGGGGCGGGGGGCACCACTATTTTGATGCCAGGGCTACTATCAAATTTTTAACCAAGCTCAAGTGGGCATCTCTCCAAATCACTGAGGCTTTGCAGCAAGTTTATGAGACTGCTGCCCGTCATGAAGCAAGAGTTTTAGACACACGAGCCTTTTTAGCGGCCGGGAAAAACCCAAAGATGAACCAAGAGAAGAAAGACCATCAACTTTAACAAAGGAAACGGTGGCTGGAGTCCAGGATCTGGTGGCATACAGTTACCATTGATGCGAGTGTCACAGAAGTCGGGATCGCAAACGGGCCTGCAGTTTCCATTTTAAGTGAACATCTTGGCTTAGCAAGCTTTAGGCTCTTTGGCTGCCAAATGCACTGCAAGAAGATCAGCTAGCACCAAGAGTTGATCTTTCTACCCAACTTTTAAGCAAGAGTAGAGAATCAAGACAATTCTACGGAACAAATTCTAACTAGAGACGAGTTCTGAGTTGAAAGGAGCCCTGGTGGCACGGTCAGTAGGGGCTGGACTGCAAACTGCAGGGTGAGCAGTTCAAACCCACCAGCTGCTCTAGGGGAGAAAAGTGGGGCCATCGACTCCCACAAAAATGATTTACAGCTTGGGAAATCCTGTAGTTCCTATGAGTCAACATTGACTCATTAGCCGCAGTGAGTTTACACAGAGAGCAAAGGAGCCCTGTTGGACTGCTAACTGCAAGGTGGGCAGTTCAAATCCAACAGCTGTCTTGAAAGTTGAGACTTTTTGCTCTCATGAAGACTTACAGCTCTCAGAAGCCTTACGCAGGGTGACTTTGGGTCAGAATCAATTTGATGGCAGCGAGTTTGGTTTTGGCTTATGCGAGAAGGTACAGTCAATCAAAATACAGACTTCTGAGAGGACCTGCTGGCCCACGAAATACAAAGCAGAGAAGTTGCCTCAGAACAGCGGTTCTCAACCTGTGGGTTGCGGCCCCTTTGGGGGTCAAACGACCCTTTCACATGGGGTTGCCCGATTCATAACAGTAGCAAAATGACAGTTATGAAGTAGCAATGAAAATAATGTTATGGCTGGGGGTCATCACAACATGAAGAACTAACTGTCTGAAAGAGTCGCGGCCTGAGGAAGGTGGAGAGCCACTGACTGCCTCAGAAGATGGCAATCACGCTCTGGGATTCCACCGGGGTCACCTTGGTAGCTTTTTCTCAAAGGACAGAGGACAATCACAGGGGATTATTAACAAGTTATTTTTACAAAACTGAAAACTGCATCGGTGAGAAAAAGCCAGGCAATTCATGCTGAGAACCCCCCCCCCCCCCGCACACGCCCCACCCCTACTGCAAGTGTATCTGACTGTTCCTCAGGAGTAGCAAGGGCAGTCCCGTTGACAATTGTGCTGCACAACCTTACCCGCCCTATCAGCTGAACATGCCCCTGTAGACTGCTTTTTGTTACCCCAAACACAAAAGGGTTCCCCCGAGGCTACTACAACTGTCATTTTGACATGGCATAAATCAAAGAGCACAGAATTCTTCAGAGAAGGGTAAGGAGAGAGAAAATATATAGCTCTTCAGAAGTGTAAACATCTAGCAGGAAGATGTTGAAAATCAGTACCTTCACATTTTGAAACTTCTGTTTAACAAAGTTTTCTATGATCTTATAACATTTTTACTTACATATTTGTGTGGTTGTGTGTGCGTGTGTAAACAGAGGCTTAAAAAGTTGGTGAAAAATGGAATTAAAAGATAATGCTATTTTACCACTAATGTTTGAAATACACATATACATATAGCCTACATTAGAAAAGCGAACAACCCTAGACTGACGAGGGCAGTGAATGTACAGACGCGCTTTACCCAATGGATGTGTGTGTGGATGGGGATAAGAGCTGTATGAGCCCCTAATAAAACGATTAAAAAAGAAAGAAAGAAAACTAGAAGAAAATATATGGGACAAAAAAACAATTTTTAAGCCTAAAAAAAATAATTCCATGTGCTTTAACTAAATAAAAGGCAACAATGATGAAAAAAGAAAAAAGAAAGCAAACAACCCAATCAAAAAAATGGGCAAAGGACTTAAGCAGACATTACACCAAAGAGACAGATAAAGGACCAACAGGTTAAGAGACGTCCATGTCACTGTGAGCCACTAAACCCACCAACAGGTCGTCATTCCAATGCAGAGCCAGCCACCCTCGAGAGCACACTAGAACTGCCCAGGGTTTCCCAGGAGCAAACTGGCACATCTCTCTCCTGCAGAGTGGGTAGTGGGTTCAAACCACCAACCTGTGGTTAGCTGCCTACCACTTAACCACGGTACCAACCAGAACTCTTCACTAAGATGCGACTCCAAACCACAACGAAAGGCCACTTTCCAAAACCAACCGCACGCACTGCCATCAAGTTTGAAACGGCTGACTCTGCAGTTCACTGCCCAATGGGCAGCCCAGGACAGCCCCAGGACTCCACCTGGCATGCACTCAAGGGACTATGACTACCAGAAAACACTTGTTAGCAAGGATCCGGAGAGAACCACCACCCTCAGCATGACTGGCGGGAGTGTCAAAGTCTGCCTCTTCCTCAAGAGGTTAGACGCAGACTTACCATAGGACCCACCAATTCCACGTCTACGTCTTTGCCCAGAAGAACCCAAAGTGGGCTATCTGTACATCAGTGTTCATCACAATTCAACTGCTGACAACAACCAAATACGGAAACCCCTAATGTCTACACACAGATGAAGAGATGAACAAAATATGGTCCATCCGTTAATAATATTCAGCACAAAAAGGAAATTAAGTCTTGACACATGTTGTTAACATGAACCTTGAAAACACTATGCTGGGGAGAGTGGGTTGGAAAGAGGGAACCGATTACAAGGAACTATATGTGACCTCCTCCCTGGGGGATGGACAACCGAAAAGTGGGTGAAGGGAGACGTCGGACGGGGCAAGATATGACAAAATAACAATTTATAAACTATCAAGGGCTGATGAGGGAGGGGGGAGCGGGGAGGTAGGGGAAAAATGAGGACCTAATGCCGGGGGCTTAAATGGAGAGGAAATGTTTTGAGAATGATGAGGGCAATGAATGTACAAATGCGCTTTACACAATTGATGTGTGCATGGATTGTGGTAAGAGTTGTATGAGCCCCTAATAAAATGATTTAAAAAAAGAAAAGAAAACACTATGCTGAGTGAAAGAAGTCAGTCGCAAAAGGACAAATAGTATATGATCCCAATTACATAGAATATCCAAGATAGAAGCATGTACTGAGAGCAAAGTTCATGAGTGGTTACCAGGTGCAGGATGGGAGTTGGGGGAGCCTGCTGCTCAGTGGGCACTGGTCAGTTGTTGTTCAGGGTGATAAAAACTTTTGGAAATAGTAATGGGTGCACAGCATGATAAGCCTACCAACTGTCACTGATTGCACACATGAAGAATACTAGAAAGGCAAACTAATTTGTTACAGTATTGACCACAATCATTTTATTTTTTCTAACGTAGTCTTTCTCTTTAGTCACACACACAAAAGAAACTTCTGCTATGGCAGTAAGCACCCGCTGTTTCAGTCTCGGTCTTATTTCGAATCCCAGGTTAAGGGGAAACCGGTTCTTCTCTATATTTTGAGTTGTCACTAAAGCAAGTCGTAAGCTATGTTAAATTCACAATCAAATCATACTATTAGCTGGGCTTCCAACTCTATAGAATAACCCTACTGCTCAATTGGGCTGTCTGCTCCTGTAAAGACTGACAGCCTGGGAAACCCTGCAGGGGCCACTATGAGTCAGAATTGGCTCAATGGTGGTGGATTCGGATTTTTTATTCAACTAAGTAACTTTCTTACTTTTCCCAGTTTCCACTCAAGCATCCTTCCAATCCATTCTCCACACTGCACCATAAGGATCCTTTCTAATCAATCAGATCGTGTCACTTTTACAACTATACAAACTCTTCCCGTGTCTTCCATATCCCCTCCCACCCCCCACCACTCTATCCCTGGCCTGTGAACGCCAACTTATTTTACCTCATCTTTTGCCATTCTCCCTCCTGCCCATTAAGCTGCAGTGGTTCTTCCAGGTCTCTGCC
This sequence comes from Echinops telfairi, assembly GCF_000313985.2. Lineage (NCBI taxonomy): Eukaryota > Metazoa > Chordata > Mammalia > Afrosoricida > Tenrecidae > Echinops > Echinops telfairi. The sequence goes on from NW_022111324.1 coordinate 73,038,516, forward strand.
CCTCCCCAAAAAACCAAACTCACTGCCATCCAGTCAATTCCCACCCCTAAACAGGTCAGGGGCAGAACTCCCCCCAGATTTGGGTTTCCAGCGGCATCCAGCCTCATCTTTCTCCTTCACCCTAGCTGATGTGTTCAAAGTGCCAGTTCGCCAGCAGGGCTCCTCAGCCTTTGCGGCAGTGCCTAGGGACAGGACCAGCTCCTTCTGGTCCGGCAGGCCTCGCTCAGCTGAAAGGTCACTCCTGACTACCCCATCTAAGAAGCCACTCCAGCCACCGACATCCTAATCACAGCGGCTTCTATTTTCTCTCTCCCACTCAGACCCGTCACTAGGCTGTGTGAAAAGCAAGCATCCTGCAAACCGTCTTACTCTTATCTCCACGGCACTTACAACAGTACCTGGAATATAGCAGATGTTCACAAAACATTAAATACTTGTTGATCAAATGTCCCATAAATGGCTGGCACGAATCATTGCCAGATTCGCAGAAGAATGAAGGGCAATGACTTAACATCTTATCGTTATTCAAACAAGAGTCCCTGTTTCTGATCAGCCCACCTGCCTAAACAGAATCACTATTTCTTTATATCCAAACAGCTAACTAGAGATACTTTTCCTTCCACCCACCATGCCTCCGGTGGTGGGCATTCCTCCAAGGGGCATAACTGTACCATTCAAGCAAGTGGCAATGCTGGAAAGTGAGGATTAGCTCACGAGCAGGCGTCATATAGTCTCTCCCTGTCTCCCTCTCCCCCGTGTGCCTTTTCCACTTCCTTTTTCCTACATCATCACCTCCAGGTTGTCACCTCAGAAAGAATATTCTTTAACACCCTTCCAAACGTGGTCTTTTGTGCAAGGGAATACGAAACCCACCTCAGGCAGAAGGAGAGCGGATAAATCATAGGACGGACGGAGCCGGAAGACCTGATGCTGAGGGAGATAAATCAGTCACAATAGACAAAGACTGCAGGGCCTCACTTAGGTAAAAATGCAAGAGTGCACACATCTACAGAGACCAAATTGCACTACTGGTCTAGGGGCGGGAAGAAGGGAGGAAAGGAAAGTCACTGCTTCTGGAACACTGGATTTCAGTTAAAAAATCACACTGAGTAGGGAAGGGTAGGGATGCATGCCTGATCATTATAATTGCAGTGAAAAGTTGAAGTGTCAAAAATTGTGGAACAATTATATTTACAACAACAAATGTAACTGATGAGCTTGCTTATGTACAAACAAATAACTCATGGGATTAGCGTGGACGTTTAGGGTCATGCTCTTAAGAGACGTCCTAATTAATTGGTCTAATATTGAACTCTACGGAGGCGTTCTAGTCTGTCTTGTAAAGTTGCTATGAACTGGAATCAGCTCAGCAGCAATGGTTTGGAAACTGACCACAAGAGCTAAATGGTGTCCTATGTCTATCCGGGTATATTCCAATCAAAGATTCTATACAATCCTGACCAGACCTGCCCCAAGATAGGTCTTTACCCGAAACTAAAACATCTCCTTTAGTCTGGTTAAAATCAAGTAACAGTTTAACTTGCTTAGTAAAGAATGTGTGCCCTGAGGACTGTGCCTTTTGAAGATCTAGCCACAGAAGATCAAAGGCATTGTGGTGGCGCATCAGATTAAGTATTGTGTTGTTGACTGGACAGGTCAGTGGTTCAAGCTTACCACCCCCTGAGGAGGAGAAAGATGAGGCTGCTTGTTTCCATTTACAGTCTCAAAAACAGAGGGAGCAGCTCTGTCTGCCCCACAGGGCTGCTGTGAGTCAAGTCCACTTGACAGTACTGGGATACAAGGTAACAACAGCAAAGGAAAAGTTTAGATCGGAAACTAACACTAAAAAAAACACCTCATTGTCATTGAGTCAATTCCAGGACTGGTGACCTTGCAGAGAATTGCCCCTTGCAGTTTCTGAGGCTGTAAATCTTTACGAGATCAAAAAGTCTAGGAGCCTCTGGTGGATCTGATCTGCTGACCTCATGGTTTGCTGCCCAGCACTTTACCCAGTTAGTAACACACTTCACTCGCCCGGTTCCTGCAGGGCGCAGTCCATCTACGTGAGATGGAGGTAAACACAGCTGAGAAAGGGTGACTGAGAATGGCGGCACAACTTAAGCGCCCTAATCAATGTCACTGAATTGTACATTTAGAAACTGTTGAATTAACATATATTCTCAACAACTGCAAAAAAATGTAAGCAAAAGTTCAGTATTTACTGGCTGAATACACATTCTCAATGAAAAACTGGTTCTCTTAACCAAATAAAAAAAGTTTGGCTTTTCAGTACATTTTTAAAATAAATAAATAAACTTCAAAGTTCAATCATGTCAAGCAAAATTGTAGAATTGCTACCACAATCAGTTTCCAAATGTATTAGTCTGGGTAAACTAGGGAAACAAATCCACAGAAACTCATATGCATAAAAGAGAGTTTTATATAAAGGGTAAGTGTACATTAAGAAAGCATCCCAACCCAGTGCTGTCCAAGTCCCTAAGTCCAACATTAGCCCATATGTCCAACACCAATCTATAAAGTGCTCAATCTCACAAAACAGACGCATTGATGCCAACTGCAGGAGGAAAGCCAAATCAGTGAACATGTAAGCATCTCAGGGCTGGCAGCGGTCTCCACACGGCTGCTCCAGGGCCCAGGGCTCCATTGGGGTAGGTCCATGTGGCTTCTGCTCAGGGATGTCTCGCAGGAAGTGAGCCTTGCCAGCTGAACCAGGGAACTGGCTAAGGCAGCTGCACCCTGGTCCAACCATCAGAGAGCAAGAGGCCCGAGAACTAGGAAGGCAAAGCTCACCAAGCCATTTAACTCTCTGCCCTTCAATGAATCCCACATTTGTTTATCGGCCAGGTTGGCACAATAATCCTTAACTCTCTCACGAAACATTATTTTTCTACATGGACTCCTTTCACTAAAACTGACTACAATCAATGTGTGTATGAAACTAATGCCCTTTTCCTACACCCTGTAGAACTATGGTTAGAATTTGCATTTCTTTGATACAACACTTTTATTTGCAAGGACAGAAGGTGAAGTATTTTAACAATCACTGCCTTCTCCACACTTTGTTGTCCCTAAAAGATCTCTTAACAGCTCAAAAGTCTCCTCAGCTCTCTCCAGTAAGGTAAGAACTTGAATGCCTCGCCTACTACTCCAACATAAGTGCGTACTGCACACGCAGTCACGCCACCTATGTCTTCCCTTCTCGAAAAGTCTGAGTAAAGTGGCAGGCTCAGTACCGCGCACCACCACCAAAAGCAAGTATTCCCCTAATAGCTGACCTCAGTGGCATGAGCAAAGAATACGCTGGATTCCTACACTCTTATGCCCCATCCTCCCGACTCTTGAGGAATTCATACTTGTTAGGAGAGAAGGCTAAGGGGTTTTTTATAAGATGACGAATCATACCAGCTTAACTCCAAATGCCAACACCGGATTTCAGCTGGAGAACCTGACCAACCAATGCCGGAGGCTCAGGAACAGCTCGGTCTTCAGTTCACTTTAGAAACATGGTTTTCAGGAGAGCAAAACACTATGGCAGATTAACAAAAAAGATCTGAAAAATCAAAATCAAAAAAAGGCCCACAGTGTTCCTGTAAAGATGCAGAAAGGAAAGGTTTGGTGTTTACTGTTTGTTGATAACAAGGGGCCTGCAGAGGGAGAGAAAACAGTCTTCCTGAGTGCAGTGTAAGAATAAATAGCCCTCGGCATCCCTTCCAGGTGAGTGAAGTCTCTGTATGTTTCCTTCTAATTGTCAGCAGCTTTGTACTTGTGCTAAATTGCTTTACAAGGCGAAATCTGGCTTTCTGAAACAGGCTACAAATTTCAAGTGCCTTTTAGCTTTCAATTAATTAAGAGAAGTCACGAGCCCAACTACAGCACAGGACATGTGAGGCATTTTCCATTTCTTAAATATAGGTGATTTGCTTTAATAACCTTTGGGAATTATACCTGGCCAATAGGATGTATGTATTTCCATGCGTGCAACATCAAATATACAATATGTGCAACCACATATATGTGAGGCACACATATAGAATATGTGCAGCCATATATGTGTGCAACCCCACATATAGAAATACACACATCCTACTGATCAGGTGTCAAATTTCTAAAAGAAATACTTACAGCAATACTAAAATATCCTATTTTAGGTCCTAGATTCCTAAATCTAGATAATCAAGCAGCATGATAATATTTTATAGTATCATGGAATAACTGAAAATAAGTCTACTTATTTTAATATGATAAAATATCACAAATTTAAAATTAAAATCACCATCAGTTTAATTTTAACTTTTTTAATTAAACCACTATTTTTCCACAAAATATTACTCATGTAAGAGCTATAGAATGATGTTGACCTTCAGCTAAAGAGAATGCTGAATGAATGGGGAAGCTCATTTCCTCAAGTCATTTGTGATAAATAGGTCTCTTTCCCTTTCAAAGTATTAATAAACATGAAACAAAATGTGTTTAATTTGTGGGATGGAAAATTACTTTGTAAACCTTCAGCCAAACAACAATAAAAAGTTCAAAAACAAAAGCAAATTTTTAAAATAATAATAAAGTCATAATATAAATATTTGGGAGAAAGATGAGGCTCTCTACTCCCCTAAAGATGGCAGTCTGGAAAACCCTGACTTAGAGGGGTGCTGTGAGTCAGCATTGGCTCAAGGGCAGTAAATCTGGTTTGGCTTTTAATGCGAACAAGGAGCTGAAAATATATGATTCAAATGTAAAGTTATTCTTTATGCTACTTGAACTAACCACGTGTGGCTATCTAAAGGAATTAAAGCTATTTATCTAAAAATGAAGTCATTTGTTTTAAGAATCCATCAGCCGCCTCTCCAGCAGTAGCCACATGGAGAAGAAGCCTCCTGCATAGGACCGTGTGGACAGAGAACATTTCTGTCACGCCGTTGCTCTCGGGGCCCTTGGTTCTGGCTCGCAGCGATCCCATGTCTAACAGCAAAACACTGCCCTGTCTCCAGGCATCCTCACAAGTGTGGTTTTGCTGTTAAACGTTTATGCCAAATATGGGTCACCTCTTGTGGTAAGAATTGCTTTTAGAAGAATTAATACCAAGGAAGCAGAGATTATAGATGTCCCAACTGTCTAACTTTTCCAAGATGTTACTCTGTTCCATTTCCCCCTCACTCCTCCCTTGCGTCCCTGGGCTCTGTGATTCACTGTGACTTCTCACAGAAACTCACGGGACCTCAGGGAAATGTCTCACGTGGTGGCGGCGGCTGCTGTCAAGTCCCTGATCTAAAGGTCAGGTAGAGGCGACCCAAATGCAGGGACCAGAGCCAGAAGCCAAACATGTCCGGAAGTCAGAGGAGGTCACAAAAAAAGGGAAGGCTCGGGTGAAGGTGTGACTTTTATCTTTCAGCAGTCCACACCCCAAGGAACGGAAAGGACAGTGGCTTAATAAATCACATCCTCTAAAGTAGAATCTCAAGGTACATCTCACCATAATCCTGACACAGAGAACTCCCTCCAAAATGGGATTGTAACTATAAGCATGGAGGCTAGAATGTATAACACGTCACAAAAGGGATTATGGCAAACAAGATTATGGCTAGAAGGGCCACATTAGGGAGTTTACTACATCTCATCCCTATTATTAGACCCACTGCCGCCAGGTCAATTCCAACTCAGAGTGACTGTAACTATGTATGATTTCCGAGGTTGTAAATCTTTACAGGAGCAGATAAGCTTACTCAAGCACTGCCACTGAGTCAGTTCTGACTCACAATGACCCTATAGCACAGAGTGGGGCCGCCCCTATGGTTTGGAGGCTGTAAATCTTAATAAACAAAACCCACTGCCACCAAGTTGATACCAACTCATACGGACCCTATAGAACAGGGTAGAACTGCGCCCTGTGAATTTCTGAGACTGAAACTCTGTGTAGGAGTAGAAAGCGTCATCTTTCTCCTGAAGCAGCTGGTGGTTTCAAACTGTTGACTCTGTAGTTAGCAGTCCAACACATAACCACTATGGCACCAGGGATCCTTAGAAATCATTACAGGAACAGGAAACCTCTTCATACCCCTGTGGGGCAGCGGATGGGCTCGAACTGTTGACCTTGCGATTAGTAGCCCAATGCATAATTCACTATGCTACCAGGGCTCCTTAGTTTTGGCAAAGCCAAGCTTCTCTGGCCTTTCCTGTGTCACAGCACAACACGGTATATGTTTTTGCTTTACTACTTTAGTAATAAGCACAAATTGTTATAGCATTTTATCCAAAAAGAGCAGTGCATGCTTTCAGAGTCAGCTAAACTCTTATCATAAAATATATACTTTAAAATATAACACGTAATACAGTGAAAGCTGGCACTGTCAGGTAATCATTGCTCTGTGAACTGCAAGGTTGGAAGTTCAAACACAGCAGTCTCTGCTACTGTCAAGACTTACAACCTCTAGAAGCCCTAGATAGGATCCCTGAGTCAGAATCGACTCAATGACTGCGGGTTTGGATGTTTTTTGTTTTGTTTCCTTTGGGGTGGGGGAGGGGGAGGCAGCTTTTATTATTTTTTAAAATGTGGGAAAATTTTCCCTTTAATGATTACTTTCATTTGCAAATCAACCACAATAAGAGGGCTTACTAAAAATTACCCTCAAACTACAAATGATCCGTACTTTAAGGAAGAAAAAGGTGTCATGTATGAAAGATTAATCAGTTCTTCCTCCCCACGTTGGAGCAATATCGTCACCAGAGACACTAAGCAAGTCGGGTAGCTGAAAAGCCGCGTAATTAGCGCACCCAGTTCTGCAGTACTCTATCATTACCTCCTATTGTGCTGATGCTCAGCGCTCGTCCACTTATTTTTAGCTAGCCTACTAAAATGCATATTCCACTTCTGGATTTGGTTCCAATTATCACTCCATGTCCCACATGAAAGAGAGGGGAGGGGGCAAAAAAACATGATTCTCTACCATTTGGTGGGAAAACACAGGAGTACAATTTGAACATTTTTAATATAAGGCAGTCTAAACAGCAATAGAAATTTGCCTTTAAAAGCAAATCAGGGCAACTGTCCACATGGCTGCAGCATATTTAAGCACAATCCTTTCCTGGATGAATTGGTTAGAATGTTTTAAAATAATAAAATACAACAAAACTGCACTCACACTGGAATAAAAACTAAGGCACAAAGCTAAAGGTGAGAAATGTATTCAATAAGATGACTGGGTCTTCTAGTACCCAATATATTATAGAACTCACATAGCGTATTAAATGAAAAATGGTCTCACTATTTTTATATCACCGCAAGCAAAGGAATCTCGTTTAGGCACCACCACCCATTTGGAAGCCCTTACCTAGTGGGCAAACTACTCCAAACTGCACAGTACAAACTGCCTCCCACACAGTAACTCCAATTCCCACAACCACACTAGGGGATAGCTGCTGCTATCCCCCCATTTTAGAGATGGCAAAATTGAGGAACGTGTCAGTAAAGACAAAAAGGAAAATAGTCAGATAAGCCTGTGATCACAAAAGTAGAAGCTGATGAAACAGGGGAGCTTTGAGTCTGACTTTCAAAAATCTGTGTAAGATTCTACTCTGGCATCAGGAAGCAATCCATCAGAACCATAGAGCCAAAGTAAATTTAGTCTCAGGAGCAACCTAATTTCTCATAAATCCTGAGGAGCTGATACACAGTTGGGAGAAAGAAAACTTTCCCTAGTTTTAAGAAAGGATACAGAGGCAAAAAACTGATCTTTTAGGAAGAAACCACATAACAGCAGTTCTCTTGCTCCTTCAGTTCAGGAGAAATTAACAACCTGCAAAAGTTATGTCAAGACAAGGAAATAGGAATAGAAGAAATAAGAATACTTAACAGCAAATTCCCACCTGGTACACACTCATGGTACATAGTTTCATATTAAGGCATTAATGTCACAGACCTGACTTCATAACCAAGTATTAAATAAAAAGAGATGCCTATTGAAACTTTCAAATTCCTTAAATCCCAGTAGGCCAAAATATCCTAAACCATCTAAACCTGTTCATTCAAAGAAGCAAATGTGTCCAGTATGTGGGGTTTAGGAAGCCCTCCCGTACACCCATGACTTCAAATAAGCAAATTTGCCACCACTCTATTACACAGACTGTAAAAGTTGTTTGATCTAGCCAATGAAGCCACGAGAAAAGATCAGATGATTGCAAGGTGACCGCACTTCAGTGGGAGAGGGGCGCGTACAACTTTCATGAGAAAAATACATCACTCAAAAGTCTGTACAACCCACTGTAACCCTCCCAAGTCTGCGATCGTTTAAGAAAAGGCATTTCAAAACTCATGGCTTTTTCTTCCGCCGTCCGGAACTCAAACCTTCAGTCCACCTGTGGCGTGGAGACCCTGTCAAGAAATCTATGCGGCTTGTTAAGTAGCCAGGCGCATACACCGCATTACAAGCTAAAACTTTCCAAAACGTTGTTATTTACTAAAACCCATTTCCACAAGGCGCGTAGCTTGTCACTTGACTGCTATCGAAGAAACCAAGATCTGAATTCACATAAAAGCGCCGGTACACTTTTCAGCATGTATGTTTCGCTCCAACAAAGAGGTTGTTTTGCTTGGGGTGGTTGTTTCGTCCGTCTTTGTTTGTCTCTTTCTCAACAGAGGTCCAAACAAAGGAAAGGGCTCCTTTTCCCTCCACTCTTGACCTTCAAGAACAGCAAAAAGTCGGGACCCAGATAAAAAGTTTTCGCGTCGGCCCCGCCACGGGCTGCTCGCTGGGTGCCCGGCGCAGCGGCCGGTCCCTCGCCTCTGCGTGAGACCCCCCACTCGCCTCCGCCGGGACCCGCGCGGGCCGGGGGGATGGAGCCTCGCCCCTCCCGACCCCGGCCCGGACCCCCCCGCCGGCGCCGCGCG
>NW_022111324.1:73048132-73097460 GCF_000313985.2 Echinops telfairi
GCGGCCGTCGCCCCCACGGCAGTTTGGGGTTGTGTTAGGGAGCCGAGCTGCTCGGGGAGTCGAGCTGGCCGCCTGGACGGGTGGTGCGCCGCCGAGCAGGGCCGGAGGGAGGCGACTGGACGCTGGAGGGAGGACCCGGCGGTGCCACCCAACTCCCTGGAGGCCCCAGGACCTGCCTGGGCCCAACAAAATGGAGATTGCGTTGTTGTTGCAGCTTGCAACACATTCCCGACGTTCTCCAGTGGTTAACTTTTCATCTCCTCTGCTGCTGTCCAAATTCTAAAAGTCATGGCTTACTTTGTCAGAATAATAAGTCAATAGACTTTAAAATGTGTCCACAACCCCGAGGGTCTTTTCAGCTGCTCAGCAATCCCCGAATTTCCTCCTTCGATGGGCGTCTTGAGACCAGCTGCTGATGCTGGAGAGGGGTCCATTCTGTTTTGTAGGGAGGGGGCGTGCGGCGCAGGAAAAGGGCAGGGACTCCCCCACACTGTCTTGGAAAGAGTAGCAGAACTGGGCAAGCACCTTCCGCTTTCCAAGGAGACACAAACTCCAGGAACATCGACTCCATGAAGCTATAATTACGCGTGTTTCACGCAAACTCTCAGAAGCACTGTTCTCTGTCTTTCCACATAACTCTAAAACTTAGAGTAACCACAGAATCCCATGCCTAATAGAATTGTCTCAGAGAATTCCCAACGCCGTACTGGGTTTATGGAGTATGCAAAGACATTCGGACTATATGGATCATAACAAATGATGGAGAACAGGTAAAGAGTGGAAATTCCAAAGCACTTCATTGTGGTGTGCCCAACCTGTACACAGATCGAGAGTAAGGTGTTTGAACACCACAAGGGATACTGCATGGTTAATCAGGAAATGTGGTAACATTTCGCCACATTTATTCAGTCTGTGAACTGAGCAGACTGCAAGAAGCTGGACTACATGAAGAATTAAAGAAGGCATCCGATTGAAGGAAGGCCTATTAACCTTGGATATTCACATGACGCGAGCTCACTTGCTGAAAGTGAAGAGGGCTGGAGGCATGACTGATGAACATCAGAGCTCGCAGCCTTCACTTTGAATTGGAAATGTTAAATAAAAAAAAAAGCCACATTGGTCCACAACTGGACAATGAAGTTGTCAAGGATTTCATCTTGCTTGGATCCCCAATCAATGCTCGTGGAAGCAGCCGTCAAAAATCAAACACTGGGTAAATCTGCTGCAAAAGACATCTTCCAAGTGTTCAAAAGCGAAGATCTTCCTTTGAGGACTAGGGTACACCTGACATAGCCGTGAGATTTTCTTTGTATCTTATTATTATTAACTCATTTTATTGGGGGCTCTTACAGCTCTTAGAACAATCCATACATCAATTGTATCAAGCACACTTGGACATATGTTGCCATCATCATTTCCAAAACATTTTCTTTCTACTTGAGCCCTAGGTATCAGCTCCTCTTTTTCCCCCTCCCTCCCCACCCTCCCTCCCTTGAGAACCCTAGATAATTTATAAATTATTTTTATTTTCATAATTTACACCATCTGCTGTCTCCCTCCACCCACATTTCTGTTGTTAGTTCCCCCAGGGGGTACTGGGGGTGGGGTTGTACTTCGGTCATTGAGATTGGTTCCCCTTCTTCCCCTCTCCGCTCCCCCCCCCCTTCTGCCTGTCCTCATAGTATCGCTACTCTCATTACTGGTCTTGAGGGGTTTATCTGTCCTGGATTCCATGTGTCCAGAGCTCTTATCTGTACCAGGGTACATGCTCTGGTCTAGAAGATTTGTAAGGCAGAACTGGGGTCATGATAGTGGGGCAGTGAAGCATCAAAGAACTAGAGGAAACTTGTGTGTTTCATCGGTGTTATACTGCACCCTGTCAGTCATAACAGTTTCTATCCCCTCATATGTATACAAAAGCTGAGTAATGAATAAGGAAGACAGAAGAAAAATAATACAATTGATTTATGGTGTTGGTGAAGACTATTGAATAGATCATGGTTTACCAGAAGAACAAACAAATCTTTCTTGGGAAAAGAGGGCTAGGTCCCTGGAGGAAATCTTGCTTGGTGAAAAAAAAGACCCTCAGAGAAATGAATTGGTGTCATGGCTGCCATGATCATACAGAACAATGACTATGAAGATGGGGCTGAATCAGCAGGAGTTTGTTCTGTTGTACATAGGGTCACTATGAGTTGGAGCCAACTTAATCATACTTAGCAATAACCATATTTATAGAAGCAGACTTTTGACTAATGAAGTCCTTAAACCTCTGCACCACCAATGTTCCTTAAAGAACCTGGGCTTATCTAGTTTCAAGGTTGGACAATGTGTATGTCTGTTACCAGAATGTCATCAAACTAAATGTGCCGTCATCTTAGGTGTAAATATCAGAAAATATTAAAGCATGACTGATTCAATTAAAAGAAAAGTTCTCCCAAACCTGAAAGTCTAGTTCTTTTAAAAGAATTAACCTGAATTAAGTAATGCGAATCCATTCTTTTATTCATTCAGTATGTATAAATTACCTACCAAGGACTGAGTATTCTTCTAAACACTGGTGATATGTCAGTGAATTGAATAGGGGGAAAAGCAAGAATGGATAATAAAACCAACAAGTAAGTATATTAAGAAGTTGAAATTGTGTTTATTGCCAAGGCTGGCTATAGAGAAAAGCAGAAGAGGGGCAAAGGTTAGGGAATATAGGTGTGAATGCCATGAGAAGGTTGGCATATGAGCATAGACTCAGAGGAAACCAGAAATTGAAGTATATAGAGAATATCTGAGAGAAGGCTTCCAGGCGGAAGGAATAGTCGGTGCCTTTAAGGCCTTGACTTGTTTGTTTGTGGCTGTCGAGGGGGCTGCTAATCTGCAGCTGACCCCACAATGATAAGAGTTACAGGAGATGAGGTCAAAGTGATCGAAGGGGTCAAAAACTGTGAGGACTTTCACTCTGAATAAAATGGGAAATCGTGGCATTTAGGGTGATCTGACTTACATTTCAATAGGATCACTTCAGCCACTTTGGAAAACAGACAGGTTAGCAGAAACCTTTGTGAATCCTTTTGACTTTCCATTTAAGGCAATGAAAGTGGCTTGAGTAAGAAAAGAAACAACAGAGGAGGTAAAAAAAAGAAAAAGAGGGCTGGTGGCACAGCAGAGAGGCATGGAGCTCCTAACTAAAAGGTCAGCTGTTCAAATCCACCAGCTGCTCCATGAGAGAATGACGAGGCTGTTTGCTCAGTCAAGATTCACAACCTTGGAAACCTGAAGAGGACAGTTCTACTCGGTACTATAGGGCTGTGAGGAGATGGAATGTACTCGGTGACTGTGGGTGTTTGGTAATAAAAAGTTCTCAGATCCTGGATGTGTTCCAAAGGCTGAACTCACAGAATTTCCTGGCAAATTAGATGGGGAATGTGAGAGAAAGGAGTCACAGCTAATCTCAAGGTTTTCCTCTCGAGGGATGAAGTGACCTGAGATGAAGGAGACTTTGAGTGGAACAAGTTGCAGGAAAGAGGGCATTTTGGCACACATGGTTTTTGAGAATCTTAAGCATTTTGAAAAACTACAATCTTGAAATTTAGGACCTTGTGGGAAGCAAGAATCTTTTTGGACCACAACTCTTAAAGGAATGATTTTGCACACACAAAAAGACCTACCTCACTGCACGGGTCTTCATAACTTCTTGCATACAAAAAAATCTCAGAAACAACCTAAGATCCACAGTCAACTAGAAAAAGCTCGCTATCCGTCACCAAGCCTCCAGTCTGCAACAAGAGAAAACCAGTCTACAAGGTCTCATGACCACCTGAACTCGGGGGCACACACCAGTAAATGATATTTAGTATGACTGGCAGCAGCCCTAGCTTATTCATTAAGTGATGACCATGGCAACAGAAGCAGAGAGAGAATTGGAAGAGGATCTCTTCTCTTTGTTTACTCCCTTTGCCCAAATGTTCTGCCAGAGGGGGAGGGGAAAGGGACCGCAGCTGGCAAGGTGTCCTGAAACTCCCTTCCAGCCAATTGAGAATTCCCTGCTGCCAAACAGCAGGGAGGTTTAGGTGGACGTTTTTTTTTCTTTCCTTTTTTTTTTTCCCCCAACCACAGAAGCATGAAACCAAAGAACCTTGTTTCATACGCTCGAACTCTGCCCATTGGCGTCCCACTTGCTCATTTTCTTCAATCCAAGCTTCACTTTCTGGCTTCACCCTCACCCTCACCTGCTTATTCTCTCAGGAGTCCTCCTGGTTCTCCCACCCTATAATTCTGACTTCAACTCTAAGAGAGATAAGTCTAATTACCACAGTCTGGGCAGGGAGGAGTTATCTTCTCTTGTGGACCTCACCCCACCTGCAGGCACAGTACAATTAATTATCTGTTTGGCTGAAGTTCAAATACTTAAGTTCCCAGCTTCTGCAGAGGCCTTTTATTCCTCCCCTTGTGAAGCTCTTTCCTATTTCCCACAGTTACTCCAAACCCAGAATTCTCTCTGCTTAGAAACTGAACGCCTGTCTTACTTAGCCAAAGAAATCGAGGCTACCGGGGTTTGCGCTTCTGCCACAATACTTTGCTCCCTCGCCGCCCTGCCCGTGATGATTCTCCTGCTTTGTGGAGCAGCTGGCTCTACTCTCTTTGTTGATTGATGTTTCTAATACTCGTATTGTGACAAACACTGTTGAATCTAGAGATACAGCGGTCAACAAAACAAATCGACTCGGCCTTCATGAAGGTTCTCTTGTAGTGGGGTGGTTGTTGCTAAAGTGCCGTTCAAGCTGGCTCCGACTCAGAGCCATCCTATGTACAACGGAACAAAAGACCGCTTGGTGTGCACCATCCTCAACACTGCTCTTACCTTTGAGCATCGTGCCGCAGCCACTGTGTCAGTCCATCTCACTGGGGGGTTTTCTTCCTTTTTCGCACCCCCCTGCCCTTCTACTTTACCAAGCACGATGTCCTTTGCCAGGGACTGCTCTCTCCTGCCAGTACGGCCAGAGTAGGAGCATTCAGGCTGTACTATAATCCAGACAGATCTGTTTGTGCTTTGGCAGTACTTTCGATGTTCTTCACCAGCAACATCATTCTAATGCATAGATTCTTTGTCAGCCTTTCTTACTCAAGGCTAGCAAGTCGAGTTGGCTCCAATTCTCAGCAACCTTACACTGCTAAGGAGCTCATGATCTTTGGTATATTTGAGTCCAGTGTTATGGCTATTGTGTCCATCAATCCCACTGAAGGTTTCCCTAGTTTTCATCGACCCTCTAACAAACAAGCCCAAAGGCAGCAAGATGAACTCACTCTCCTCGCTTCTATGGTGCGGGGAGCACTTGGGTTGACTATCTCCTAAGACTGACTTGTTCCTTCTTCTGGTAGTCCAAGTATATTCAATATACTTCATTCCCATGGTGATCTTTTAAATATAATTTTATTTATTTTGTTCCTGTTGATGAGAACATGCATATATCCACTCGGCAGTTTTTACATAGATCATATTGTGACATTGATATATTCAAGTTTTAAAAAAAATAATTTTATTGGGGGCTCGTATAACTCATCACAATCCATCCATCCATCCATTGTATCAAGCACATTTGTAATTTGTTGCCATCATCATTTTTTAAATTATACAAGTTTTACAACTCTTTGATTCCTGATTTTCCAAACTCCCCCTCCCTTCCCATAATTCATTGCCTCCTTAGATTTGTGTTGTTAGAGAACAAGAGTTCTAGGCGCTCTTCAAATAAAACAAAGACTATAGGAATATTACCCTTATCCCCTTTTCCAGTATTTTATCACTGGCTCGTTTTATGATACTCTTATTAGAATTACTGTGTTAGGGAAGGTTTTCTAGAGAAACAAAACCAGGACAATTATGATTACATATATATGGAAAGGTTTATACAGTGAGAAGGAATATAGTGGCTAATTAGTCCACACAGCAGTACAGAGGGCTCAGTTCAACTCACATTTGTGGAACGGTTAATAAACTGATGGTTCTTCAACTCCCTCTGATCCAAGGTCAACGAAGCAGACTGCCCTCAGGCAAGATAGACAAAGTCAGCCTGCAAGTAGCAGACAGTCACTTGAGAGTTTAGCAAAGCAGGCTCTGATGGGTCTTGAGATGTATACACTGATACAGGATCCACCAGCCTCAAGCTCAAGTGATGTCGAAGCAGGTATCAATGGAGCCTCAGGGATGTATGGCAAAGCAACAGGATCCATGGGTTGGCTCAGCCCACAGTAGCGCAGCACAACAGTTGAGGCAAAGGACTAGCTCAGGCAGCAGAGCACTGGTCTGATCACCAGGGAGAAAGAGAGACGGATGCTGGTAGCACAAAATATTTATCTCAATCGCCCTGGACCTCCATGCCTGAAGAGCATAGGGTTGCTGGGACAGGAAGCAAAAATGCTACAAGTGGATCACTAGGAGTAATAATGAGTGGTGCCACTCCGGATTCCACCCTTGGTTCCTAGACCCATGAATCCTGACTATTGGAGACACAGCACCATATATTGGCCACTGGTTTACAGCATATACAGCCTCCTAGAGAACACTGCCCCAGCCCTGCAAGGTGTTGCCACCTAGCTGACGCCATAATTGTGTCTTCAGGAGGCCATTCCATCATTCTATCAAGCCAGCAGCTTCAGGATGATGAGGATCTTGATACTACCAGTGAATTCCATAGGCATGGACCCATTTTATTTGCTGTGAAGTGAGTTCCTAGATCTGAAGCAAAATGCTATGTGGGATGCCATGCCGGGGGATGAAGCATTCTGTAAGTCCACCAACGGTAGTTTGGGCAGAAGCATTGCATGCAGGAAGGCAAATCCATATCCAGAGTAGGCGTCTATTCCAGTAAGAACAAAATATTGCCTCCTCCATGACAGAAGTGGTCTTATGTAATCAACCTGCCACCAGGATGCTGGTTGATCTCCCCAAGAAATGGGCCCATATCTTGAACTCAATGTTGGCTTCTGCTGCTGGCAGTTGCGGCACTCAGTGGCCAAGTCAACCTTGGTGAGTGAAAGTCCATGTTGCTACACCCATGCATAACTCCCATCCCTGCTACCATGTCCACTTTGCTCATGTACCTATTGGGTAATGACAGGGGTGGTGGAGAAAAGAGGAGGACCAGTCTCCACAGTGTGTGTCATCTTATCCACTTGATTGTGAAAAGTCCTTCTCTTCAGAGGTAATCCTTTGGTGAGTGTTCACATGAGACACGATTATCTTTACTTTCTTTGCCCATTCAGAGAGGTCTATTCACATACCTCTTCCCCACACCTCCTTGTTACCAATTTTCCAATAATTTTCCTTTCAATCCCCTGACTATCCAGCCAAACCATTAGCCCCTGCCATGAATCAATATGTAGTCTCTCATTTGGTCATTTCTCCTGCCAGGGAAACTGAACACCCAGGTGCACTGTTCAAAGTTCTGCCCATTGGGAGGATTTCCCTACACCACTGTCCTTTAGGGAGATCTCAGAAAGGGGCTATAGTGCTGCTGCTGTCCACTTTCAAGTGGTGCCTGCACATCGTGCAGAGCCATCCCCAAACCAAAGACAAATTTTCTGTTCCTCGGTCAACTTATTGTAAGGAGCTCCCCAGGAGGCCATAGGTGAAAACTGGGAGAAGGAAGGTGCTGTGACAGGAGTGGAGACTGTGGGCATTTGGGCCACCTCTTCATGCTGCTTACTTGTACCTTCAGGTCCTGCTCTAGCCTGATCTAGTATATACCACTTCCATTTGATGACGGAGTGTTGCTATGCACATCCAATTTTATGACTCTGTGGATCAGACTATACCCAGTTCATGATAGGCAGTTCAAGACTCCTGGTGACTTGGTGGCCCATAGTGAGGTGTTCAGTCTCCACTTAGGCCCAGTAACAGGCCAACAACTGTTTTTCAAAATGGGAGTAGTTGTGTGCAGAGGATGGCAGGACTTTACTCCAAAATTCCAAGGGTCTACGCTGTGATTCACCAATAGGGGTCTGCCAAGGACTCCACACTGCATCTCTATCTACAACTGACACCTCTAGCACCATTGGGTCAGTCGAATCATATGGTCCCAGTGGCAAAGCAGCTTGCACGGCACCTGATCCTGTTGCAGAGCCTTTTCCTGTTCTGGGCCCCGCTCAAAATTGGAGACCTTTCCTGTCCCTTGATAAAAAGGTCATAGTAGCACACCCAAATATGGGATATGTTCCCTCCAAAATTCGAAGAGGTCCACTAGGCAATGTGCCTCCTGTTTAGTTGTTGAGAGGGAGGGATGGGGCAGATGCAATAGTTTATCCTTCACTTTAGTGGGAATATCTCAATGTGCCCCACACCACTGGACCCCTACCAATTTTACTGAGGTAGAGGGTGCTTGATTCTTCATTGGGTTGATTTCCCACTCTCTTGCACACAGATGTTGTACCAATGAATCTAGAGTCTTTGATACATCTTCTTTTGTGGGTTCATTCAGCATGTCATTAATATAATGGACTCGTGTGACATTTTGTGGAAGAGATGAGCAATCAAGTTCCCTTTGGATTAAATTATGGCACAAGGTGGAAGAGTTGATGTACCCGTAGGGGAGAGTTGTAAAAATGTATTGTTGCCCTGCCAGTTGAAGGCAAACTGCTTCTGGTGGTCCTTCAAGACTGGTATTGAGAAGAAGGCGTTGGTCAGATCAAAAGTACCAGGAGAAGTATTAATTTGCTCAAGCATTAAAACTGCATCTGGAATGGCAGCGCAATTGGAATCACCACCTGGTTAAGTTTACGATAATCCACTGTGATTCTCCAAGATCCATCTGGGTTTTTTTACAGGTCAAATAGGTGAGTTAAATGGGGATGTGTAGGAATCACCACCCCTGCCTCCTTCAAGTCTTTGATGATGGCACTGATCTCTGCAATCCCTCCAGGAATGTGGTATTGCTTTTGGTTTACTATTTTCCTAGGCAATGGCAGTTCTAATGGTGTCCACTTGGCCTTTCCTACCATGATAGCCCTGATTCCACATTTCAGGGCTCCAGTGGGGGTCTTCTGCCAGTTACTAAGTATGTCTATTCCAATGATACATTCTGGAACTGGGGGAATAATGACAGGATGGGTTTGGGGGGGCCACTGGACCCACTGTGAGATGTACCTCAGCTAAAACTCCATAATAAATTAACTTCCATAAGCCCCCACTCTGACTGGTAGGTCTTCAGAACATTTTGGGTCTCCTGGAATTAGTGTCAGTTCAGAGCCTGTGTCTAGGAATACCTGAAAATTTTGATTATTTCTTTTTGCCCAATGAATAGTCACTCTTGTGAAAAGCCACAAGTCCCTTTGGGGAAGGCTAGAAGAAAGGCTAACAGTAGAAACCTTCAGTGATGTAGCAGGGTCCTCCTTCAAAGGGACCTAGCCTTCCCCCCATTCAGCGTGTGTGGGTCTGTAAACTGGCTCAAGTCTGAGAATTGATTGAGGGGTTGTGACTCTCTATTCTGGTGATTTGAGTTGAAATGCTGTTCACCTGATCTAGCATTCTTCTGCTTGTATCGATCACATAAATATTTAGTAGGTTTCCCATGTATTTCACTTGTAGGGACACTGTGGCTAAGTAGTCAATGCCATATGTCCACAGGAGATAGGATGTTCTGATTACTACAGAAAACTTGCTGTCCATTATGATAACTGCGCCCACCCTGTCTCTGCTGATTCAGGGCTGACACCTGCCCACTACCACCACGGGGCCCAATCATCCCCACTGTAGGCAAGTGTAGTTCAGTCAGGGCAGTTCCCACTGTCAAGCCTGATGTGTATAAAATAGCAGTTACAGGAGTCTTCAGGGGCCCCTTCACCAACTTGTTCCTACAGAGGCCTAGTTGGCACAATAAACCTAACTATCACAATTACCAAAGGCCTTTCGGAGGTTACCTGTATTATCTCTCAAAAATCTGATAAAGCTGCCACTAAAGTGGAACAAGGGTATATACAAACCTTGGCTATATGAATGAATGTTGAGCTCCCTCTTAACTGTAATACCTAGCCTAAGAACAATTAGTTCTTATGATACAGCCCTGCTCAATATTTACTCACGTGAGGGGATCATTGATGATGTGTGTGGTATAGCAAACTGTGGTGCAATAATCAGATGATGTCCAGTTATCAAAATCAATAGTGTCTGGGGATATTAAAAACAAACAGTCATAAACAAGTGGGTCTGGTAAGAGGGGGTCAGGTAAGCCGGCACAGAAGAAGCACACCAGCCTGTGTGATCCAAGGATTATCAATAATAAAATCTAAGCTCAGAGGAGGGAATTGTATTAGAGATTAAATTCTGCACACCCAGGTTGCAGAAAGCTAAGATGACAGTCAAAGCCCAAAATCCATTTCCAGAGTCCTGCCTGGGACTGAACCGCCAGTGAATACCCTCTGATAATTGACCAGGGATGTTAATAGTCTTGCCTTCAGACAAAGGTCATCAGAAAGTGAATCAATGGAGATATAGTTAGACTAAATTTCAACAACTTATCATTTGTTTTCCATTTGGGCCCATTAAAAATTTTTTTTTTGTTTTTATTATTTTCTACTTTCTTTTGGATTGAGTTTTTTGGTGTACTTTATTTAGTTATTGTTGCTCTGAGGGGGTGTATGAAGTTCTTCATCTGCTATCCTCACTGCCATTGAGTCAGTGCTGACTCATAGTGACCTTCTAAGATAGGGTAGAACTGAGTTTCCGAGACTGAACTCTTTATGGGAGTAGAAAGCCCCATGACATCCAGGAGTGGTAATCTATAGCTATAGCTCCTAGATTAATAGTTTCTTAGAGTTATGGCAGGGAAGGCTGGAGAGAAATGGGGAGCTAATAACAAGGAATGACAAAATGCAGAAGATGTTCTAAAATGGATTGTTGTGACTCTGAAATATTCAAACCACTGAATTGTATGGTATGTGAATTATATATCAATAAAACTGCTTGAATAAATAAATAAAAGAGGTTTATTGAAGAATAATACAATTCATGAATTGGACAGCACTTAAAAGTCTGTAAGTGCTTGAAATCACAAAGGGAGATATGTGTTTTTATATAGTAAAGTTTTAAAATTTTCATCTTGCTTGGACCCTCAAGCAATGTTCATGAAAGAGGTAGTCAAGAAATCGAATGACAGGTTGCCTTGGTTAAATCTCCTACACATAGGAGCTTCTGGTGGTGTATTCGCTTACACAGTGGGTTGCTAACTGCAGGGTCAGCAGTTCTAACCCACCAACCACTCTGCTGGAGAAAAGTGAGGCTTTCTACTCGTGCAAACAGTTAAAGCCTCAGAGGGCAGTTCTACTGTGTCACGTAGGGTCCTATGAATTAGAATCAACTCTATGGCTGTGAGGTGTTTGGGTTTTGTTGTTGTTGTTGTTAATTTGCTGCACAGATCTCGAGAGTATTGAAGAGCAAGGATGTCACTTTGAAGACTAAGGTGCGCCTGATCCTAACCATGGTATTTTCAACCACCTCATAGGCATGTGAAATGAACAAGGAAGATTAAAGTAGAATTACTGCATTTGCATATGGTGCTGGAAAAGAATATTGAAATTACCATGGGATGCCAGAAGAACAAGTAAATGTGACTTGGAACGAAGTACAGATTGTTCCGTAAGAGAAAGGATGGCAAGAGTCCATCTCCCACGCTTTGGACGTGTTATCATGAGAGGTCAGTCCCAAGAAAAGGACACCATGCTTTGCAAAGTAGAAGGGCAGTTAAAAGAAGACCCTTTACAAGAGGGATCAACACGGTGGCTGTAGCAATGACTCAAATTGCAACGATGGGTTTGGTGCAGTACCGAGCAGTGCTTTGTTCTGCTGGGCATTGGGTCGCTCAGAGTCAGAACTGACTCCAGGGCCCTAACAATAACAACAACAATGTAAAGTGAAGAATTCTTATCTTTGACCTTGAGTCCAAAGACAGAGAAGATGCAGCAGCCCCCAAGGTCCTGGAGCTCCTAAGAAACTTCCAAAAAAACAAATAATTGAGGATCATTAGAGACAAAAGAAGATAGACAATGTCTTACAATAAAATAAAAACCCACTGTCATCAAGTGTATTCTAATTCGTAGCAACCCCTTTTAGGGCGTCTGAGACTGCAAGTATTTATGGGAGCCAGTGGTCTCGTCTTAGTGACCTCCAGCCTATTGGGAAGCCCACAGATCATCCCACAAGGTGCTCTTCTGTTTTACTATAGTCATCAGAAATTGGGTAGCTCCCAGCAAAGAAGAATTATTTTTTAAAAAGGATTATGCAGGGAATCCAGAGCGGATGAGCCCTACAGGACCAGTGGTGTGAGTGGCGAAACAGGGAGGGTAAAGGGAAAGTGGTTAGGAAAGAGGGAACCGATTACAAGGAACTATATGTGACCTCCTCCCTGGGGGGCAGACAACCGAAAAGTGGGTGAAGGGAGACGTCAGACAGGGCAAGATATGACAAAATACCAATTTATAAACTATCAAGGGCTCATGAGGGAGGGGGGAGCGGGGAGGGAGGGGAAAAATGAGGACCTAATGCCGGGGGTTTAAGTGGAGAGAAAATGTTTTGAGAATGATGTACAAATGCGCTTTACACAATTGATGTGTGTAAGGATTGCAATAACAGTTGTATGAGCCCCTAATAAAATGTTTTAAAAAAAAAGGATTATAAACAAGTTATTTCTGTTAGAGGAACTCTAAGAAGCCAAAGCATAGAAGTCCCTATGAGCAGAGACTTCTAGCAAGATGTGACCAGTCAGACACACTATCTAGACCAGGGGTGAGGAATGGCCAGCCCTCGGGCTTGACAATACTCACAAAATCATCGATATAGCTACCAACACATACCTCATCAAAGAGAAGCCGTCCCATCTGTTATAAGAAGAGTGAGCTAATGAAATGTTTGACCAGTATGATCCACAAATGGTATTATAAATATCCAAATGGCCCTGTTCCGAAAAAAAAGGGTTCCCCACCCTTGATCTCAATCCTCTACAACAAAAACATGAGAGACCAAATAAAGCAAATAGAGGTAATAGTAGGACACGAAATTTCATACTGACTTTGAGAAGAAGCTGAACAAAAGTGGTCAGCAAGGAGACAACGTTGGTGAATTGTCAGTTACACACAGCTCTGCCGTTTTGAACTTGCACAGGCAGGACCACTTGCCCAGGACCACACAAGCTCCCACACTGGTGGCTGACAAACAGCAAGGTGCCTCCTTAAGCTTATTCCCCACACCCTCTAGGTACCAGAAGCCTGGCTAACCCCCACCCTCATTGATCCAGTGGTCGGCAACACCCCTGCCCCTTGCAAAGCCCCTGCTCTGCCAGAAGTCAGAAGCGCAGCTTCTTGGATTGGGCACAGGATGCACAACACCCCCGAAGCTGGGACTGTTTACTTTCCGCCTCCTTAGATCCCCAAAACACACTGTTGGTGGGTGGCCTGCCCCTAGCCATCCCAGAGCAGGCAGGACTCATTCTGAAGCCAGGTGCCCTTCTTGTAGCTGCCCTCTGGGCTGCCAAAACTCTTTCCAAAGGCAAGTGCCCCAACTCTAGTCGTCCCTGAACCACCACAAATTGCTTCCAGAGTCGGATGCCTTGACTGCAGACAACTTTGGGCCAGCATGAACTCCGTCCATGACCATGTGTCCTACACTGCGACCTCCTTGCTAGGACACAACACCAGCCTATACTAGATACCTTGCCCAACCCCCACCCCTCGTTTTCTCCTTTTTGTACCTTCCAGGCAAACCGAGCTCGCGGCCTTCAAGTCGATTCTGACTCATCACTTCCTCCCCAGTCTCTCTTTCCTTGTTTTCTTTCATGTTTCTTTCCTTTGTCTTCTTGCTCTCTCTGCTTTCCAATATTCTTTCTCTTTTTTCACTTCCCCTATCTCTCTTTTCTATTACTAGTTCTTGTCTCCCCCTCACCGTCCGCCCTATTTTCTTATTTTGGTAGTTGCTTTTCTCTCTCTCCCTCTCTCTCCCACCTTTCCTCTCCCTCTCTCTCTCATTCTTCTCACCCATCAGGAGAAAGCAGCCAGGCCCAAAATGGAGAGCCACATGCCCAGCACTAGCAGCCGCACCCACTGGAGAAGGGCCACCACCTACTCCTTCAGCACATGATTAATGGTAGATGGCAGCCAAGACCAGCCCACACCACCTTCAACTGCTCTACACAAACAGTGAACAAAAACTACACACACGCTCTCATCTTCTAGCGCACCCACCAAGAGACAAGTGGTGAATGCCTAAGAATGCACCAATGTGCTATCACTGGTTACATACAATACAACACCACCACAATATCTCAGATACAATTGACAATTTCACTGCCTATGAAGAGACAAAACAGAGGCTTCAAACTAGTGGCCAAAAAAGAATTAGTTAAGAAGCCTTTCTGAGAAAGAAAAAAAAAAGAAGAAGCCTTTCTAAGGAAATACAGCATTGAAACTACCTGATAAGTACTTTCAATGGATTGAGAGAGACATTGATAAAACTACAGACAAAACCAAGGAAAAGTGAGACAAACCTTTAGAAGAATAAAAGGGGGGAACTGAGAACATAAATGAAAAATTAGAAGCCATACAAAAATAGTAATTCTAACTCACTGCCACCAAGTTGATCCCAATTCATAGTGACCCTCTAGGAGGGTGGGACTGTCCCTGTGGGTTTCCAAGACTGTAAGTCTTTATGGGAGCAGAAAGCCTCATCTTCTTTGTCTTGGCTGGTAGTTTTGAACTGCTGACCTTGTCATTTGGAGCCCAACTTGTAAAAAGAGATAATGCATTGAAAGGGCAAAGGAATAGGAATGAGTAAATGAAAGACAGAATTAGTGAGGTTGAAGACAAATCCCTCAATAATAATCTCCTAGAGGAATGATAAGAAAAGAGAACAGAAATAAATAAATAAAGCTTAAGAGTTATATGGCATGGGATGACAGTTCCGGGGGGACATGGGAGAAGGGGAGGTGGGGGAAAGAAAGTGGGTGTTAACAAACCCAGGGACAAGGGAACAGCAAGTGATCCAAAATCAGTGGCAAGGAGGGTGTAGGAGGTCTGGCAGGGCTGGATCAAGGACAATGTAACCGAGAGGAATTCCTGAAACCCAAATGAAGGCTGAACATGATAGTGGGACAAGAAGAAAGCACAAAAAAATAGAGGAAAGAACTAGGAGGCAACGGACATTTATAGGGTTCTAAATACAAGCATATACAGATGTAAATATATTTATATATGATGAGGGGGAAATAAATATATGTACACATATTTATAAGTTTAGTATTAAGGAAACAGATGAACAGTAGGCCCCTACTCAAGTACTCCCTCAACACAAGAATACTTTGTTCTAACAATTCGACAATCTGCGATGCTCACCTTCCTGGCATGATTCCTGAAGACAATGGATGCATAAGCAAATGTGGTGAAGAAAGCTGATGGTGCCTGGCTATCAAAAGATATAGAGTCTGGGGTCTTATAGGCTTGAAGATAAACAAGCAGCCATCTAACTGAGAAACAATAAAGCCCACATGGAAGAAACACACCATCCTGTGAGATCACGAGGAGTCGAAGGGACCAGGTATCAGGCATCAAAGACCAAAAAAATCATAGCATTGTGAATGAAGGGGAGTGCAGAATGGGGACTCAGGGCCCATCTGTGGGCAATTGGATATCTCCTTGCAGAAGGCTCGCAGGGAGGCGATGAGCCAGTCAGGGTGTAGTGTAGCAATGATGAAATATAAAATTTTCCTCTAATTCTTGAATACTTCTTCCCCCCTACTATCATAATGCCAATTCTATCTTACAAATCCGGCTGGACCAGAGGATGTACACTGGTACAGATAGGAACTGAAAACACAGGGAATCCAGGACAGATGAACCCCTTAGGACCAGTGATGAGAGTGGTGATACTAGGAGGGTGGAGGGAAGGGGCGGTAGAAAGGGGGAACTGATTACAAGGATCTACATATAACCTCCCTGGGGGACGGACATTGGAGAAGTGGTGAAGGGAGACGTCAGATGGTATAAGATATGACAAAATAATAATAATTTATAAATTATCAAGGGTTCATGAGGGAGGGGGAACAGGGAGGGTGGGGAAAAATTAGGAGGTGATACCAACGGCTCAAGTAGAAAGCAAATGTTTTGAGAACGATGAGGGAAACAAATGTACAAATGTGCTTGACACAATGGATGTATGTGTGGATTGTGATATGAGTTGTACAAGCCCAATAAAATGATTTCATTATTTTTTGAAAAGGCATCAAAAGGAATAACCTACATGTAATTAGAATCTCAGACCAGGAAAGAACAGCAACCAAACTGGCAAAGATACGTTGGAAGAAACCTTTCCTAAGATCAAGAATGATGAGAACGCCAATAAGTCCCCCAAAATCTAGCTCCCCAAAGAAAATCAAGATCTATCACAATCAAACTTTCCAAAACCAAAAACAAGGAAAGAATCCTGAGAACGGCTCAAGAAAAACAAAAGGTTATGTACAAAGAAGAACCCAAAAGTCTACGCTTTGATTTCTCAGAAAGACCATGTAGTCAAGAAGGCAAGAGGAGGATACATATAAACTCTGAAGAAAAAAGAATCCACAGCCGAAAGCACCCAGCTGCTCTCAGGGCGAAAGATAGGCGTTCGCTCCTGTATGAATTTACAGCTTTGGAAGTCCAAAGGGGCACTTGTATCCTGACCTACAGGGTTGCTATGCATCAGAATTGATGTGAAAACATTGCGTTTTGCTTTCCTAATGTATGTTGTCCTTGATGCCATCCCATAACTGGCCTTAAGCCATGAGCATTCAATGAGTCAAATATAGCTGTGATGTTGTGGTGCCAGCAATGTTTTTTATGTACCCAGAAAAAAATTGATCTTCAAATAATGGTGAAATTAAGACATTTTCAGACATAAAGGAATTTATAGAAACGAGGCCAACTTGAAGAGAAATATTAAAGGAACTTTATTCCCTCTTTTAACTTTGTAATTGTCTTTGCTAACAACTTGATGCCTCTGGTTCCCTATTTTCAATTACAAAGTTCAAAGAGCAAATAAATAGTGCAGTAACAGAGCATCCAAAGGAAGAGGCAGTCAGGGCAACTTCAAAACAGAACAGTTTTAAACTGGTGACGAAGTTAATAAATAACAGGAACATCTTAACGTCAATAAGCTTCCTAAGTTAAAAAAGGAAAAATCATAAAGATTTCATAAATGCTAAGATAATGGCAATGAAAGAAATAATAAGAAGACCCAGAAAAAATGAGTTCAGCACAAAAAATTATGTGGAACAAAGAAACCAGCAGCATCACACAGAAAAGAGAAAGACGAACAATAAAGCATACACCAAATGACATTAATCAATTCATACCTATTACACTGAATGTCACTGGATTAAATGCACCATTCAAAAAAACAGGAAGTAGCACAATGTATCAGACAAAATGAATCAGTATACTGTCTACAATAGACATACTTTAGACACAGAGGCAAGCATAAACTAAAAATATAGAAGGATAGGGAAAATATAAGCTAATGATAATGGAGAAAAAAAGAGCAGAAGTAGCAATACAAATTTCTTATGCAATTGACTTTAAGGCCGAGACAAGGAAGGACATTATGTAATGATTAAGTGGTCAATTGAACAGAGGACACAGCAAAAATAAATATCTATGTCCCCAAAGAAAAAGCTTCAAAATACATATTGAAGAGAGAAATAGCAACTCAACAAGAAGAACAGGAGATTTTAATACACCACATTCTATTAAGGGCAGAGCAACTAGAAAGACACTGAATAAAGATGCTGAAGAACTCAACAAAACAATCAACACAATCAAACTTGACTTCAAAGCCATACACTGAGCACTTCACCCAAAATAACACAGTGATACATTCTTCCCCAGCCCACCTGAAACATTCCAAAGAATAGACCTTATGTTAGCTTCAGTAAAATATAAAACATCAAAACGCTGCAAAGCATCTTCTCATAGCATTATTTATCCATTGCAAATATTTTTTGCCCCCAACATAAAATGATGACTATACACATCGACTTAACTGAATAGAAAAACATGTGAATCAAATTGACTGTACCTCTGCAGAGACCACGGAGAAGTGCACTATCATCAGCTAACACATGGTTAGGGCCCAATTTTGGAACAGACAATCATGTAGTCATATGCAAGTTCAAATTTAAGCTGACAAAAGTAAAGCAAGTCCGCAGAAGCAAAACGCAGCCATGCGTATATCTCACCTGCATTTAGAAGCATCACAAGCTGGATTTGACTCATGTTCTTCAAAAAGAACTAAAGTGGAGAAAAATTCAAGATCCAAGTTGAAATATTGAAGATTCTATGGGGAAATCATTCAACAATGCAGGAAGTATAACAAGAAGATGCAAGGAACACACAGAGTCACGGCACCAAGAAGAATTGATCTGTGCTCAACCATTTCCGGAGGTAACAAATGATCAGGAACCGACAGTACTGACGGAAGAAGTCCAAGCTTCACTGAAGGCACTGGTGAAAACGAAGCTCCGGGCATTCCTGGAATCCCCTTTGGAATGTATTGGGGAAATGGAGGCCGGACTGGACGCACTCACTCATCCATGCCCAGAAATTGGAAAACAGATCATTGGTCAACTGACTGGAAGACATCCATTTTTGTGCCCATTCTAAAGAAAGATGACCCAAAAGAATGGGAAAGTGATTGAACAATATCTGAATATTGAACAACAGTTGCAGCAATACATCGATAGAGAGTGCCAGACAGTCAAGTCAGACTCAGAAGAGGATGTGGAACAAGGAGCATCATTGGTGGCATCAGCTGGATCTTGGCCGAAAGGAGAGGGTACCAGAAAGATGTCTACATGTGTTCTATTGACTATGCGAAGGCATTTAACTGTGTGACTATATGGGTCATAGCAAACTATGGCTAACATTGAGGAAAATGGGAATTGCAGAACACTTCATCGTGTTCACGCGGAATTGCACATGGCAGTTTTTCAGACAGAATAAGGGGACCCTGAATGGTTTAAAATCAAGAAGGGTGTGTGTCAGGGTTGTGTCCTTTTCCATATTTATTCAATTGGCATGGTGAGCAAATAGTCCGAGAAGCTCCGTTAGATGAAGAAGAATTCAGCATCAGGATCGGAGGAAGAGTCTTTAAGTCTATGCTATGCAGATGACACAACCTTGCTTGCTGAAAGTGCAGAGGACTTGAAGCATTTACTGATGAAGATCAATGACCCAGCCTCCGGTACGGGTTACAGCTCAATGTAAAGACAAAAAAGTCTCACCATTGGACAAATAAGCAACAGCCTGACAAAGGATAAAATATTGGAGCTGTCAAGAATTTCATTTTCCTTGAATCTACAATCAACATTCATAGAAGCAGCAGTCAAGAAATCAAAAGATGTATTGCATTGGATAAATCTCCTGCCCAAGACCAACTTCAATTGCGTCATAGGCATGTGAAAGCTGGATTAGGGATAAGTTAAGACCAGAGAAGAACAGATGCCTTTCATGATGGTGCTGTTGAAGTATCATGAGCGCACTATGGACTGACCGAAGAGCAAACCGATTCATCATGGAAGAAATATAGTCAGAATGCACCTTAGAGAATTAGGATGACTAAACTTCCTCTAACGTTCTTTGGATATGTTATCAGGAAAAGCTAGTACCTGGAGAAGGACTTGATGCCTGGTAAATTGGAAGACTGGTGACATAAAGGAGGCCTTCGATGAGAAGTGTTGACACAATAGCTACAGTAATGGGCTGAAACATAGCAGCAATTGTGGAGAAGGCACAGGGCTGGCCAGCGTCTCATCCATTGAACCTAGGGTTGGAGCGGACTCGATGGCGCCTAAGAACCACAGAGGTACAGTACTACAAAAAAGAGAACCTTAGTAGTTGGCTTTTTAGATGATTGATAACTTCCCTAGAGGCTTTCAATATAAAAACATAAGCCTATTAGCCAAAAGAAGTACCTCAAACAGAAGAAAGAAGAGGCAATGATCTTGCTGATGCGGCAATTAAACAAGTTGCTTCGCAAGTCATTTTAACTTTGCTCAGAGCAGGGCAGAGATTATCCTAATTTATTTATCAGTGATGATCATTTTGACTTTAGGAACACTCTTAAAACACCAACAGTAAACCAGAACTAAAGAGATGAAGATACTGAGGGTGGGGGGGGAACCAATAAGACATTCTTGAAAACTAATTCCTAAATTATGGACGGGAGCTCAGCAAGAATCTAGCCTACCTAAGTAATTATGTGTTCCTACATTGCGGGCAATGCATGAGCATTCTCACCTACGATGAGATAAGCTGAGTGTGATGTTGAAAAAATACTGGTGAAGACAATTTTATGTGAAGTCACCTACCTTATTATCTCTCATTGCTTTCTTTGTCTCCTCCCATAATCCAAGCAAAGCTTTTAAAGTTTCACTAGGGAAACACTACTTGCAGGACTCGTGTTTGAATGGCTGAGGAAAGGACCCGGGGAAAGGACCTGACCTTTGGCTACACAAACGGGAAGGAGAATCCAGCTCCCACCAACTCCAGGACGATTGCTATGAGGCAGACAGACCCTACTCTGACAAAAACCGTCTCCCCCACAGCATTCTCCTTCTCTACTGAGTTTGTTAATCCATTACAGGGACCACAGAGAACCACAGATGTTTCAGGATTATGTAGGTTTATTAGAGAAGCTGATAGATGGCAAATCAGGTTCAGAAGCATTAAGGATACAGTTCTTTTATCTGAAGCATTTCTCAGCCAGCAGGCATGTCTCTCTCTGGCCCTTGCCCTCTTGGCTATGTGGCCCCTTGGTCCCCACTCTGCTCCAACAAGTTAACAAAATAGCACTAATAAATACAAAGGACAAGTGACTCTCTCAAGCCAGCTTCCTGCCTAAAGGCACTCAATCTTACTCATTGCGGGTTGGGAAGCCTGCTGCTTTGTATGCTGCACTGTTCTGTTTCCACGTCTTTGCGCAGGGATCTCAGATGCACTCTGCTCTTAGCTCTCTTCCTTGATGATTCTGGGAGTCTAGACTCTGTTCTTGCTTCTGAAATGGCTCACTTTATACTAAGTGGAATAACAAAACCAACCAATCCCTGAGTTAGAGGCATCTATGTCTTACTTACATTCATTCATTTGGTGTGAGTTACAAAGACTATGGACAGAATAATCACAAGCAACTTCTCTTGACTGCAATAGTAATTAGATTTTATCCAACGACCACCCTCAAATGGCTATAAATTTGTATTAATAATAATTTATAGGTTTTCACATTTGGTAGTAGCCTTTCCTGGCTGTGGTGAGACTACAACCTTTGCAGCTAGGAAACTTCCTGAGAATTTGGAAAGCACCAACAATTCTTTGCAGTGATGGGCTGGTGTGTGGGGAGGAGGGGGAGGAGGGGGCGACTCACTTTACTATACAATTTATTACAGAAATATATAGATTTTCCCCTATTTTTCGAGGTTTAATTGTCCATATCACCATCAATCTTCTGTAACTTGGTCAATTTATCTACTCCAGGATCTTCCTGTTTGGCTCACCTTTCGCTTTACCAAACATGACGTCCTTTTCCAGGGACTGGTCCCTCCTGATAGAATGTCCAGAGTACATGAGAGGAAATCTCACCACCTTTCCATTCAAGTAACCATTCTAGTCATGAGGGAGGGTGGGGGGAATGAGGAGCTGATACCAAGGGCTTGAGTAGAAAAAAAATGTTTTGAAAATGATGATGGCAACATATGTACAAATGTGCTTGACCCAATGAATGGATGTATGGATTGTAATAAGAGCTGTAAGAGCCCCCAGTAAAATGATTTTTAAAAATAATAATAAATAAATAAATAGCCATTCTTGGCTGCACTTCTTTCAAGATAAACTTATTCTGGTGATCCGTAGTATATTTAATATTTTTGCCAGCATCATATTTCAAAGACATCAGTTCTACTTTTATTTCCTTATTCGTTGTCCAGCTTTTATATGCATATGAAGTTATTGGAAATACCATGGCCTGGGTTAGGCTCACGTTTGTCTTTCAAATTACATCTTTTTCAGCAGATTTTCCCAATGAAATATGTCCTCTGATTTCCTGACTGCTGCTTCTATAGGTATTGCTTATGTATCCACAGAAAATAAAATCCTTCACGACTTCAATATTGTCTCCATTTATTGTGATGTTGCCGACTTGTGCACCTGAGAAGATTTTGTTCTCATTATATTGAGGGGTAATCCATATAGGAAGTTGTAGTCTCCGATCTTCAAACTCATTTCACTTCCCATGGGGAGGGTCGTGTTACCTGTGTACTGCAACCTGTTACAGAATCTTCCTCCAGTCCTGAAGCTGTGTTCATTTAGTCCAGCTTCTTTAGACTGTTTGTTCAGCATACAGATAAAATCAATATGATAAAAAGATATAACCATAAAGCACACCTTTCCTGATTTTAAACCATGTTCTATTCTCTTAATCTGTTTGGTCTATACACAAATTTTCCATGAGCACAATTAAGTGTTCTGGAATTCCCCATTTTTGTAATGTTATCTGTAATTTGTTATGATCCACCTAATTGAGTAACTTTGCATAGATGATTAAAAAGACATCTATCAAGTATGTATGTGGTAGTTACATAATCTGTTGTCAACTTAAGAGTGAAGGGGTGGTTTAGCCTGTCAATCAAGTCGCAGCT
Source organism: Echinops telfairi (assembly GCF_000313985.2). NCBI lineage: Eukaryota > Metazoa > Chordata > Mammalia > Afrosoricida > Tenrecidae > Echinops > Echinops telfairi. The sequence goes on from NW_022111324.1 coordinate 73,070,824, forward strand.
TGATGACCTCATTTGGAGGCACTAGAGATACACAGCTCACTGGAGGTGGGACACACAGACACTCCCTGGGAGCCATTCCTGCTGACAAGACACAGGGAACTACGCTAGTGGCCTGGAGCTGGAGGAGCCATGTGGAGACCCCTGCCAGCACTGAGATGCTTACCCTGCCACTGGATTCACAAGACTTTCCACCCACTGGCCTGTGATCTTCCTGTATTCGGCGTCATTGCATGTGTTTTGTGAGTCTGAAGAGGAATTTATAGATTGGTATCGGGCATATTGGCTAATATCCAACCTTTGGACTTGGTCTGGACTGGGCTGGGATGTTTTCTCATTATTCAATTGCTCTTGTATATAAAGTATAAAACTCTTATATACATATGAGTGTCTATGAATTTGTTTCTCTAGTCAACCGGACTAACACAATGCATAACTATAAAGTAATGAATATCAATTATTATCCCGACAGGAAAATATTTTTAAACAGCATACACACACACACAAAGAACTAATGGTATAATAAAAACACAATTATCCAAACTTTCTTAGTTTTTAAATTTATACTGGCTCAAATTCCTTCCTCTGATTCTATGCATTTAAAATCAGCTCTATTTGGACCTCACAGATTTACCCCACACAAGATGGTTCCTGAAACGCTTCTGATCTTCCTTATTTTTAAACCTCGATTCTAATTTGGCTCAGTTTTAATTATTAAAATATTTCCAATCTTTAATTTAGTCTTCTAAAGAACACCAGTCACAGATTAGAGAATCTTTTTAAAAATCAGAATTCAGAACTTTACATTTTACCTAACATTGTATCATGAAATTATGCATATTAGAAAATACATCAATTAAAATATTTTATGGAGCAAAATTGGAAAGGACTATACGTAGTTTTCCATTTTCCTCAGTATTTCATGTGCTATACTAAATTACAGAGAATTAAAGCTTGGCTACATTTATCTCAATTAAAGAGACCAAGAACCCCTTCATGGACTTGCCAGCCCTTTAGAGATTGTGAATTACTTTGGAATGCCCAAGTGACCAGAAGCAGACAAGATGTGAGGTAAATAAGATCATGAAACAAGACTCATGATTCATGCAGAATTTGGTGGGCTTTGCTTTATAACAGTAACTGTTCGTATGCTGTCAGCCTTATTATATAACTGTGGTCTTACGTCCTAATAGTTTGTTCAATCCTATAGCCCACTTACTCATAGCAACCCTGTAGGACCAGGTGGAATTGCCCCTGTTGGTTTCTGAGACTAACTGTTGATGGGAGTACAAAGTCTCATCTTTCTCCCCAGGTGTGGCTGGTAGTTTCAGATGGCTAACCTTACTGTTAGCAGCCCACTATGCCATGGGACTTCCTAGGAATCAAAATCAACTGGATGGCAGTGAGTTTGTTTTGGAAAACCCACCTAACTCTTATTCTTTTCCTGCTAACAGTTTCTTCAAGCTGCTTGGAGAGAATATGTATTTGTTACATTAGCTCACTTTGTAGTAGCTGCAGTAAATTGACTGGATGTTGGATCTGTTGTCCCTCTGTAGGTCTGTGCATGAAAATTCCAATCTTTTAGCATTTCCTCATCTGTGCCAGGAAACCTGGAAGACAGCTACTTGGCCAATTGACTGGAAGAGAAAGGTGTACCCATTCCAAAGAAAGGTGACCCGAGAGAATGCTCAAATTATAGAACACTACCATTGACATCACATGCAAGTAAAATTTTGCTGAGGATCATTCAACAACAGTTGCAGCACTACATTGATAGGGAGCTACCAGAGGTCCAGGCTGGACTCAGAAGAGGACATGGAACAAGGCATATCATTGCTGCTGTCAGACGAATCTTAGTTGAAAGCAGAGAACATATGACAAAATAATAATTTATAAATTATCAAGGGTTCATGAGGGAGGGGGTAACCGGGAGGGAGGGGAAAAAATGAGGAGCTGATGCCAGGGGCTTAGGTGGAGGGCAAATGTTTTGAGAATGATGTGGGCAATGAATGTACAAATGTGCTTTACACAATTGATGGATGTATGGATTGTGATAAGAGTTGGGTGAGCCCCTAATAAAACGATTTAAAAAAGAAAAAAAAAGCAGAGAACACCAGAAAGACATTAACTCATTGCACTGACTATGCCAAGGTGTTTGACTGTGTGGATCATAACAACTACGGATAGGCTTGAAAAGAACGGCAATTCCAGAACCTTCCATTGTGCCTTTGTGGAACTTGTACATGGATCGAGAGGCAGCTGTGTGAACAGAACAAGGAAATACTGCATGGTTTAAAATCAGGAAAGGTGTGCGACAGAGTTGTAGCCTCTCACAATACTTGCTCATTCTGTATACTGAGCTAATAGTCAGGGAAGCTGGATTAAGTGAAGAAGAATGTGACATCAGGGTTGGAGGAAGACTTATTAACAACCTGAGATAGGCAGGTGACACAACCTTGCTTCCTTGCTTGCTGAAAGTGAGGAGGACTGAAGCACTTGCTGATGAAGATCAAGGACTGCAGCTTTCAGTATGGATTACAACTCAGTGTAAAGAAAACCAAAATCCTCACAACTGGACCAATCGGTAACATCATGACAAATAGAGAAAAGTATGCAGCTATCAAGTATTTCACCTTGCTTGGATCCGAAACCAATGCTCACCGAAGCAGCAGTCAAGAGCTCCAACAACACTTTGCACTGCGTAAATCTGTTGCACGAGACCTCTTTAGTTGAAAAGCCACGATATGATGGGTGTACTTCTAACCCAAGCCATGGTACTTTCCATTGCCGCACATGCATGTGAAATTTGAACATTGAATAACGAAGACAGAAGAAGAACGGATGCGTTTGAATTGTGGCGCTGGGGAAGAATATTGAAAGCACCACGGACTGCTAAAAGGATAAACTAAGCTGTCTCAGGAGTAGTACGGCCACAGCACGCCTCAGAGGCAAGGACGGCAAAGAGCCGTCAGACACACTTTGGGCGTGTTGTCAGTAGGACTGGTCCCCGGAGAAGGCAACATGCTTGGTAAAGTAGTGGGGCCGGAGAAAAGAGGAGGACCTTTGACAAGATGGATTGACAGTGGCTGAATCGAAGGGCTCAAATGTAAGACCGATTGGAGGATGGCACAGGACCGGGCAGTGTACATAGGATCACCACGAGTTGGAAACAACTCACAATGGCACCTCACAACGAGAAAAAGTAGCACACGTGATATTCCAATGTGGGCTCTACCATCCGGTAGTCTCACCTAACTAGACAAAATGAACCTTCTAGGTGATGCCAGTGCCAAACGGATTTTTAAATTGATCTGAGCAAAATCGAAAGACAAAGGACTACACGAATGAAACTCAAAATAAAGAGACATCCTCACAATCAAAAATGTTTCAGCTGCGATGGGAACGACAAAGGCAAAGCATTGTATTGCATGAGCTGAATCAAACCCAGCTTCATCTAACCCTGGACTTAACCTCAGCCCATTATGCATCCTCAATTCTTATCTTCAACTGAATGCCTTCCAGGGCTGATGAGAAGTAGCTCTGATACTTTGGATCAGGAGTTCAGATAAGCTTAATGTCAAAATTCTTCCAGCTTCTCACAGGTGCCCAAGGATAACTACTCAGGCAGAAAGACCCAGACGTCTGGTGGCTCCCAGGGAACAGCCATCAGCAGGCAGCAGCGACCTGGGTGAGAGGTTCTGCCGCATGCAGGGCCAGGTTGGCTGGCCCTGCTGTGATTAACCTGGTGTGCACAGGGGAGGGTGCTCAGTTCAGATAGGCGTTGTTACTGAGATAGCAATCATAAGGTAAGTGGCAGAGGACCAAATTGTGGGCCGGGAAGGCTCAAGTTGCCAGGCAAGCTGTCATAGACAAGGGAGGCAGAAACCCTTAGTGAAACGTAATACCACTGATGAATCTAAGAGAGGCGTGTTGTTCAGCCACCTCGCGTCGAATGAGCCCATTTTAACTCCAGTTAACCTGGATTCAGTGGACTCGCCCAGCCCCAAGGTGATTTCAGTTCCCTTTAAAGGGCTGGGCCTCCCAGATATCTAGAGTTTTGTACTCCAGTTCAATTGAGGAGGGAGGAAGTCGAGCCCATTGTCCTGCTGGTAGTTGGCCCCAAAAGAAGGTGCTTTTCTAGGGTGTGATTGTCCCCCTGTGACATTCCTTTTGTCATTATTGTTGAGAGTGTACACAGAAAAACCTACAGGAACCCAGCAGTTTCTGCGTGCACAATTCAGTGACGTGGAGTGCAGTCTGCGAGACCATTCTCAGCCTCCTCGTCTGAGTTGTTGCTTCTTCACTGACTTGAACTCAGGGCCCCTGAGGCTCCTAGATGATCTTTGGGGTTACTGTTGTCTGTTGGATCACATCTAGTTCCTAAAAGAGCATGATGCTGAAAGAAGACTTAAAAACAACACAAGTTAAGCTAAACTATTGTTCCGTTTTAAGAATACTTCAGGGGATGTTTTTAGTTTGAGATTTAAGGATTATCCTAGGGAAATGGTTCAGGGGGTTAATCACCCTCTGTGGATCCAGAAATCCCTAGAAGTCCATGAGACTGAAATTCTGTTCTGACTTTCCCACCCCCCTTTTGATCCAAACTCATGTGTGGAATCTTTGATCAACATGTTTAGTAAGGGAAGCCAGTTCTCCTCATCTCATGGCAAAGGTATGGAGGCAATTAGTCACACAGTCATATCTTCCCTGACTTATTCTCCTGCTTAGCACTGTTGTTCCAGGTGAATAGGAACCAATTGTTGTATCTCAGAAGGCTGCTTGCAAGCTCTGAAGACCCCAGGCATGCCACAATGAACTTGGAGGACAGAATAGAAAATAAATACCTCATTGGGCCAACTCACTGGGATGAAGCCATGACCCCAAATTAAGGAACTATGAGGTGTTTGGTTGCAGGTAATCATCCTTAGCAACTGCTCTGTTCATCGATTTCTTTGTTGTTACAAATGTATCTCTTGTGTAACTTTGCTAATTCAATGTTTTCTAGTGTAAAACCTGTTGATAACAACGACAGCAAGGGGCTATGCGACCCTACCCATAAGTAATGCAATTTTCCTGTGAGCCCCCTTTCTCCCCTATTCTCTGGACCCTGAACCCACTAATAAATTTGGATCTCTACTCATTCACCTTTTCTTGTCTTTTGATATGCGTGAAGTCACACCATATTTATTCTTTTGTAATTGTTTTATTTCACTCAGCATAATAACTTCGATCTCCATCCATACTGTAGCATGTAGTAAGACTTCATTTTTGCTACTGGCTGAGTAATAGGATTATATGCGGGGGCTTCAAAAGTTTTGAGGGGACCTGGCTATCAAAAGATATAGTGTCTGGAGTAGAGTCTTAAAGGCTTGAAGTTAAACAAGCAGCCATCTAGCAGAGAAGCAACAAGCCCACATGGAAGAAGCACACCAGCCTGTGCGGTCATGAGGTGTTGATGGGATCAGGTGACAGGCATCAGAAGACGCAAAACAAACAAACAAACAAACAAATAAAGCCATATTGTTGAGAATGAAGGGGTCAAAGCAGAGACCCCCAACCCATCTGTAGACAATGAGACATTCCCTCCCCTCACAGAAGGTCACAGGAAGGGATGAGTCAACTAGGGTGCAGCATAGCACCAATGAAACACATATTATTCCTCTGGTTCCTTGAGGCTTCCTCACCCCCCACTATAATGACCCCAGTCCTGCCTTTCACTGTGGGCTAGACCGGAGCATGTGCACAGGTACAGATAAGTGATAAGGGCTCAGAACACATGGAATCCAGGTACAGGAATGGAAATAGCAATACCAGGAGGGTAGGGGAAGGTGGGGAGAGGAGGGGAGAAATAGGGAATTGATCTCAATGACTGACACATAACCACACCCCACACCCCCTCTAGGGGGTGGAACAACAGAAGCCATGGGGGAAGGGAGACATCAGTCTGTGTAAGATATGAAAATAATAAAATGTATAACTTATCAAGGGGTCATGAGTGGGGGGTGAGCTGATACCCAGGGCTCAATAAAAAGTAAATGTCTAGAAAAGAATAATAGCAACACATGTACAAATATGCTTGACACAATTGATGTATGGATTGTTTTAAGAGTTGTAAGAGCCCCAATAAAATGACCTTTTTATTATTAAAAAAAAGTTTGAGGAGAAATTCCATTATCATTTAAAACAATTTTTCCCTTCTGAAGTCTCCTGGTAAGTATATACCACAGTTTGTTCATTCGCTCATCCATTGATTGGCACTGAATTGTGAGGGGATGGGAGGGGATCCATGGCTGACCTCCTCTGCTTCCCAAGGGGAAAGGAGAATCACACTCCACACCAGCTCAAGGCTGATTTATTGGAAGGTGAGGTCAGACATCCCCCAGCATTCAACCTTCCTCCCAATCCTGCCAACAACTGTCCTTTGAGAGTTCTGTACTTCCCAGCTGGGTTCAATAACTCATTGCATTGGCTACACGGGACTCGCAGAACATACTCACAAATATGGGATGTATTAGGGACATTAACAGCTTACAAATGCTCAAGATACAATATTGGAACAGGGCAGTCTCTTCTCAGCCATGCTCACAGGCAGACTTCTCTCTGGTCTTTAGTCCCTCAGCCACAAGATCTTTTGGCCTCTGCCCTGCTCCTGCAATGTTAAAAGCTCTTTTAGGACTTTCCCCTGCAAGACACAACAACCCACTAAAAACCTCAGCCCAAAGGCATGAGCTCGGAAGGGTCCCCAAACCTAGCTCCCCAGTTAAGTCCCTGTCTTCACCTTCCTCCACATGCCAGCTTACTGCCTGAAGGCACTCAGTGTATTTGCTCTGCGGCTGCAATGCACCCTGCTCTGTGTCTTGCTCTGACTCTTGGCTCTCTGTTGCCACTCCTCTGGTGTCACAGCTGTCTCCTGGACCACGGAGGTCCAGTGTGCAAGAACCTCAGGGTCCAAAGGATGCGCTCCACTCCTGGTTCTTCTCTGTTGCTGGTAGTGAGAGTCCCAACACCCCTACCTGGTTCTGAGATGAATGAATTTCTACCAGAAGGATGATCAAATTGACCATCCCCATTAGCATTCTAAGATTTTACAAACCAAATGGTGAAATTGATACTATGAATGCTCCCAATTTAAATATATTTTTAAAACCACTCAGAGATTAATTTCCATAGTTATTGTCATAGATTGAATTGTATCCCTCCAAAGTTGGTGCCAATTTGCCTGGACCACGACTCTCTGGTTTGGCAGTTACGTAGGGATGTGATCCGATGGGACGGACAAGCCAATCAGTGGTAGGAGGATTAAGAGTAGAATGCAACACCATGAATCATATCATAACCCTGATCCCAATGTAAGGGGAGTTTCCCTGGGGTATGGCCTGAAAAATCTTTTCTCTAATAAGAAATTAAAGGCGAAAGAAGTGAGCAAAGATCAGAGGGACCTGCTACCACCAAGACGGAAGAGCAGGGATGGAGTGTGTCCTTTGGACACAGTGTCTCCGTACTGAGAACTTCCCGATCCGAGGGAAGATTGATCCCAAGACACAGGGAGAGCTCCGAGGAACTTGAGGTCTACGGATGCAGAAAAGAGGCAAGGACCTCGCCCCTAAACTAAGCACAAGAGATAGAAAGCCTTCCCCTAGTGCGGGTACAGTGAATTCAGACTTCTAGACTCCTAAACTGGGAGAGGATCCGTTGTTTGCTGAAGCCATTGTGGTAGTCTGGGTAGACTAGAGAAACCAATCCACAGAAACTCATATGTATGTAAGAGAGAGTTTTAGATAAAGGGTAAGTGTACATTAAGAAAGCATCCCAATCCAGTGCTGCCCAAGCCCATAAGTCCGACACCGAGCTACAAAACCCTCCTCCATCTCAGAAAACACACACTGACGCTGACTGCAGAAGGAAAGCTGAATCAGTGAACGTGTAAGCAGCTCAGCACTGGCAGGAGTCTCCATGTGGCTGCTCCAGCACTCAGGGATGCATCAGGGTAGGTCCATGCAGCTTCTCCTCAGGGATGTCTTGCAGGAAATGAGCTTTGCCAGCTGAAGCAGGGAACTGGCTAAGGCAGCTGCACCCTGGTCCAGCCATCAGAGAGCAAGAAACCCGAGAACTAGAAAGGTGAGGCTCACCGAGCCATTTATCCCTCCACTCTTCAATTAACCCCACATGTGTTTATCGGCACAATAAACTTTAATTACCTCAGCCATCTGCTTGTGTTATTTCTGTTATCTAGCTGCCCTGGATAACTAGGTCACATAGGAAGGATCAGTGACAGAAAAAAATCCATGCTCTTTGTACTTTTAAATCAATTTTATTGAAGTACAATTTTCACACCAAAACAAAATTAACAAATTTACTGCCATCAAGTTGATTCCTACGCATAGTGACCCTATAAGATGGCGTCCTCAAACTACGGCCCGCGGGCCACATGCGGCCCCCCGAGGGCATTTATCCGACCCGACAGGTGTTTTTTCCCCGTTTGTTTTTTACTTAAAATAAGATATGTGCAGTGTGCATAGGAATTTGTTCATAGTTTTTTTTTTTTAAACTATAGTCTGGCCCTCCAACGGGTCTGAGGGACAGTGAACTGGCCCCCTGTTTAAAGAGTTTGAGGACCCCTGGGACAGAGTATCTAAACTGCAAATCTTCACAGGAGTAAAGAGCCTCGTCTTTCTCCCTCAGAGCAGCTGGTGGTTTCAAACTGCTGGCCTGATGGTTAGTAGCCCAGTGCCTAACCATTACACCACCGGGGCTGTAGATCAATCTACAAACAATGCCGTATAAACCGTGTCATCATCAGCCCAATTCCAAACTCACTGCCATCAAGTCCATGCCGACTCATAGGGACCCTATGACCCCGTAGGGCAGCGTGAGTTTCCAAGACTGGAAGACTTTGCGGGAGGTCTTTCTCCCTCTGAACACCTGGAGGCCTGGAACTGCTGACCTCATGGGTAGCAGCCCTTAGTGTCACCACTACACCAAAGCTCCTAAACCCACCAGTCAAGCTAAGTCACACGTGTTTCCTTTACCATGGTACCTCTTTGTTCTCTCTCCGCAACAACCATTGCTCTGCTTTTCGACGGTAGACTAGCTTTGCCTGCTCTATAATGTCGTGTAAATGACATTAAATAGGGATGCTATTCTCTAGTGCTATTATTGCACAAGCACCACAAGTGGGTGGCTTAACAAACAGACACGCATCCTCACAGTGTAGGAGGCGAGAAGCCTGCGTTCAGGGTGCCGGCTCTGGGAGAAGGCTCTCTTCTCCCTCTCTCTGCTCTGGAGGGAGGCCCCTGCCTCTTGGAGTTTCTGCTCCTGGGAGATCTTCGTGTGTCTTAGCAGCTCTCTACTGCTCACTTGTTTAATCTCATGAAAGATTGACTCAAAATACACCCTGCACGGATCTTGCCTCGTCAACAGGAACAAGCCAGCCTATCCCCAAATGGAATTATAACCACAGGCAGACAAGTGAAGGTTGATCACACATATTGGAAGTGTGTGTGTGTGTGTGTGTGTGTGTGTGTGTGTACAATTCAATCCAAAACAAATAATCTGTAATCTTGTGTCTGGCTTCTTATTCAGCGCATAATGTTTTCCAGATTCATCCATGTGATTTCATACATTGAAATTTGCTCTTTAGGGAGCGGGGAGGGAGGGGAAAAATGAGGACCTGATGTCAGGGGTTTAAGTGGAGAGAAAATGTTTTGAGAAATGATGTACAAATGCGCTTTACACAATTGATGTGTGTATGGATTGCGATAACAGTTGTATGAGCCCCTAATAAAATGTTTAAAAAAAAGAAAAGAGAAAAAAAAGAAATTTGCTCTGTAAAAAAAAAGAAGAAATTTGCTCTTTATTTTGCTGAGTAACGTTGTATTGTTTAAGCCTAGTACAATGTTATCTATCTCACCCCTCACTGCTTCTTGCTTCTACTAAGAGCCAACCTATTCTGGACATTCATGTACAGGCTTCCCCCACTATCTGAAAGTGGGGTGTTTCTATGAAACCCTTTCAAAGCCCAAATGGCTTCAAACGAAAAACCAATTTTCATTATTTTGCATAAGAAAACATTTTGAGCTTTCCTAGACCCCCAAAATAACCTAACAAATCATACCCGCTAACACAGGAAACCTAAAATCATATTAACCTCGTGTTCACAGACACAGTTCAAAGCTGGGGCTGCTCGAGGCTCAGATGTTGAGGGTCATTCTGGTGGAAGGAGCTGGGTGATCCACTTACCGCCCGGGATGCACACTCTCTCTTTCACCAAAACAAACAAAACAAACCAAATGCAGTGCCATCCCATAGATCCAACCCAGGAAGCCCTAAGCTGTGGTTAGCGGCCTGACGCATAGCCCACAGCGCCCACTGACTGGCAAACGAGCACAGAGCTCTAGTTTTGTCCATCTGTAACTCATCTGTAAGATAATTGGACAGTCCCTCAAGGGCCACATGGTAGGGATGATAAATCTAGGAAGCCGCATAGCACTGATGAAACACATAACTATCCTCTAGTTCTTTAATATTTCCTCCCCTATTATTATGGTCTTTGTTTTACCTCAATAATCTTGTTAGATCTGCAATGTTCATCTGTACAATTAAGAGTGCTTGATGCATGAAAGCCAAGACAGATAACCCTTCAGAAATAGTAACGGGAGTAATGATTCCCTGATGGTAATGGAAGAGAGGGTGTGGGGAAGGAGGAACTGATAGCAATGATGGCTGTATAACCCCATGTGAGGGGAATAATAACAGAACTGCAGGTGCATGGATAAATTGGATGGTGTAAGATATGCAAGTAATAGTAATATATAATAATTAGGGTTCCTGGGGGGGGGGTAAGGTGGGGAAGGGACCCACTAATGTAGCACCACATCTTAAAATACACTTGGTTGGGTCAGTCTGTTTCATTTTAGTCAATCTGATGGGTGTAATTTACTTCATTATTGTGGTTTGGTTTTCTTTTCCCTGATGACTTGTAATAATAAGTAACTTTTCTTGTGCTCATTGGTCATTTATATATTTTCTTTTGTAAAGTATCTGACCAAGTCTCCTGCCTATTGTTGTTGTTGTTGTTAGTTCATGTCTTTTATTAAGCAGCACTTGTCTTCTGGTTTGTTGAAACTACAGGGCAGACAACACTTGCCATAGTTATATCTATCAAAGTAGCCTGCCATAAATCTCCAGCACCACGTTCATATGAAGGGCACTCCCAACAAGGGAACTGTGTTAGACTGGGTTGACTAGAGAAACAAACCCGAAGACACTCACATATGTGTAAGAAAGAGCTTTGTATCAAGAAGCAATTGTTTATTGAGAAAACACTAGTCTCTAAGTCCCTCTTTAGATTCACGCAGCCACATGCAATGATGCAGACTGCAGGAAGATCACAGGCTGGTGGGTGCAGAGTGTAGATCCAATGGCGGTGGAAGCATCACAAGGCTTTCACTGGTCCCAGACCCCTCAGCAGCAGGAAGGTGAAACCAGAGGTAGAGGGAGGTTCCCAGGGCCAGCTTTTTATGAGAAGGCCACGCCCATAAGGATGTTCCATCAGGCAGTGTGACCTGATTGACAGGCTAAACTCCACCCCTACACCTTTATCTATCAAGTTGACATGAAATTATGTAACTACCACAGTGACTAATTTTGCCATTTTCATCCACCTCCTCGTAATTTAAACAGTCAGCTTAATCTTCTTTCTTTTCTGCATGTTCTCCTTGGGAGTGGTGTAAAACCTTTCTTTTCTTAGCACCACAAAATCTTAACGTAAGAGGAAGAGTGGACTCCTCCTGAGTGTGGTAGTCAGAGAAGGTACGTCTATCTTCCAGCTGCTAATTCCTTCCTTATCCTGGATCTTGGCCTCTGCAGTTTCTACTGTGTTGGAGGGATCAACCTGAACAGTGACGGTCTTCCCATTATGAATTTTACACAAATCTGTGGTGGTCCCACCGCAGACGAAGGGTCAGAAAGGAAGTCTGGCCTATTTTGAACTGGGCTGTTCGTCTGGTTACTGAGCTGTACGAATTTTTTACTGCACCCTAGACATTTAATCTGTGAAACACCTCATCACAAGAAGGGGCTCAGAAGACATTTTGTGGAGGGAAATTAGCCAAATCTCAAGAGGACCCGTACTGTGTAAGACCACTGCTGTGGAAAGTCAAGAAAAGGGTTAGATCCAGAAAGACTCATTCTTTGAAGGTGACTAGAGGTGGAAGAAGAGGAGCGGGTAAATCATTGATGTTTTTGTCAGATGTCACAGTGTTGGTTACGACTCATAGCAACCCAATGAACAACAGAGTAAAATACTGCCGGGTCCCGCACCATCCTCACAATTTTTCCTCTGTGTGAGCCCATTGTGGTAGCCACTGTGTCCATCCATCTCCTTGAGGGCTATCTTCTTTCTAACTACTATCTACTTTACCAAGCAGGATGTCCTTCTGCAGGAACTGGTCTCTCCTGACAACATGTCCGAAGTACATGAGGCGAAGTCTCACCATGCTTGCCTCTAGGGAACATTCTGGCCGCACTTCTTCCAACACAGATTTGTTTGTTCTTTTGGCATTCCATGGTACTTTCAATATTCTTCACCAGCACCAAATTCAAACACATCCATTATTCTTCAGTCTTTCTTATTCAATGTCCAGCTTTCACATGCAGATGAGGCAGTTGAAAATACCATGGCTTGAGTCAGGGGCACCTTAGTCCTCAAAGTAACCACCTTGATTTTCAACCCTTTATAGAGATCCTGTGCTGCAGAGTGACTCAATGCAGTGATATGGTAGACATCTATTAATTGGGGTGAAGAGAAAGGCAATATGAGATAAGGTGAATGTCAACATCAATGATCCAGGCAAGGGAGACACTGAGAGGAGTACAAGGACTAAAGGTAAATACGATTACACGGACAGTCCTGCAAGAATGGACGTACAGTCCTACAACAATGAGAATGAAAATAATCTACCAGCGGATATATTCACTCAAGCTGAACAGGGGTGGGACAACAAAAGGACCGCCTCCACAAATACAGATAGATGTGACCGTGTGTATATTTACATAGGTTTCTGTATGCGCTATAAACACAAGGGGCTTCCAAAGTTAACAGAAAATTTCCATTCTTTTTCTTTTTTTTAAATTCCATTATCTTTCCATTCCATTTTCCCATGAACTTTTTGATGCCTCCTTCATCTATGCATGCATAAGGTCCAGCATCCAGGATGCAAAGTGATGAGATCTTCTTAGTCATAACCACTTGAGGGACTGAGTCACTGGGCCTGTGGGCTCAAGACCCCAGTCTCAGGGAACACTAAGGTCAATTGGCATAACCTAGTCCACAGAGACAATGCTCTACATCCTCCTATGGTGAGCTGTGGCTGGGATCTTAAAAGCCTGTGAACAGCCATCTAAGCGGCAATGACTGATCTCTCTCTACCTGGAACAAAGACGTAAGGAAACAGTCCAAAGGACTGATGGACCTCGAGAATCCCAGCTCTACGATCCTGAGGCCAGATCTAGATGGTGCCCAGAGAACACTGTTGACGGCTCTGAAAGGGATCCCAATAGGAGGTCCCAAATCGAGTGGGAGAAAAATGTGGAACAAAATTCAAAATTAAAGGAAGGGCCGGGTTTACCGGTTGGATAGAACTTCATGGAACTCCTGAAGTCGTGTAGTCATCCTTCAGGCCAGGAACTGAGCTCGCCCCCATGACTCTACTTTCAGTCAAACAATGGACAGGTCCACAAGGCGAACAATAACCCCAGTGACATAAACACTCCTTAGAACAAGCCACCATAACGATCAAAAGAGGAGCATCTCCCCAGGGAGAGAGCCAGAAGGCAGAAGAGGGTAGAAGAAAAGGACAAGCAAAACTGGCAAACCCAGGGAGGAAGTGGGAGGAGGTCTGCTGGAGTGTGAGGCCTGCAATCAGTGTCACCAAGCAACATGTGTATGAATTGCTGACGGGAAAATCAATGTGCTCTGTGAGCTTTAACCCCCGTCCCCACGGCTCTGTTTCAGCTCACTTCTTAGTTTCCTATTCTCAAGGATCACAGTCCTATGCTGTCTGTCACTAAACACCTGACAATCGGTGCATCGAACAAGCTGCCTAGTTTTATGCCTGTTTGCAGCAAGGCTAGTCCAGTGCCAGTTACTACATCCGGGGCAGAAGTGGAATTAAAAGCATATGCTCCCAGCCTTAACTTTCTACTGTCCTGTAACCTGACAGAAGCCTTGGGGGAACAGTTGAGCAGGAAAGATAACAACTACAATGCAAGGGCTCCCCAGCCGAGGTGGCGGGGTCCCACTTTCGTTAGTATGCTCAAGACTGGAAAATGGAAATATGAGGGTGGGCTTGTTGTTGTTAGTTGCGATGGAGCCCATTTCAACTCATGAGTGTGGAGTAGAATTGTGCCCCACACAGTTTAAAGCAAGCCCCTCTGCATGGGTTCGAACGGCCAACCTTTTGGCTAGTAGCTGAGCACTTATCACCCCGCACCCCCCACGACCTTTGGATGTGGGAGCTACCTTACAAGGGTTTCCAGGTGGTGCCCACACTTCGTGCTCAAGTTGGAATCGACTCAGTGGCAATGGGTATGGTTTGGGTTTGAGGACTAACTAACCTGAAGGTCGGTGGTTTCAACCAAGCTAGTGGTAACACGGAAGAAAGGTCTGGTGCTCTGCTTCCATGAAGATTCAGAAAAAAAAGGTCAATTTAACTCTGAAACACCCAGTGTTGCTATGAGTTGGCCCTATGAGTGGGCCCTAAAACAACCAAGACTCTGACTCACAGTGATCCCATGGAGTTTCTGAGACTGTAAATCTTTATGGGAGCAGGGAGCTGTATCTTTCTCTTTTTGAACACTGACTTTACTGTTAACTGCACAATCCTTAACCCACTGTGCAAGCAGAGTTCCTTAAAGCAATGGGCAGCCACGGTAAAAACTCTCAAGGAGGAGGGGGTGTGGGGGAAGGAGGAAGCAGTCAAAAACCCAGGGACAAGGGAACAACAAGAGATCTAAAATCATATGGCGAAGAGGGTGTAGAATGCCTGGTAGGATTTGATCAAATGTAATGTAGCTGAGAGGAAATACAGAGAGCCAAATGAAGGCTGAGCATGCTAATGGGGCAAGAGGAAAGTAAAAGGAAATAGAGGAAAGAACTAGGAAGCAAAGGACATTTATAGAGCTATAAACAAAAGCATGTACATATGTAAATATATTATTAACATGTAATGAGAGGGATATAGGTCTATGTACAAATATTTATAGATTAAGTATTAAGGTAGCAGACACACATTGGGTCTCTTCTCAACTCCTTCCTCAATGCAAGTACATTTTGTTCTAATAATCCAGCATTCTGTGACGCTCACCTTTCCGATATGCTCGCTGAAGATATAATGGGTGCATACTGTGGTGAAGAAAGCTGAGGATGCCCGGCAATTACAAGATATAGTGTCCGGGGTCTTAAAGACTTGAAGGTAAACAAGCAGCCATTTAGCAGGGAAGTAAAGCCCACATGGAAGAAGCACACCAACCTGTGTGATCACAAGGTGTCAAGCATCAGAAGACCCAAAACAAACACGATTTTGATGTAAATGAGGGGGTTGGAATGGAGACCCAAAGCCCATCTGTAGACAATTGGACATCCCCTCATAGAAGGGTCACAAAGAAGGGAAGAGCCAGCCAGGGTGCAGCATAGCACTGAGGAAACAGACAACATTCCTCTAGTTTTTTAATGCTTCCTTCCCCCCCCCACCACTATTATGACCCCACTTCTACCTTACAAATCCAGCTAGACCAAAGCATGTACACTGGTACAGATAAGAGCTGGAAACACAGGGAATCCAGGGTTTCTCAGGACCAATAATGAGTAGCAATACCATGAGAGAAGGGGGAAGGAAGGGGGTGGAAGGAGGACTGATCACAATGATCGACGTATACCCACCAGTGGGGGTGGGGCAAACAGCAGAAAAGTGGGTGAAGGGAGACAGCGGTCTGTGTAAAACATGGAAAAAATAATAATTGATAAATTATCAAAGGTTCATGAGGGAGGGTGGGGGTTGGGAAATTAACTGAAGGCTCAAGCTCGTACCAAGGACTCAAGTAGAAAGCAAATGTTTTGAGAATGATGATGGCAACATATCTACAAATGTGCTTGACACAATGGGTGGATGGATGGATTGTGATAAGAGCTGTAAGAGCCCCTAATAAAATGATTTTTTTTAATAAAAAGAATTACATGAGGACTGACAGAGGTTTGAATGGTCCGCGTACCTGGTTCTTTACAGGGACACAAAAACAAAGGGATTCACCCATTAGCAGATTTCCTCCCCAAATTCAAGGTTACTGAAAGCTCTAAAGGGGACCATAGAGATGAGTTTCTATCCTTTCCGACTCATGGCAACTCCCCGCCTGGCAGATAGAACTGTGCTCCATGGGGTTTTCCACGGCTGATGTCCAGAAGCAGGTCTCCAGGTAGACTTGAATGACCTGTTGCTCAGTTAGCAGTCACACACGTTAACCACGTGTAAACCATACTTTCCTGACACGGGGTCTGAATCTAAACAACCCAGCAAGGACATGCATGCATCTGATAAAGGGTATTTCCTGGACCTGAAGGTTCACCACTGGAACTCGTCCATCCAGGTGGAAGTCTGGCTGCTTCTAAATGGTAAGCTCGAGCTTGAGCTGAGACTCACACCTATGTCCAGAAGCAACAGACAATGGGAGTGTGTGTGTGTGTGTGTGTGTGTGTGTGTGTGTAAGCTTGGTGAAAGCAATATTGACCACCTGCCTGTGAGAGTGGGGAGTTGGAACTGGGCTGGCTCTGAACACCAACACCCAAACCAAACACACTGACATGGAGTCAACTCCAACTCAGAGCCATCCTCTAGGACAGAGGAGAACTGCCCGGTGAGTTTCCGAGGCTGTAACTCTTTACAGGAGTAGAACGCCTCATCTTTCTCTCATGGAGCCGCTAATGGTTTCAAACTTGGCAGTCCAACAAGTAACCACTATGCTGTTCCTAGGGTTCCCTAAACACCAAGCCAGGTGGTAAATGGACGAAATCCAAGTTGAACCTAATGATGGAAGAAGAATTCCAGCAACCTAAATCATGAATTTTAAGTCAGCCTGAGAATAAGTTTTTTTAAAAAATGAAGGTAGAGAACAGTAAATTGAAGAATTTTCAAGAGTCTCAAATAATGACATACTGCCTATGTCAGAGGTTCCCAAGAAGTGCAGGAGTGGTCACACATTGATCTGTCAGGTGAAAGGCCTGCTGAGTCTTTGTTAATAAATGGTTTCAAGACACAACCAGCGGGGGGTTAGTCCCATTAATGAGAGACATCCTAAGTCCACCCCTGTAACTCTGCCCTTGACATACAGCCCACTGGTGTTCAGGATCCTCCCTTTCTGGACGGAAACACAACAGAGTGGCTGTGCTCGCTCACTGGCTCAGAAGGTAATGGAAGCCACCTCAGTGAGTTAGCAGCTGAGAAGCCCTGGGCAAGTTATTTCAGCTCCCTGAGATGTTTTCTCAAACACTTCATACCTCCTGGGTTACTGTGCGAATGAAGGGAGGCGGTATGTAGAATACATTTAGTGCAGGATGTAGCCCAAAGCAAGCACTCAATAAGAAGCGACTGCAATTAGTTTTAGTTGCCTGGGCAGCACAGTTGGCACTCTACGACGAATCTCAAGGTCAGTGATTCGAACTCACTGGACAGGGCCATAGGAGAAAGGTCTGGCAATCAGCCAAGTGATTCCTCTGGAGCAATTCTACTCTGTGACCCACGGGGTCTTCATGAGGTGGCATTGACTCGATGACAATGCAGCCAGTACACAATTATGTGTAAACAGTAGCTAAGTCAGACTCCCCTCACCCAAGGGACTGGCTGTCAGGGTTACTTGCATAGAGCAAATCCTCTGGGAAAGGCTGTCTCTCTCTACCTCTACTGGCTCGAAGGCCCAGCTCTGCTTGACCTTCTTGCCCCAAGCCAAGTCGCTGTCTGCTTTTACTCCCAAACAATCTTTGATTCAAGTCGCTCCTTTTAAGGTGACCAGATTTTAACATTGGTAAAGCGGAACAAAAGTGGGACACCATTGATAAAACTCATATCCTGACGAAATAGCCACATGGCAGCCGAAAACCATATACCCTAGCTTGTCGTGCATTCTTTCCAAAAATCGAGACTTTTAAAAACACCACGGGACACTGGACAAATTGTTAAAAATCAGGACTGTCCCGCCAAAAGTGGGACGTCTGGTCACCTTATGACCTTCACAGATGTATGCTTGCTCAGAAAGAGCCCTTCTTGGCTCTTTGTGAGCCTCCGTTTTGTCTTTCAACAGGATTCATACTGCCTGCCTTCCTGACTTCATAGCATGGCTGTGGGGATCAATTATTATTATGCATAAAGTGCAATTTCACAGAGAAACATGAGATGTGGGCCACAACGGCCGATTCAACTCTACACTCGGTGGCGCAGGAGAACAGGGGAAGAATGAAGGAGTGCTTTCTGGAAACAGCAAGGAACGAGCAAGACTTCGCGAGGGGAGCTGGGCCACCTGGGCCAGCACTGAACAGGAAAGACAACAGCACCTGCTTCCTAACCAAAATGGCGCGAGACGGAGACGGGGGATGTGATCTGCTCAGTGCCAGGCCTCAAGCCAGCAGGCTGGAGACTGCGCTCCCCCAGCTGCTTGTGGTTCCCCCCCCACCTCCCGCAAGCAGAGGCTGGGGCTTGCTGCTGGGATGGCAGAGGAGGCAGAAGGGTCCCGCCAGTAGCAGCACTACTTACTGAGATCATGGGGTGGGAGGCGGGGGGTGGGGTGGGGGGGCAACGAGGGTAACCCCAGAGGACCTGGTAGCTAAGAGTCATGTCAGGATGGGTAGGGCACAGCTATTTGAAGGCTTGCCCCACGGAATGGCAGATTTATGATTACTTCTGAGTCTGACTGCCTCTGGAGGCCCAAGAGACTAGGGGAACCCCTGCTGCCTATGTGACTGTGTGCCAGAGTTTAACAAGGAGTTGAACTTGGGCTATCAAAAACAGAATTAACACTTAAGCTATGATCTAATGAATAAAACATTTGCAAAAATAAATGTGCACTGAATTAAAGGTGACATAGTTTTACGTAATTGTGAATTTTGTCAAAATGTTAGCTATTAATCCATGTTATTGTTTCACAACTTGGAATCGAATTTTTGCCATATGCCAAAGTGCACGTGGCTCCTCAGCTCTCCGGGGGGAGCCTCTTTCTACATCCGACCCAGGCATGAATATGCAGCTTCTGGGTGAAACCAGGTGCCCCTCTTAGGAGTGTCTAGTGATGTTCAAAAAGTCAGGAAGCTCTCTTGAGATTTAATGAATTCGTATGCCCCCCTCCACCCCGCAAGGTCATGTATGCCCAGCCAAGCTATCAGTAATGTGCAAGTCATTAGTGGATATTATGAAATTATTCAATATTTAAGAGTGACAATGATATTGTGATTATGTTTCATATCTTTATGGACACAATCAGAAATGTATAGAGATAGAATTACATACTTAATTTCTGAAATGTACTTCAAAATTATACAAGAAGGTGGAAGTGGGTGAAGTTGTGGATGAAACGAGATTGGCCTGGAGTTCATAATTATTCAAGGTGAGTGATGCACCCAGGGGAAGTCATTATGCCGATACCTCTACTTTTGTTTACGTCCAATTTTTTAAAACAGTAGAAAAAAATAAGGACATGTCTTTATCTATTTAAAGGGTTGCTATGTAGAACAGGACTTAGATGCAATGAGTAGACATCTCAAGAGGAAGTCTGGATGAATTAACAAATGGGGAGATGTTCTGCCTTGTGACGGCATCCCTCGGAAGTGATAAAGAATTAACGGGTGATCTCGGCAATGATCACGGCTGGATAGGAAGATAGAGAAAGAGAAGCACACCCTTAGCCATTAGAGAGATACTAATCTAAAGCACAATGAACCATGAGATACCATTTCTCTCCCACTAGGACGGCAAAGATAAAAAGAAAAAGAGAGAGAAGGGAGGGGTGGACAAAGGAGAAAAGGAAGGAAGAAGGGAATTTTAAAAGTCAGCAATGATACACCCTTGTGAAACACAGTGTAGTGGTTACCTTTAAAACTAAACATAGAACCGGTATGTTGTTATTAGGGGTTGTGGAGTTGATTCCAACTCACAGTGATCCCTACACACAACAGAATGAAACACACGCCCTGCTTGCACCCTCCTCACTGTGATTGTTGTAGCCACTGTTTCAATGTCTCCCAGTGAGTGTCCGCCTCTTTGTCACTGCTCTCTACCAGCATGATGTCTTTGTCCAGAGACTAGCCACTCCGGTGACATGCCCAAAGTTCTTGAGGTTCTTGAAGTCTCACCATCCGTGCTTCTAAGGAGCACTCCGGCTGTACTTCTTCCCACCCAAATTTGCCTGGCCTTTTGACAGTCCAGGAAATCTTCAGTATTCTTTGCCAACATCATAATTCCAGTACATCAATTATTCTTGGGTCTCCTTATCCATTGTCCAGCTTGCCATAGGAGTTGATTAAAAATGCCATGACTTGAATCAGGTCCACTTTAGTCCCTAAAGTGATATCTTTGCTTTGGAACTCTTTCACAAGGTATTTTACAACAGATTCGTCCAATGTGATGCATCCTTCCATTTCTTGACTGCTGCTTCCTTTGGTGTTGATTTTAGATCCAAGTAAAATGAGTTTTTTGACAACTTCTGTCTTTTCTCCATTTATTGTGATGTTGTTGCATAGAGGTCCAGTTGTGAGGGTTTTTGTATTCTTTGTGTCCATAGTAACACCAATCATCTTTGATTTTCATCAGTAAGTACGTCAAATACTCTTAACTTCCAGCATGAAAGGCTGTCTCATCTGCATATTGCAAGTTATTAAGGAGTCTTCCCTGAATCCTGATACCTACATGAAGCTCTTCTTCACAGAGCCTAGCGTCTCACATTATCTCTCAGCATACAGATTGAGTAAGTATGGTGAAAGAAGAAACTCCTGACACGTACCTTTCTTGACTTTAAGCCATCCAGTGTCAGCCTTGTTCTGTCTGAAGAGTTGTCTCTTATTCTCTGTACAGGTTCCTTATGAACACAATGAAGTATTCCAAAATCGCCATTCTTCCCAATGTGATCCACAATTTTTTATGATCCACACTGTTGAATATCTTTGCAGAATCAATTGAACACAGAGGGATGTCTTTTTAGTATTCTCTGCCTTTAGCCAAGTTTCAACTGACATCAGCAATAATGCCCCTCATTCCACATCCTCTCCTATATCTGGCTTGAATTTCTATCCATTCCCTGTGGATGTTCTGCAGAGCCATTTTGTTACCTTCAGCAAAACTTCTATTTTGTGAACGATATTATTTGATAGTTTCCACATTCTGCTGGATCGTCTTTATTTGGAAAGGGCATTCATATGGTTCTCTTCCAGTCTGTTGGGTACCTATGTACCAGTTGTTATTCTGTCAATACCATCGACTCTTGACCACATGCTATCCTCTCAAATGGCTAAACATCAATACATTATTGTTGATACATCAGCTCTGTGTATTCCTTCTATGTTCTTTTGATGCTTTCTGAGCCATTAAATATCTGCCCCATGGAATCCTTCAACACTGAAATTTGAGGCTCCAAGTTTTTCTTCACTTCCTTTAAATTGAGAAATGCCAAGATGTTATTCCCCTTTGTAATCAAGGTCTTTGCACATTTCAGGATAATATTTTACTTGTCTCCTCGAGTAGTCCTTTGGGATTTTCTGTTCAACTCCTTCACTTCTTCCTTTCTTCCATCTGTTTAGCGACTCTACATTTAAGAGCAAGTTTCAGAGTCTCATCTGAGATTGGTCTTTTCGATCTTTCTGTTTTCTTCATGTAGTGTGGTCTTGAAGTCATTCCGGGCACGTCAGGTTTCCTGTCACTGGTGTTCAGTGGGTCAAAGCGATGGTTGAAATGTTCTCTAAATTCAGGTGGGTTATACTCAATATATATTGTACTTTGAATTTCTGTACTTGTTTTTACTTTTCTTAGCTGCAATTTGAACTAAAGAACCCTGGAAGTGTCGTGGTTTAAGCCTTGGACTATTAACCACAAGGTCGGTATTTCAACTCACCAGCTGTTCTGCAGCAGAAAGATGAGGCCAACTGCTGTCGTAAAGCTTTACAGTGTGGAGAACCCTGATGGCGCTACTCCATTAAAGCTGACTCTGTTTTGAGATGGCATCTCAAAGGACAGTATTTCCAATGTTCCACTCCCACTCATAAAGTTCTAAGTGGCCAATTCTTTTCAGAACTGTACTTCCAGGTCCTTCTTCCCAACATGTCTTAGTCTGGAAGCTTTGACCTTAGCTTAAATTTAATTCACCATGAGTGGACTTGTTGACATTTGAAATACTGATAGCATAGCTTCCAGCATCACAGCAACATGCAAGCCATCACAGTACAACAAACTGATAAGTGAATGGTGGAACTATTATATAACCCAGCAATCTCATTCCTAGGCATTTACCCCAGAGAATAAAGCAGATGCTGAAACAGAGACTAGTATCCCAATGTTCGCTGCAGTACTAGGTCACCGTAGCCCAAAGTTGGAAACAAGCAAAGTGCTCATCAAGAGATGAATGGATAAACAAAATGTGGTCCATACATACAATGAAGTATTACTGAGTTAGTAAGAGAAGTGAAGTTTTGATACATGCTATTGATGGAGGTTGAAGTCATTGTGCTGAATGGAATAAGTCCATCATAAAAGGAAAAATATTGTGTTATTATATAAAATATGTTGTTATATAAAACAGTGTATGCTTATATAAAAGACAAGAAGAGGCAAATGTCTAGAGACCAAAGTTTATTAGTGGCTAACAGGAACAGGAGGGAGGGGAATACTGATAGGGATGGCTTATTGTTTATAGAATATTCTGTGAGGGAACAATAACATTTATTAGTGGTTGGGTTGCATAGCCAATTAATGTGATTGCTGTCAATAAGCTGTACATGTGTGAAAAGCTGAATTGGCAAAGTTGTGTGATACATATGTTTATCACAACCACAAACAACAAAAACAAAAAGAGTACCTGCTTATGTACAACCAAACACCTCATGAGATTTGGTTCCTTGGTCTGGAATTTTAGGGTCATGGTTTCATGAGTCATCTCAGTTCATTGGCCTAATATTGTGTCCAGTACTACTGTTCTACTTCTGGGTCTACAGTACTTGGGAGGCTTAAACACATGCAAGCACCCATCCAACGAAACACAACATGTCTCCATGTGCCTGAAGCAACAGAAGGACGATCGATCGTCCAGAATAGTGGTTTTCAACCTTCCTAACGCTGTGACCCTTTCATAAAGTTCCTCATGTTGTGGTGACCCCTCCAACCATAAAATTGTTTTCATTGCTACTTCATCGTGGTAATTTTGCTATTGTTATGAATCGGGTGACCCCTGTGAAAGGGTCGTTCGAACCCCAAAGGGGTTGCGACTCCCAGGTTGAGAACCGCTGGTCTAGGAGGAATGGACTACACGGCCTCCACGAACCCCCGCCTCCGGTGCCAAGAGGCCAGAAGAGCGGGGCGGTACTCATTACTGGACGCTTTCATCAAAGGTTCTATAGAATTCCTTAAGCAAAAGAGGAAGACTGCAGAACAGAATTTTTAAGTTCTCCTTGAATCCAGCCTTTCTGGAACTATTGAGGCTAGTTGAGCCCCTGAAGTTATTGCCCTAAAATAATCTTTATACCTTAAATCCAAAGAATCTCCAGCAGTCTTCCTAAAATCAGACAAATGGTTTAACTTAACTAGTAGAGAATGTCTGCCTTGAGCATTATGCTCTTTTAAGACCTATCTATAAGCGATCACAATGACAACAGTGACTCAAAGATTAGATTGGAATCTTGGGGGAAGTGAGTTTATCTTAATGGAGGAAGACCATTTAGAAAGGAGGAGAGGTGGTTGCACAACTCGAAGAATGTGAGCGATGTCATTGGATTGTGCCTGTAGAAAAGCCCACATGGAAGAAGCACACCAGCCTATGCCAACCACAAGGTGTCAAAGGGGTCAGGTATAAGGCAGCATCAGAACAAAAAATCTTACCATAGTGAATGATGGGGGGAGTGCGGAGTGGAGACCCAAAGCCCATTAGTAGGCCACTGGAGATCCCCTTGCAGAGGAGTCTCGGGGAGGAGATGAGCCAGTCAGGGTGCGATGTAACAACGATGAAAAATACAACTTTCCTCTAGTTCCTAAATGTTTCCTCCCCGCTCCCACTACCATGACTCGAATTCGACCTTGCAAGTCTGGCTAGAGCAGAGGATGTACACTGGTACAGATAGGAACTGAAAATCCAGGGAATCCAGGGCGGATGAGCCCTACAGGACCAGTGGTGTGAGTGGCAAAACAGGGAGGGTAGAGGGAGAGTGGGTAGGAAAGAGGGAACCGATTACAAGGATCTACATGTGACCTCCTCCCTGGGGGATGGACAACAGAAAAGTGGGTTAAGGGAGACGTCGGATAGGGCAAGATATGACAAAATAACAATTTATAAACTATCAAGGGCTCATGAGGGAGGGGGGAGCGGGGAGGGAAGGGAAAAATGAGGACCTAATGCAGGGGGTTTAAGTGGAGAGGAAATGTTTTGAGAATGATGAGGGCAATGAATGTACAAATGCGCTTTACACATTGATGTGTGTATGGATTGTGATAAGAGTTGTATGAGCCCCTAATAAAATGATTGAGAAAAAAAAAGAAACTGCTGAATTGGTTTAGGTTTTGCTGTGTAGATGCTCAACAAGGACAAAAATAAACAAATGAATGTATCATATGAGGCCAGTAGACATGTGTCTACTGACATAAGTATGCAACATTATCTCTGATGTAGTTTAAAAAATCCTTTATTAAATGTATTCATCACTGCCATCATAAATTACCATAAACTTGTGGTTTAGAACAAAAGGCATTTATTATTATACAGTTCTATATGTCAAAGTCCAAGACAGGTTTCATACAAATAAGATCAGGGTACTGGAAGGCTGGGTTCTCTTCTTCGGGTTTTCTTGCTCCCTTGGGTGGTTGGCAGAATCCAGTTCCCATAGAACTCAGTTTCTTATCTATAAACTAAGGGCCATCCCCAGTTCCTAGAAGTTACCGTAGTCTTGGCTCCTGGACTCCCACTTCAAAGATCAAAATGTTGACTCCTGTCTTTCTCAAGTGGCTACTTTATGACTCATCAGTCTATCGCCTCTTCCATCTTGGTGACTAATATCATTGCAAGAGCGTGTAAAACAGTCGGAGAAAAGTTCCCTTATCTTTCAGTTCCATTTTGCCTTCCTACATAGGACCCTCAACTCCCTGTCAATCATGACTCACAGTGACCCTATAGGATAGTGTAGAATTCCCCCGTGGGTGGCTGAGACTGTAAGCCATTGCACGAGTAGAAAGCCTCATCTTTCTCCCATGAGGGTTGCTGGAGGTTTCAAAAGGCTGGTGGTTTGGAACCCTGGAGCCTTGATGGTTGACTCGTTGGGCTGCTACCACAGGTCAGTAGTTAGAAGCCAACAGCCCCTCTGAGGATGGAAGATGAAGTTTTCTACTTACTATAAAGAAAAAAAGGTTTTCTATACTGTCTTGTAGGGTTGCTATGGATTGGAATTGACTAGATGGCAGTGAGCAATATTTGATGATATTACAGAATTCTCATTTCAATAAAAATGTGGAATTTTCTTTAAAAAGGATCCGTTCAGTGGCCAAGAGTGGAAGTGGGTAAGGAGGAGGATGAAATGGTATTGAACACATGCTGGCAGTTGTTGTAGCTCTGATGGATATTGGAAGATTAGGATGCAGAAGATTGTTGTGCAGATATGCTTGAATTTGTGTGGTAAAGCCCACAAAGTTAAAAAAGGAAACACAGAAATCAATTATTTCAAATAAACAATGACTGAAAAATTTACTGCCCAAATACTTGCACTCAAAAGTCGCTAAAAGATGTCCTTGGGGAAAAAAGTAGAGGAAGGCATAGAATATGAAAGCTAAGAGTGAACTGGGAAATTAGTACTATCTGGTAATATAACTAAATCTAAAAATAAACTGGCTATCAATATTAATCGTAACAATAATATTTTCATGTGGTTTAAAAACACATACCAATCTGAGACTACATATGCAATGAGACTGGAGTTCCGGAGGAAGTTATTACAGTGTGCTAAACACTGGCCTCGGTCAGGAGGAGGAGATGAATACTGATTAACTTCAAACTTTGTTAGAACAATTTTGTAGGCACGTTAAAATTTTAAGGTGATCACCAAAATATTCCTACCAGAAGTGCAATATGAAGAAGAAAGGAAAATGTATTCATTTCTTAGAAAGAAAGGAAAAATTAGGAAAAATAAAAGTAGGGCAAAGCGAAAACAAAGGTGAGACAGCAGTGACAAGTCCAGACAGACCAGTAATCCTGGTAACTGCAAAGGGATACGCACACTCATGAAAAGACGCTGTTTGAAATTCCCACGAAATCCACATGAGGATTTCTCACCTAGCGCCGGACAGTGTAATGCAAGATACAAGAATAATTTATAAATTATTAGGGGGGCATGGGGGAAAGGGGAGGGGGAAGGGAAGGTGG
>NW_022111324.1:73097974-73104985 GCF_000313985.2 Echinops telfairi
AGCTGATGCCAGGGGCTTAAGTGGAGAGCAAATGTTTTGAGAATGACGAGGGCAATGAATGTGCAAATGTGCTTTACACAATTCATGTATGTATGGATTATGATAAGAGTCGTATGAGCCCCTCATAAAACGATTAAAAAAAAAACAAAACGCTGTGAGCAAATGTACTATCTTTTCATTCCATTTTTCCATGAAGTTGTTGACAGTCCCTGGTATGATCTCTTCCCTTTGAGTATGGGTAGACCTTGTGAATCCAATGAGATCTCTTTCTCCCATTCTCTCATGATTATATTATCTAATGCGTCAAAGGGAGATTATACAAGTGAGCCCAGGCTAATGATATGAACTCTTTAAAAACCAAGTGAGCCCGTAAGCATTGGACTGCTATTGGCCAGATCTACGTTCAAACCCACCAGCAACCCTGAGGGAGAAAGACGAGGCTTTCCACAACCATAAAGCCTTACATCCAGGGAAGCCGATGTAAGTGAGTCATTGTGAGTCCGAATCTTCTCACTGGCGGTGTTTGGGTTTCCATCGCTGAGATGGAGCATAGAGTGTCATATTGCCCAATAAGCAAGGTAAGAAC
Source organism: Echinops telfairi (assembly GCF_000313985.2). Taxonomy (NCBI): domain Eukaryota; kingdom Metazoa; phylum Chordata; class Mammalia; order Afrosoricida; family Tenrecidae; genus Echinops; species Echinops telfairi. The sequence goes on from NW_022111324.1 coordinate 73,098,561, forward strand.
AAGCTTATTTGTGCTTAGTTATTAACCGACGATGAACACTTTCACCTGTTTTTGATGCTTATTTATTTTAACCACAACAAAGATTCTGCTTTGGGGTATGGCTTCCCCCCCAACCCCAGAGCACCTTCCTGCAGAATCAAAGCCTTTCTACAAATTTCCAAGGCTTGACAAAGACAGGGTACCCAGGAAGCTAGGTAAACACAGGTTACTTGTGCTTACGAATTTGCAGCGAAGATTTTTATATGTTTTCCACCACATCTCACATGAATTGTTCACTGCAGATTAGTAAGTACGCCCATGTAAGGTCACGTGTATTTTGCTTCTTGGGTAATCTGCTCCTGAGAGGGGTTCACTTAAAACCACCTGAGAATGGCCTGTAGGCGCTGAGAGCACCTCCCTGCCACAGCCAGCAAGAAGGCGGAAACCCATCCCTCCCACTGCCAGCAACGGGATCCTGCCTACAAGCTAACCTGCGTGAGGGTGGAAGGAGATCCTTTCTCAGGACAGACCTCCAGATGACAGCCGAGTCCAGAAGACGTCTTGCCTTTGTCTGTGAGCGACCCTGCAGAGGCAACTCAGTTCAGCCCACCCAGAATTCTAACCAACAGAACAACAGGACACCCTTCCGGTCCTGCGTCATCCTCACAATTGTTCTTATATTTCAGCCCACTGTCGCAGCCACTGCGTCCGTCCATCCCGTTGAAAGTCTCCCTCTGTTTTGCTACCCGACTACTTTCCCAACGCTGGATTGTATGAAGGATAGAGCATCCGGATTAGAGGAAGGCTGACTGACAATCTGAGATACGCAGATGACACAAGCTTGCTTGCTGCCGCCAGTGAGGACCTGCCGAGGCCCTTGCTGATGAAGAGCAAGGATTGCAGCCGTCAGTGTGGTGGATGACTCAAGGTAAAGATGACCCACAGCTGGATGACATCACAGTAAACTAGAGCAGATTGACGTTGTCAAGGATTTCATCTTGTCTGCATCCAGTCAACGCTCGCGGAGGTAATGGTCAGGAGACCAGATAACACATTGCACTAGATAAATCTGCTGCAAGAGACCTCTCAACCCTACAGCACAGGGCAGGACTGCCCCACTGGGCTGCCAAGGCTGCAAACCTGGGGGAAATGAGGAGCTGATGCCAGGGGCTTCAGTGGAGAGCCAATGTTTTGAGAATGATGAGGGCAATGAATGTACAAATGTGCTTTACACAATGGATGTATGTATGGATTGTGATAAGAATTGTATGAGCCCCTAATAAAGCGATTTTTTAAAAAAAAGCAGGCTAACTGGCCGCGCATTTCCTAGATGGCTTTGAAAGGGCGTGACATCAGCTCACAAGGGCCCTTTGTTTGGTTTTTCTACAGGATCTCTAAATCTACTAAATCTGAAGAGAGATTTAGATTTTGAGCAGAGGAATACATGATGAGAACAGTTCTTTAGGAAAACTTAACTGATATCCGATGGAGGATAGATTGAAGACAGAGGTACAGAGGCAAAAAGATCCATTTTTGGAAGCTATTGGTTCAAATTGTCCCATGTGCCAGACAGTGCTGGCACCTGTGTCACATCCCCTCGCCCACCCCTGTTTTCAGGGGAATGCAGTGGCCTTCCACCTGAGAGCTCCAAGCCTTCCCTGTGGTGGGAGAGCCCTCTGGGCCCTGGGCAAGCCAAAGGTCCCCTTCAACTAATCGAGACGGAGTTTTGAATAATTGATTCTGTCTCCTGTGCTTCAAGTAGACAATGGTGGGGGCGTTTTGTACCCTTCTCACAAGGTCCCAGTGGGACCATATCTCCACGGCTCAAAGCCATGGCCTCACAAATACACCTGATCCCAGCTTCCCTCCTTCTCTCTTCCCTTCTCTCATGCTCCCTTATTCCATGCTCTAGACTCGGGTCCTTGTATCAGGCTCTGCTTTAGGTCCAATCCACACTAATACTTTCAAGGAAGCGGGTCTGAGCTGGGTGGGAGGATGGGGTAAGTAGGACCCAGATTGATTAGACAGAAGCCAACAGCACCTTTGGGGTGTGAAGAAAATAAAACGAGAAGAAGCTAAGCAGCCACCAAGGTGTTAACTGGATGGTGATTAGCAGGGAAAATGACTACGTTGGACGGCTGACTGCAAGGTCAGCCATTGGAAACCACCCGCTGCTCCTCAGGAGGAAGACAGGGCTTCCAACTCCGGTAAAGAGTCCCAGTCCCAGACCCTCAGGGGCGCAGTGCCCACCCTGTCCTATAGCGTCACTAAGAGTCGGGGTTGACTCGATGGCAGTGAGTTTGGCTTTTTGAGAGGGAAGATGGGTATTCTGCACAGTCCTCGAAGCAACATTTACGCTAACAATAATAGTATTTATTGACATATGAATCACAGAACCATACGCCATGTACTGGGTTGAAAAGTATCTCCTTAAAAATTTAAGTCTTCCCAGAACTTCAGAATCGTGTCTTTATTTGGAACTAGGGTCTTTGGGGGCCTAATTGGTTAAGATGAGGTCATACTGGAGAGAGGGCACTGAGCCTGATGTGACTGGGTTCTTAGAAGAAGAGGAGGGACAAGAGACATTGAGCTACAACGTGAGAAGCCTGTGTGAAGACAGAGGCAGAGACTGCGGTGAGGTACTTACAAACCAGGGGCACCAAGGACTACCGGAACCACCAGCAGCCAGGAGAGAGACCAGGAAAGAGTCTTTCCCTGGGGCCTGACTCTGCTGACACCTTCATTTGGGGCATCTTGCCTCAAGAATAAGAAAGGCATCCACTTCTATTGTTTCAGAACACCAAGTTCACGGCACTTTGTAGCACCAGCCCTAGGACTCAAACGCGTGCCATGATCCTTCATGTCATCTTCTAGGAATCAAATCCATGCCAGGGCCATTGATTTCATCGTCCACCTTCTGTATCCCATTTTTCTTTGTCATAAAAGACTATGTTACGAATGCTACTGATTTGGGTAAAGGGTTGAGAGGAGAACCCCAGAGGAGAACCAACAGCTCTAAAGCATCACCTGGGGTCCACGTGGGCACCGTTGACAGCTTGGCTTCTGGCGGTCACATCCTCCTGAAGGCCTTTTGCCAGAGTCACCCACGGTTGTACAGCGTGCGGCAGAGCTAACGCCCTCAGGACTGAGTGCTCCCAAGCCGCAAGGACCAACATAGAGGTTCCCTCCCTGGGCAGAAAGATGAAGGACAGAGTGAACACTCCCCTGCCACCACCAGTCTCTAGCCAAACTGCAACAGTAACATTGAACCTCACTAAGGTCCCCTCTGAGCCCCCAACATCTAGGACTCAAGATTCGAATAGCAAGAACTCAAAATAAAATCTTCAGAGACCTATGGGATGGCTTTCCTTTTAGCGGACTAAAGAGTAAAATGACACTGTTGAGTGATGGCCATGTACTGAGTCAATACTGCTGTGCCTAAGTCTCACAGTCTTTCTGGGAAGTCGTTATGATGTGACCCTGTGGAGGAGGGGACAACCAACAGCACTTGGAGAGGTGCAAAGTAAGTGGAGAAAGTGGGGGAGCTGTCGGTGACACCCTCGTCCTCTGGACTTCAAATCCCACTCTTTCTGAGGTGCACTTCCGACCGACGTGGGGACTCGGTGGCTGAAGAGTGAAAAGCCACAGAGGAGAAGAGAGGTTAGCATGGTTCCCTTTGGGTCAACGGCCTTGTCTCTTACCTCATTCTTGCAATTGTGTGGGGGGTTCCTGTTTATTTTCCAGAAGGCCGGGCAAGTGCTCTGCTCGAATCATTGTGGATCAATACAAATAGGCAAACTCTAAAACTAGTGTGGCACTGCCTCCCACCTCCACCCATGTATTATGTTCCTGAAATGACTCATCCTCTCTGGTCCTCACCCTCCACATCAGCGGTTCTCAATCTGTGGGTCGCGACCACTCTGAGGAGTGAATGACCCTTTCACAAGGGTCGCCTGATTCATAACTGTAGCAAAATAACAGTTATGAAGTAACAACGAAAATAATGTTATGGTTGGGGGGATCACCATGACATGAGGAACTGTAATAAAGGGTCGCGGCATTAGAAAGGTTGAGAACCACTGGTCTATATCAGCCTGCCAAGAACCCTGAGAGGGATCTACTTCCACCCTCTGGTATTCCCACATGAAAGACCATCTGCCTCGTGTCCAGACAGCACAGCCTCCCCCTCTGCTGCCAGCAAGGGATTCATAGGAGGACTGGAAGCGATGTCACCACTAAGTGATTTTCCAGAATTTTCTTAGGAAAAGCACACACACTCACACACACACAAAACCCCTATACCATTGTAGAATGCTGGAGAGCAGTCGTTGCCGAGGCTAAGAGTTAAATCAACAGAAGCAAAAGTCAAGCGAATTCTCCTGGTCCACTCTTTGTAGCAAAGCTACTTACTTTTTCCACAGAAGACGGTAATGGACAGCGGTAGAGGGAACTTTGGGCAAGTTGTAGGAATTCATCTAGACCCTGGGCTCTCTTGTTTGTATGGCTACCTCTTTTCCTGTAGCTACAGAGAGGTGTGCAGTTAGAGTGGCTGGAAAGGGAAGGGGGAGGGAGGTTGTCATATTGATTTTCCAACTCTGAAATCAAGAGTCCACTTGGAAAAGGTTCACAGAATCTGAAATCCTGTCCAACCTCTTGATTTGGTAACCACTGTTAGCGAAGACCACAAACCACCCTTCAAATTCTGGGAAGTTTGACCCTGCGCCATCTGCTAGACTAACAGGGAGGACCCTGGGTTGTAGCTCCAGTCAGTGGTACCACAGATAGCAAAAGGAAAGATAAGTCCACAGGAAGGTGAGCAAGGAAGAAATAAATGGATTCAGGGAGGCCAAAGTTGCCTATAGCATTTGACCTTGTCCAAGGTCTGAGGTCATTGATCCGCAGTCTGGTTGATGGAGAGGATGTTCCTCGTCTTTACGGGAGTAGACAGAATATTCCCCAGTTATGATCGTTTCCTTGCTAGGGTTCTACGCGCAGGAAACCAATTCTGGTTACTGACTGCTGGGGGGGGGGGTGTGCTCTTCCTGGGGGCACAGGTTGGAGGCCAGTCTCCTGGTCACTAGAGCTGGGATACTGCTGCTGGCAAATCATTCTACTGGAAATCTAATGAAGGGGCCATTCTGCTGTCAGGTAGCAAGCATGGGTCTATCACTGAGTGGATTACAAAAATCTCATTTCTAGCCTTGAAAAACCAAGAGTTGAGCTCAGCTCCAGGCTAAGGGGCCCTCTGAGGCACAGCATGTGACCTGATGGACCGTAGTTGACATCCCCATCAGTGACACCACCCCAAAATCCCTTTGCTTATCAGAATGCTTGTGGTAGTCACCTAATCTGGTGTCAATGTAAGGATTAAGAGTGTAGGGGTGGAGTCTAGGCTGTCAATCTGGAGATAGCCATTGAGACTTCTGTGTAGGTATGGCCATATCCTGAGAATTCTGGAAAATCTGGTACTTCCTCCTTGGAGGCGGAAGACACCTCTCTCTCTGCTACTCCCTGGGAGACATTGCAGAAGACAAGTCACATGGACGCAACCAGACCTCAGAAGCAGGAGAAGCCACATAGAGACCCCTGCCAGCGCTGAGATGCTTACAACGCCACTGGATCCAAAGACTTTCTACCCACTGGCCTGTGATCATCTTGCATTCTGTATCATTGCATGTGTTTCGTGAGTCTGAAGAGGACTTTATAGATTGGTATCAGACATATGGGCTAATATTGGACTTATAGCCTTGGACTGGACTGGGTTGGGATGTTTTCTCAATGTTCAATTCCTCTTGTATATAAACCTTTCCCTTATATATATGTGTGTGTCCATGGATTTATTTCTCTAGTCTACCCAGACTAACACAATGCTCAAATGTCAGACCTGTGTAATAATAATGAGAAAATATATAAGGGCCTTGTTGGGAAAGGATTTTTAAAGTTTGATTGGCAATAATTTACATATTAACAGTTCAGTCACATCAAGAAGGCTTGTACAAATCATCACCACAGTTTGAGGACATGTTCTTCGTTCTTGGACTCATCATTATCAGCTCCCCATTTCCTCCCAACTTCCCCTGCCACACCCCCAAGGAACCACGAATCAAGTTACTGGCTCGATAGATTGAGCTATCCTAGGTTTCAGACACAGAAAATCCTTTGAAAAACAACAACAATATCAAAGTAAAACAGATTTTCAAATCTCCCTCAAAAGGAAAGCAAAAATATTAAAAAACCAAACAAATTTCAAAGGGATCGAAGGGGAGAGCCAATGAGAAGGTGTTACATCTTAACCTACCTGCATCTGCAATGATCCACTGGGAAACATGTTTAAGTATTTCATTCCCCATCCAAAATATATGATTTTGTCCCTTCCAGTCAAAATTCATTTAATGCATGAACACATACACACACACACACACACACACACACACACACACACACAC
>NW_022111324.1:73105085-73112126 GCF_000313985.2 Echinops telfairi
ACACACACACACACACACACACACACACACACACACACACGCACACACGTTCCTTTTCTTCTCCTGCCTTCCCTGGCATTCACACATCTCTGACTCAGGATGCGCGGGATCTCAGTCATAGAGTCTGCTGCAGTTCTCACAGGCCTAAGTGCAGTGTTGCAGACAAAGTCTCGGATGGGGCGAGTATCTTGGTCTCTCAGCGGCACCCTTCCAGGCACCTGACCCCCTCAGCATGACCCTGTGGATTAGTTGTCCATGGTCTTCTTGGCGTCTTCTGGCTTCCTCTATGAACCCTCCGGCCCATCCCAGCAACCCACGCTGTTGCCCCTTCCCTGCTTCCAGAAAACCTCTCACCTGGACATCCTCCCCCTTCCTCTTTCTCTCTTTGACCTTGACAACAGGAGTATAGACCCTGGGGAACTACAAAGCATGGGCCATACCTTTCTGAAGAGGGCTCATTGAAGTGAACAGTGGCAACAATAACTGTCTTAGGCTGCAGGCGGCTGTCACTAAGTTTATTCCGACTCATTGTGATCCTCTAGAGCAGCGGTTCTCAACCTGTGGGTCGAGACCCCTTTGGGGGTTGAGCAACCCTTTCACAGGGCTCGCCTGATTCATAATAGTAGCAAAATTACAGGTATGAAGTAGCAACGGACATAATTTTATGGTTGGGGGGGTCACCACAACACGAGGAACTGTATTAAAGGGTCGCAGCATTAGGAAGGTTGAGAACCACTGGTCTATAGTGTTCTCAAGATGGTAAATCTTCATGGGACCAGGCAGCCTCATCTTTCTCCCGCAGGCTGGTGGGCTTGAACCACCAACCTTGTGGTTAGTAGCCCAACGCCTAATGCACAGCACCCCCAGGGCTCTTTCATAGCCTGCCAAGTTCCTTCCAAAGCAGCCGGAGGTATTGAGACAGGGTTCAGCATTACTCAGCTGCCGGAATCATCTTCCTGGCACAGGTCAGCTAGGCCAGGGAACCAGTCGGTAGTAAGTCAATGCTGACTCCTGGAGGTCCCGGGTGCAGCAGCATAGAACTGTCCTCCACACGGTTGTCACCAGCAGACTGCCAGGATTTCTTTCAAGGGACCTTTGGGTAGGCTCGAACCCCCAGGCTTTCCGTAGCAGTCAGCAGATGAACGGTTTGCACCACCACTTCCAGATGAGCCATGAAAGGAGTTGTACTGCCTTCAGAAAATCGAGAAAAAAATATCCAAAGAACTTTACCTGACATTTAAGGTCCTGCATGCTCTCATCCCAAATTATCTTCTCCATATTCCACCTCCTGGTTCCCCTTTGCACAACTGCTAACAAAATAAGCTGCTCACAGTTCCCCACACAGGCACCAAGCAGCCCTTTCTCAGGCTGTGGTTCACAGTTTCTTTGAGCAGTTGGACCTCAATTCACTGATGAAGCTGGTCCCTTAAGGTCCTTTAAGACCCTATCCATGGTCCCTTTATGACCATGCTGCCAAAGGCAGAGGAGGAGAGCAGTCATAAACAGTGCCCAGAGTCCCCTCGCCCAGCACTGGGTCGGTCTAGAACCTTGTTCAGACACTGTTTGACAGCCACCTCCGCCAGCTCTCTCTCCTGGCTGCGGCCAACACGCCTCCTCTTTCTGAAAGTTCCGACTTCCGTAGGAGACGTTTCCACTCAGGGCTCAGGCTCTGCCTTTGTTACTCTCCGCTCTGCTCGGTCCCCACAGACCCTGAGAGTTAGGACAAGAATGCCTTTCCCTCGAGTCCACAGCCTCCCCGCGCCTGCCCAGAGACCACTCCCTCCGCTAATTCTTTCCAGATTCTCCAAGCTAGAAGCAGCTCCCCCCCGCCCCACCTGAACCTCCGGAATACTTGATGGATTCCTCTCACTTTCATTTTAGGGCACAGCTTTCTGTGTGCTTGATTTAACTCCTTCCTACACAGGAGAATTAAGGTTTGTCAAACTAGATTGTCTTTTGAATTTGTCTTTAATTCCCTCCCAATCTAGAGACACAGTACATTGGACATATTAAATCCTTTTTTTTGGGGGGGGGGCGGTGTTTCTGGATAGGTGAATGAGTAAGTGATGTCTCGATTTTCAGTCTTCAGCTAGTTTTCATCACTCAAAGCAGGTGACCTCAGCCTTTCAGGAGATGAGTCCATGGACAGCCAGACAGTTATTCAAGCCCAATTTGAGTCCCTAAACACCAGGGCTATTTTTGTCAGGTGAGCATAACAGAAGGGTGTTTTGCAACCTTTCTTGTCATTCCCAAGTGTGTTAGTCTGGGTTGATTAGAGAAACAAATCCAGAGACACTCATATGTGCATAAAAAAAGAGCTTTATCAGGTGGACATTGGCCTCCACTCAAGTACTCCCTCGATGCAAGAACACTTTGTTTTATTAAACTGGCATTTCATGGTGCTCACCTTCCCGACATGATCACTGAAGACAAAGCGGTTGCATAAGCAAATGTGGTGAAGAAAGCTGATGGTACCCAGCCATCAAAAGATATAGTATCTGGGATCTTAAAGGCTTGAAGATAAACAAGTGGCCATCTAGCTGAGAAGCAACAAAGCTTACATGGAAGACGCACACCAGCCTGTATGATCACAAGGTGTCAATGGGATCAGGGATCAGGCATCAAAGAATAAAAAATCATATAATTGTGAATGAGGGAGAGTGTGGAGTGGAAATCCAAAGCCCATCTTTAGGCAACTGGACATCCCTTACAGTAGGGTCACAGGGACGAGACGAGCCAGTCAGGATGCAGTGCAGCAATGATGAAACATACAATTTTCCTGTAGTTCTTTAATGCTTCCTACCTCCATCCACTATCATGATCCTAATTCTACCTTACAAATCCAGCTAGACAGAGCATGTACACTGGTACAGATAGGAACTGGAAACACAGGGAATCCAGGACAGATAAAGCAACCCCCTCAGGACCAATGGTGAGAGTGGCAACCAGGAGGGTGGAGGGAAGGTGGGGTAGAAAGGGAGAACAGATTACAAGGATCTACATATAACCCACTCCATGGGGATAGACAACAGAAAAGTGGGTGAAGGGAGACATCGGACAGTGTAAGAAATAACAAAATAATAATAATTTATAAATTATCAAGGGTTCATGGAGGGGAGGGGGGAAATAAGGAACTGATACCAAGGGCTCAAGTAGAAAGCAAATGTTTTGAGAATGATGTGGGCAACAAATGTACAAATGTACTTGACACAATGGCTGTATATATGGATTGTGATAAGAGTTGTATGAGCCCCCAATAAAATGATTTTTTTTTAAAGAAAGAGCTTTATATAAAGAGTAATTGTATACTAAGAAAACATCCCAGCCCAGGCTAGATCAAGTCCATATATTCAATATTAGCCCATATGTTCTATACCAGTCTGTAAATTCCTCTTCAGACTCACGCAACACATGCAATGATGCAGAATGCAGGAAGATCATAGGCCAGTGGATGGAAAGTCTTGTGGATCCAGTGGTGGTAGAAGGATCTCAGTGCTGGTGTGGGGCCCCACATGGCTCCTCCAGCTCCAGGGCCCTGGTTCTATCAGCGTAGTTCCACGTGGCTTGTCAATAGGAATGTCTCACACGGAGAGTGTGTGTGTCCTGACTCCAGTGAGCTATTTATCTCCGTAGCACCTCCAAGTGATGTCACCAAGCTCCAATTTGATTGACAGGCTAAACTCCACCCCTTCACTCTTAATAGTATCAGATTGACACCAGATTATGTAACTACCATACCAAGCCAGAATGGGAATCAAGAACCAGTTTCAACATAGAGTAGCCATCAATGCACATAAACACTGTGTGTTCCCAATGCACTGTGATGTTTGAGTGGTGAAATAGATTGTCTACACACTTAAATGCAGATCCCTAGATAACAAAAATTCTTGTTCTGACTCGGGAGTAATCCGAGGGAGACCATTTCAGTGACTGCCTCCCAGATATGCAAAAATACTAAAATTAACCCCATCCCCCAAAACCCTTGGTGTCCACTGAGTGAGGAACTGTAGGTCCAAATACCACCTGCTTACCAACGCACCCACCCTCAGGGTCCCTTCCTTGCCTATAGTCTGGAGGCCAAGACTGGCCCCTTAAGAACTGTACAATGGTGGCAAGAAGGTGGGGTTTCCTTAGCCCGCCACCAAACAAAAGCTGACAAACAAACAAAACTCACTGCTAGCAACCCTCCAGGACAGAGTAGAAGTGCCTTCGTGAGTTTTCGAGACTGTAATTCTTTATGGGAGTAGAAAGCCCTGTCTTTCTCCCTAAGAGTGATTGGTGGTTTTGAACTGCTGACCTTGCAGTTAGCAGCCCAATGAGTAACCACTTTGCCACCACCTTGGAGCTCAACCTTTCATTCCTATAGCTTCCCATAACAAATAACTTTTTAGTTGGAAATCACTCCTTTGTTTCTGTAACTGGTTGATTGGGATTCCTTCTGAGGTCTTCATCCAACCCATCAGAGGAGACCACAAACCTCTGCGGTCTGGGGGTGGGGAGGACTCCCAGGACTAAATCAGGCCTAGCTTCTTTTTACTGTCATTGCAATATAATTTATTATAACGATTTTTAATATTCTAAAACCATGGATCTGTTCTTTTTGACCATGAATACAATATTGTCCCTTCGCAGGCTGCCATTCCCTACATAGTAGATCATATAATTATCTGCTTCAATATGACCAATAACAGTCCATTTCCACTCACTAATACCTAGGATACTTATCTTCAAATGTTCCATTTCATTTTTGACAACTTTTTATTTTTCTGTATTCATACTTTTATGTGTGTACTTTGTTTTTTAAAAAGTCATTTTATTGGGGGATCTTACAGCTCTTATAACATTCCATATAGCAATGGTATCAAGCATTCTTTTTTTTTTCAAGCATTTTTATACATATGTTACCACCATCATTTCCAAAACATTCTCTACTTGAACCCTTGGTATAAATTCCTCTTTTATCTCATCCGTTCCCCATCCACCCACCCTTATGGATCCTTCATCAATTATATATTGTTATTATTATTTCGTATCTTATACTATCTGTGGTCTCCCTCCACCCACATTTCTGTTATTTGTCCCCTTGAGGGGGGAGCTATATATTCAACCTTGTGATGGGTTCCCCCTTTTTCCCCCTCCCCTTCCCTGGCCATCCCCCTACCCTCGTGATCAATACTCCCACTCCTATTCCTGAGGGGTTTATCTGTCCTGAATTCCAGGTGTCGAGACCTCTTAGCTGTACCAATTCTGTAGCCAGATTTGTAAGGTAGAACTGGGTCATGGTAGTGGGGGGGAGGAACCATTCAGGAACTAGAGGAATGATGTGTGTTTCATTGGTGCTATACTGCACTTTGGTTGAATCATCCCTTCTTTATAAGCCTTCTGTCGGAGGATGTCCAATTGTCTAGAGATGGGCTTTGGGTCTCCACCCCAAACTCACCTCATTCACATCAATATAGTTCACATCAATATAGTTGTAGGCTCTAACTTCTTAATTGAAGAAGGGGCCCATGCTATTAATTGGAAATGCCTCTGCTTTCCATGAGCCAGTTAAAGAGTAAGCAAAAACCCAAAGTCCCAAACCAAAGAACAGTGTCAAAATGGTTTTGACCTAGAACATTTTAAAAATGTTCACTCATGGAATAGTTACTTACAGCAACATAATTTTCAGTGTATCTATCAATATGAATTAGAAGGAAAATTCACACCTGTTGGGACAACCATTTTTGAAAACCTTTAACAACTTCTTTCACATCTGAACACATGCCTACACGATGGCCCAGCTATTCAACTTTCAGGTATACATGCAAAAGAAGCGAAAGCAGAAATACAAAAACAGGTTTGCATACCAGTGTGTATTGTTGCCCCCTTCACCATACCAAGATGTGGCAACAACCCAAGCGTCTGTCAACAGATGAAGGAATGAAGAGATAAATGAAATGTGGCATGTACATATAATGGACGATTATTTGGTCATAAAAAGGAATTACATGCAGATGTATGCTTTAACATGGATGAACCTTGACAACATTATTCTAAATTAAAAGGGATAAATATTGCATGATTGCCTTTAGATGAACTATCTAGAACAGGCCACCCAAGCGCCCTGGTGGCTACTTGTCTAACGACACAAGGGCAGAAGTTTGAAACTACAACGTCGTGAGAGAAAGATACAGCCTTCTACTTCAGTGGTGAGTTACATGAATAACAAAGAATATCAGGAAAAAGAAAGGCTCTCAAATGGATGGTGATTCAGGTTGCCCAACTCCTCTTGATATGGTTGAACTACTAAATTGTATATGTGGATGACATGCCAATAAAACTGTGAGAGAGAGTTGCAGAAACCCACGTGCGCAGCTCTACCCTGCCCTAGAGGGTCGCCAGGAGTCCAAACACAAGGACCAACGTTTAGGACAGTGGCCCCCTGTGAGAGCTGGAACTCAACAGGGCTGCTCTTTGTTTCCGGGTCTCACAAAATGCCCACCTGTGGGCAGAGTCTTCCCCTCTTCTACTGCTCCTCTTTCTTGGGAAATATTTTTGTTTTTCTTCTCTAGCAGGTTTCTGTGCTACACAGGTTCCAGCTTTTACAGGTTTTCCTATGCTGAGCAGGGAGAGGACACAGTCACTGTTCAGAGAACACAGAGTGTCAGCCATGGGTGATGAACTCCTTTAGAAACAGCCTGTAGTGAGGGATGCACAACCTGGGAAGCATAATGTCATTGAGCTGTAAAAATGTTGCATTCACTATATATATAGATATAGATATAGATGTAGATGTAGATATAGATATATTAGATATATAGATATAACCACAATAGAAAAAAAAGCATTAGATTTTAAAAAATCATTTTATTAAGGGCTCATACAATTCTTATCAAAATCCATACATACATCAATTGTGTAAAGCACATTTGCATATTCATTGCCCTCATCATTCTCAAAACATTTGCTCTCCACTTAAGGCCCCGGCATCAGCTCCTCATTTTTCCCCCGCCCTCCCCGCTCCCCCTTCCCTCATGAGCCCTTGATAGTTTACAAATT
>NW_022111324.1:73112721-73117127 GCF_000313985.2 Echinops telfairi
CAGACGCTATATCTTTTGATAGCCAGGCACCATCAGCTTTCTTCATCGCATTTGCTTATGTACCCATTTGTCTTCAGGGATCATATCGGGGAGGTGAGCACACAATGATACAATTTTTTGTTCTTTGATGCCTGATAACTGATCTCTTCAAGCATTAGATTTTTATGGACAATTTAAGAAGTGTCCCACCCACCCTTACACTTTCAGAAAGAGCCTCATCGAGGCTCAGCTCTGCTCCTTGGGGGAACCTGGACTTGTACATCTCTAGCGGTCATTCAGGGTTGTGCGTCTCTGTGCTTTTAGTAGATGATCACAAACAGCATTCAGTTCGGCTCAGCTCAGTTCATGAAATGCTCTTCCATCACTGGGTTGCCAGACACTGCAATGGAGACTAAAGGAATCCAGACAGTCCCAGCCCTCAGGACTCCGGTGGGAGAAGATAGTCACATGCACAGACCTTTTCAACAGGAAGCAGTAGATGTGAACACAGAGGTATACCCAGTGAGCATCACTGGGAGGACCAAGAATGGGCAGAGGCCTGGTTTCTAGAAGCAATGGCAGATGCTTTGCTTCTGTTAAGGGAGGAGTAAGAGTTGGCCAGTTTCAGATTGCTAGAACATCATGTGCCTGGCAGGTTCGGAGGCTGGACAGGTAGCCCGGGTGTGTTAGGTTGGGTTGGCTAGACAACAAATCCAGAGACACTCCTACATTTGTATAAGAGAGAGCTTTATATCAAGAAATAATTATATATCAAGAAAATATCCCAGCCTAGCCCAACCCATCCCAACTCAAGTCCATAAGTCTCATACTTGTCCATAAGTCCCTCATCAGACTCACACCACATGCAATGATGCAGGGTGCAGGAAGATCCCAGTTTGCTGGGTGTGGGGGGTTGGGAGGGGCTGGGTGGCAAAGCTGTGTGGATCCAATGGCCATGGACACATCACAGGGCTCTGGCAGCAATCAGTCAGCCAGCAGGAAGGGGAAGGCAGAGAGAATTGGGAGGTCCCAGGACCCTCCTTGTGTGCAGGCCACACCCACAAGGAGGCTCCATCAGGCTGACACGAGTGACAGTTTGAATGCCACCCCTACATTTCTATCTGTCTTCAAGTTAACATGGAGTTATGTAATTACACACTGGGAACTCGTGCCTGTCATTCGGAGGAGCATCTGGTGTATTTATGGGCCAGAGGGACCCATTGAAGAGTTATTAGCAGAAAAGGGCATGTCATTTTTGGTGGGGCTGGGGTGGGAATCACACTAGCATGGCATGAAAGGTAGCTCTAAAGTGAGGGTTCTCCATGTTTCCTGGACCAGCCTCCTCACCTCCACCTGGGAATTTGTTAGCAATGCAAATGATAGGGCCCCATCTCAGACCTATTGACATCAGAAACTCTGAGAGGGAAGCCCATTCAATGTTTTGATAAGATTCCTGGGTGATTCTGATACAGGCTTAAGTTGTAGAACTTTCCAGGCTAAATAAACAGGGCACATTTGACAGTGTACAGCAGCCCTGGTGATATACTGGGTTATTTGTTGTGTGGCTGAGTTAGTTAGTTTATTGTGCCAACCTGGCCGATAAACACATGTGGGATTAATTGAAGGGCAGAGGGATAAATGGCTTGGTGAGTTCTCTGGTCTCTTGCTTTGTGATGGTCGGACCAGGGTGCAGCTACCTTAGCAGTTCCAGCATCAGCTTGCAAGGCTGACTTCCTGCAAGACATCCCCAAGGAGAAGCCACATGGATCGACCCGATGCAGCCCTGGGTGCTGGAGCAGCCATGTGGAGACCCCTGCCAGCACTGAGATGCTTACACATTCACTGACTCTTTCCCCCTGCAGTCAGCGTCATTGCATCTGCTTTGTGAGATGGAAGAGGACTTTGTGGATTGGTGTTGGACATATGGGTTATGGGTTAATGTTGGACTTGTGGGCTTGGGCAATACTGCGTTGGGATGTTTTCTAATGCGCACTTAACCTTTATATAAAACTCTCTCTTTTACATGAGTTTCTGTGGATTTGTTTCTCTAAAGTACCCAGACTAACACAGTGGCTAACCACAAGTTCAGCAGTTCGAACTTACCTGGTGCTCTACAGGAGGAAGCTAAGGAAGGCTGTGTGCTGTCGAAAAGATGTACAGCCTTGGAAAGTGACCGGGGCCGTTCTACTCTGTCCTCAGGAGTCGCTCTGACTCGGAATTCACTTGTGATGGCAGGAGGCTGGTGTTGGTTTTGAGAAAGAGGCCGAGGGAAGCAAGTGAGGCCCTTCCCTCTGGGGCAATAATTAAGAAGGTGCCAACCAACCACCTCAAGTCCTCAAGATAAACTTACATGCGCAATTGCTAAAAGTGAACCGGGAATGAAATATCAAGAGTCTAAATACAGGCAAGTTGGGTTTGTTTGTTTTTAACTTTCTAAGAAACACACCCTCAGAAAACCCCCTCTACCTATCCACTAGGGGATAGGGTCACCATGAGACAGACTGATTCGACAGCAGTGAGTTTGGTTTGGTAATAGCTAGCAAAGTCCAAGTGCAGAGACTCTGATCCTGTAAAACGGGATAGTGGCCAGCCTCTAACTTCACAAGACCAGTAGAGGACCAAGATCAACATGATGCTGTGCTACACCTCTTCTCGCCAACCTTTCTACCAATTCGGACACCAATCACCTCTCTGCTGGCACTCTCTACTCAACTGATTTGCCAATTTGCCACAAAAGCCCCACCATGCTTTGGTAGAGTCAGACCATATGCACAGTTAAGGGGTTTGTGGGTAAATAACAAATTACAATTCTGCATCAGAAACAACTTGGGATACAGTTGTCAGGACAGTTTCTGGCTCTGCCTACAGGCAGAACGCTCTCTCACCATTGGACCCCTCAGCCCCTCAGCCTGGCCTCTGCCCTGCACAGGCAATTATAATAAAGCTCTTTAGCACCACCAAGTGCCAGGAAGCACCCCACTCTGCCAGCAAATCCCCTGCTAGAAGGCACTTCGTTTTCTTGATCCGTGGGCTGGGAAGCCCGCTGGGCCCTCTCATGCCAATCTCCTGATATGTTCCACTACCACCATTTCTCTGTCGCTGTGTCTTGCCATCTTGTGTTGTCTCTGGTATTACAATGCTTTCCGTCTCCAGGATCGACATAGCTCTCAGGACAGTGACCACAGGTCCAAAGGGTCTGACCTACTCCCGGCACTTCCTTCTTATTGGGAATGAGGGCTCCTCCTTGTTTCGGGGGATTTGATCCTGTTTTGAGCAGGATAACAAAATGGACTAACCCCTCACTAGGGTTCCATACATCTTATTTCCACCATCCAGCCCCACAAGGGTTGCATGCACAGTAGTTGCATCATGAGCATTTGTCCATCCCCTTGGTGCACTACAAACACCCTACTTGCATTGCCCCACCCAATTTTATGGGAGTCAAAATGGCTAGAATTCAAAATGCCTAGAAGAGCCATCTCCCAAGGTCACTGCCGGTCAGTCCATTGTGACTCCTGGAAACTTCACGAGAAGAGTAGAACTGCCCATGGGCTTCCCAGCTCACACGGGTTTCCAGGAGCCCAAAGCCTCTGGGTTCCACCTGCTGACCATGGGTACCCGCTCATAGCCCTGAACCCACCCTCCTCATCCCACCTGTTGACCTGGGGTACCCACTCATAGCCCTAGCCCACCCTCCTCATCCCACCTGCTGACCTGGGGTACCCGCTCATAGCCCTGAACCCACCCTCCTCATCCCACCTGCCGACCTGGGGTACCCACTCATAGCCCTGACCCACCCTCCTCATCCCACCTGCTGACCTGGGGTACCCGCTCATAGCCCTGAGAACCCACCCTCTTCATCCCACCTGCTGACCTGGGGTACCCACTCATAGCCCTGACCCACCCTCCTCATCCCACCTGCTGACCTGGGGTACCCGCTCATAGCCCTGAACCCACCCTCCTCATTCCACCTGTTGACCGTGGGTACCTGCTCATAGCCCTGAACCCACCCTTGCTCTTAGAAGGGCCCAAATCAGTCATTAACTGTACCACATCGACATTTATCTTACCTGTGGATGCAAAGCTGGCTATACAAGAATATCCACTGAACTACTATTTGTAACAGAAGTTTATCAATGACCCTAATGTCCAAATGAGACGATTCAATAAATGGTCTATCCAGTCAATGAAATGCCGTTCAATTATTAAAACAGTAAGACAACTTTTACATCTTGATATGCAAACATTTTCAAGATATGAGAATATTGTTAAGTTAAAGGGGGGAGGCAAGGCAGATACTAAGAAGTTACTCTCAGTGCTTAAAAACAAAACCATGGCCATCTAGCTCAGAAGCAACAAAGCCCACATGGAACAACATATCAACCTGTGTGATCACGGGGTGTCGAACGGATCACTGAAGAAGTATC
>NW_022111324.1:73118892-73135641 GCF_000313985.2 Echinops telfairi
AACGATGTACAAATGCGCTTTACACAATTGATGTGTGTATGGATTGGGATAACAGTTGTATGAGCCCCTAATAAAATGTTAAAAAAAACAAAACACAAGCTTCAGTCCAAGTCCGGGCTTCTTGAGAGATCTGCTCAAGGTAAAAACTCACAGTCATGGAGTCAATTCTGACTTCCTAACACTGTAAGACAGAGTTGAACTGACCGAGTGGCTTTCTAAGCTTGCCACTTTTTATGGGAGTTAGGAGAGAGCCTGGTCAGCCTGGTCTGCCTGGTGGTTTCCAACTGACCTTGAATTGGCAGCCCCGTAGGTCAGCATGAAATCACCAGGGCTCTACTCAGCCAGTTAAATTCAAGGCAGGGGTGCTGGCAATTATTTTTGAGGGCTCTGAAGAGGAAATCTTGATACATTTTCTTGAAGGACACAGAACAATCAAGGGAGCTTATTATCGCGACGTTATAGATTTTTAAAAAGAAAAACTGCATTGCAAAGAAAAAGGCCAAGAAAGTTGTGCTGAGGAATTCTTTCACCCGTCAGAACATTTTCACCTGTTCGTACTTCCAGGGTAGCAAGGGCTGTCCTACGAGAATTTTGTTGGGAAATTTTACCCCACCCACCCTACTGCCTTGATCTTCCCTCCTCAGACTTCTTTTTGTTCCCCAGATCCAAAGAATATTTAAAAGGAGCATTACCTGAGTCCCTCCAGGTGCCCCCAACTACCCTTCTCGGCCTGGTGTCAATTGGAGAGTGATGAGTCAGAGAGATGGAAACACAAGTGTTTACGTGTAGATGGAGGAAATGCGAAGAAACCATGTGCTCCACAGTTTTACAGTTTTATTTCTAAGTAAATTTAAGTTCCCATCCTACTGCCTCTTTTAGAAGAGACAAATTCTGTGCCAAATAAATAGAGAAGGGGCAAGTGACAGAAGAAGACTGGATGGGGAGAGGGCATTTTATAACTGGTCACGCTCCTAACACCAGCACTTTTTATGGGGCTAGGGGGTGGCTAGGGGGAAAGGATACTTACTGGTGAGAGACCTTAGGGGAAAGTAGCAGTTGAGAAAAAGAATATTTTCTGTAAAGCAACCTGGGCATCTAGCACACTGATAAAATCAGTATTTTAGTCCTCTAATTCAACTTTGGGGTCTAAAAATCTCATGTTCATCTCAATGCTGTTTATGTTTTGATTTCTAATAAAATATAATAATGCTTTGCTTCTATTTTGCTACTAATCCTGACATGTGAAATGACATTGAATTAAAAGCAGAACACCAAGTGGTAGATAAGCACTTGTTGTAATTATGTAACGTCCATTATCAAAGGTAGAAAATGAATTTGGAGGAATGGCCCTCCTCTATAAGGAAGCATCCAGTAGGTTTTGTGTGACTGGTGAGCTTATCCACCTGGCAGACATTGCAATAGAACAGCCAGGACCAGATGGGCTCAGTAATACCGGCCCAGGAAAGAATACCTAGGATCAGATTACTGATGTCCCACCTTTGGCACCCAGCTGACCCACTCAACTTTTCCAAAACTTACCCAAGAAAAAAAACCAAACGCCACCTGGGGGCCATAATGAAAATTGCAGCTCATTAGATTTCGGGAGATGAGAAAAAACAAAACCAAATCCATCACCATTGAACCAATTCTGACTCATAATAAGCGTATAGGACAGGGTGGAACTGTTCTAAGACCGTAACTCTTTATGGGAGTAGGGAGACGCATCTTTCTCCCATGGGTGGCTGGTGCATTTGAACTGTTCACAAGCAGTTGGCTGCCCGATAAGCCACAAGGGTTCTTTTCATAGGTGAGAAGGAACAAGACATGTGATTTGGATTCACTACAATTTATCGGTAATCCTCACACTCACACACAAACGTTTTAAGTGGCTCTTGGTGTATTATCATCACCAGTTCCTACACAGCTAATTATTTTATCCCCGTTGTCCCAGGGTTCTCAGTCTCCTTTCTTTCTCACTCACGCCCTTTGCCACCTCGTGTGCTGAAGAGGCTGCCTGTAGAACACCTTGTAGTTGCATGTGAAGGATGAATCAGATCAAGGCTTACAGACTGAAAATCCGTCCCCTCATTCCACCAGCCTCTGTCATTTTTCTCCAGAAACACAGCGATCTCTTTTATTATCAAACAACAAGAATAAGAATGAACTGCTTGACTCACAGTGATGAAGGCATTACCCTCAGGGTCTCCATCTCAAAGAACAGCGGTATATTTTGTTAACAAGCAACAAACATAATAATAACTCACAGTGATAAAGACGGCATTCTCCACTATCTTCTTTTTAAGGCGCTCTGGTGGCGTAATGGTTACTGACTGGGCTGCTAACCACAAGCTCACCTGTTTGAACCCACCAGCTGCGCTGAGGGAGAAAGATGAGGCTTCCTCTTCCCATAAAGATTTGCCCACAGGGGCAGTTCTCCTGACACAGAGGGTCTCTGGGAGTCAGAATCAACTCGATGGCAGTGAGTTTGGTCCTCTTTAACTCTAGACCTACCGTACAGTCAACTGTTGACTATCCTTAAGAATGGGTTTGAGTAATTAACATAGCAGCGTTAATTTCAGGTCTCTTGGGGGATGTTTATTCATTTATGAGCTTCTTCATTTTATTGTGGTAGAACATAGAGAACAAAATATTGGCCAATTTAATTCCTTTTCCATGTAGAAGTGAGTGATGTTGCTTGCATCCATCATGTCCCTACCCTTTCCCCAATTATTCTGCCACATTCAAGTCTAATGTGTTATTATTATTAGCACCCAGCAAAAAAGTTCTATTTGCCGGAAACGACAGCCCTCCAGGTAATAAGTCCTGGTATGACATAGACAAGGCTGTGGATGGTGACACCTGACCCCTTTGTGTTTGTTTGATAACACTTTCTGTTGACTACCACCTCCCGATTACTCCACTGGTGAGTCCTCGCTTATTTGTCATGACAATAGGTGGATCTTAGCAAAACAACAACCACCACCACCCCAGTTGCCATCAAGCCGATGCCAAGCATGTTGACCTCAGACATGTCGGAGCAGAATCATGGACCGTGTGGTTTTCAGTAACTGACTTTTCTGAAATGGATCATCAGGTCTTTCTCCCCAGGAGCCTCTGGGTGAAAGCAAACCTCCAACCTTTTAGTCAGTAGCGTAGTGTGCTGTTTGCAAAACCCTAGAACAGCAGTTCTCAACCTGTGGGTTGTGACCCCTTTAGGGGTCAAAGGACCCTTTCACAGGAGTCATCCAATTCATAACAGGAGCAAAATTAGTTATGAAGTAGCAACGGCAATAATTTTATGGCTGGGGGGGTCACCACAACATGAGGAAGGGTCGTGGCATGAGGAAGGCTGAGAACCACTGCCCTAGAACTACTGGGTTCTTGCAGGAATTCAATAAATCCCACTCCCTTCCCTTGGCCTGCACTTGGCCCAGCACACCGTGTAAAGGCCAGACGTGCAAAAGACGTGATCACAAGTCTGAGGACGACCGATCTTATGCCTAGAACTCAGAATGTGAGGACGGGGTGGGCCCCGGGGGCTGGGAGCTCTCCTTTTCATCCAGAATGGCTTTGGTAGGTCTCTGCCACTCCGCCCACCTTAGAGGCTGCCGAGAAAGGAGGAAACCATGCCACCAATACTCACCTTCTGAAGAATGCAGACAGACTGGATCCGTGGAGGCGGGGAGAATCCCCAAGAAAACTGCCCTGAGTTACTCTTCCAACCCTGGACTGAAACTGGACCCCGAAGTCCCCTTTGACCCCGACAGAGGCGCGCAGGTGGGGCAGCGGCTGTCGCTGCAAGGCCAGTCCTTTGAAAGCACCCGGCACTCCCGCGGAGAACGATGAGGCTTTCCACTCTGTTGAGCGTTATTGTCCCGGACACCCACAGGGGCCGTTCCACCCTGTCCTACTGGGTTGTTATGGGTCAGAATCGAGTATGAGTATAAATAAGGGTTTAGTTCAAAAAGAAAGGTGGTCACTCCCCAGAATTACATTCTTTCTTTCTTTCTTTTAAAAAATCATTTTATTGGGGGCTCTTACAGCTCTTATCACAATCCATACATGCATCCATGTGTCAAACACATTTGTACATATGTTGCCATCATCATTTTCAAAACATTTTCTTTCTACTTGAGCCCTTGGTATCAGCTCATTCCCCCTCCCCCTCCCACCCTCCCTCATGAACCCTTGATAATTTATAATTTTTTTCATGTCTTAAACCAACTGCTGTCTCCCTTCACCCACTTTTTTGTTGTCCTACCCCTGGGAGGGGGTTATATGTAGATCATTGTGATAGGTATCCACTTTCTCCCCTCACCTTGCCCTTACACTTCTGGTATCTCTACTCCCATTATTGGTCCTGAGGGGTTTATCCTTCCTGGATGTCCTGCTCTTATCTATCTGTAGCAGTGAACCTGCTCTGGTCTAATCAGATTTGTAACGTAGAATTGGGGTCATGATAGTGGGGGGAGGAAGCATTAAGTAGAGGAAAGTTGTATGTTTCATCAGCACTATACTGCACCCTGACTGGCTCATCTCTTCCTTGTGATCCTTCTGTAAGGAGATGTCCAATTGTCTACAGATGGGCTTTGGGTCTCCACTCCACACTCCCCCTCATTCACATCAATGTGATTTTTTGTTCTGGGTCTTTGGTGCCTGATAGCTGATCCCATTGACACTCATGACCACACAGGCTGGTGTGTTTCTTCTATGTGGACTTTGTTGCTTCTCAGCTAGATGGCTGCTTATGTATCTTCAAGCCTTTACGACGCCATATGCTATATCTTTTGATAGCTGGGTGCCATCAGCTTTCTTTACCACATTTGCTTATGCACCCACTTTGTCTTCAGTGATTGTGTCAGGAAGGTGAGCATCATGGAATGCTAGTTTAATAGAACAAAGTGTTCTTGCATTAAGGATCCCTGTTGGCATAGTGGTTATGTGTTGGACTGCTAACTACAGAGTCAACAGTTTGAAACCACTAGCTGCTTCAGGAAAAAGTTGAAGCTTTCTACTCCTACAAAGAGTTTCAGTCTCAGGAATTCACAGGGCGCAGTTCTACCCTGTTCTATGGGGTCCGTATGAGTTGGTATCAACTTGGTGGCAGTGGGTTTTGTTTATTAAGATTTACAGCCTCCAAACCAAAGCGGCAGCCCCACTCTGTGCTGTAGGGTCATTGTGAGTCAGAACTGACTCAGAGGCAGTGGTTGAGTAAGGTGGGGTTAGCTGCTCCTGTAAAGATTTACAGCCACGGAAATCATACATAGTTACAGTCACTCTGATTGACATTAAAGGGCATGATACCTGTTGTCAAATAGTTCAGGAGGAGGTGCTGAGTTTATGTTAATGGTGGTAGACTAATTTGGAAAAGGACAGGATTATGCTTACACAATATGGAGAATGTACCAAATTATATGTGTAGAACTAAGTATATCCAATTATATCTGTAGAGTCAGTTCTACACATATAATTGGGTTCATTTGGTTGAGTGTGTTTTTGCTCTAAGAATAAAAAGAAATTGTTCCAGAAAAAGCAACAACAACAAAACGAATCCATATGTACAGAGGGATTGGTAAAGTAAATGTTAAAAATAGGGGAAAGAGAATGTAGGTGTTCTTAGGACTATTATTGTAACTCTTTATTAAGTTTGCAATTATTTCTATTTAAAAAGATGAAAGATGGTATTGGCCTATGTACATATTTATAAGGCACTGAAGCTGCAGGTGGGCCTTGGGCCTCGGCTAATACCTTCCCTCAATACAAGAACACTTTGTTCTAACCAATTGGCATTCTGTGGTGATCACCCTGCCCCCCACCCACACACAATCACTGAAGACAAAATGGGTGCAGCATAAGCTGATGTGGTGAAGAAAGCTGATGGTGCCCAGCTATCAAAAGATAGAGCGTCTGGGGTCTTAAAGGTTTGAAGGTAAACAAGCAGCCATCTAGCTCAGAAGCAACAAAGCCCACGTGGAAGAAGCACACCAGCCTGTGTGACCATGAGGTGTCAAAGGGATCAGGTATCAAGCATCAAAAAACAAAAAATCATATCATTGTAAATGAGGGTGAGTGCAGAGTGGAGACCCAAAGCCCATCTGTAGGAAACTAGACACTCCCTTACTGAAGGGCCATGGGAAGGAGACAAGCCAGTCAGGTTGCAGGGTAGCAACAATGAAACATACAACTTTCCTCTACTTCTTAAATGCTTCCTGCTCCCCCACTATCATGATCCCAATTCTACCTTACAAGTCTGGCAGACCAGAGGATGTACACTGGTACAGATAGGAACTGGAGACACAGGGAATCCAGGACAGATGATCCCTTCAGGACCAGGGGTGAGAGTGGCAATACCGGGAGGATGGAGAGAAGGTGGGGTAGAAAAGGGGAACTGATTACAAGGATCTACATATAACCTCCTCCCTGGGGGATGGACAGCAGAAAAGTGGGTGAAGAGAGACATCTGGCAGTGTAAGATATGACAAAATAATAATAATTTATAAATTATCAAGTGTTCATGAGAGAGGGGGGAAGGAGGGAGGGGGAAAATGAGGAGCTTATATTAAGGGCTCAAGTAGAAAGCAAATTTTTTGTTGTTGTTTTTTTTTAATCATTTTATTAGGGGCTCATACAACTCTTATCATAATCAATACATACATCAATTGTTCTTTTTTTTTTTAGTGAATTTTTTTATTAAACATTTTATTAGGGGCTCATACAACTGTTATCACAATCCATGCACACATCAATTGTGTAAAGCGCATTTGTACAACATTCTCAAAACATTTTCTCTCCACTTAAACCCCCGACATTAGGTCCTCATTTTTCCCCTCCCTCCCCCCTCCCCCCTCCCTCATGAGCCCTTGATAGTTTATAAATGGGTATTTTGTCATATCTTGCCCTGTCCGACGTCTCCCTTCACCCACTTTTCGGTTGTCCCCCAGGGAGGAAGTCACATATAGTTCCTTGTAATCGGTTCCCTCTTTCCTACCCACTCTCCCTCTACCCTCCCTGTTTCGCCACTCACACCACTGGTCCCATAGGGATCATCCACCCTGGATTCCCTGTATTTCCAGTTCCTATCTGTACCAGTGTACATCCTCTGGTCTAGCCAGTCTGAAAGCAAATGTTTTGAGAATGATTGGCAACAAATGTGCTTGACACAATGGATGGATGTATGGATTGTGATAAGAATTGTACGAGCCCCCAATAAAATGATTTTAAAAAAAAGTACAACGCTGTCTGTGATAGGATCATATCTATGCAAATCCAAGGAAATCCAGTCAATACAACTATTCTTAAAATTTATGCACCAACCACTAAAGTTAGTGATGATGAAATTGAAGACGTTTACCAATATCTTCAGCCTGAAATTGAGCAAGCATGTAATAAAGATGCATTGATAATTATTGGAAAATAGAATGCAAAAGTTGGAACCAAAGAGGAAGAACAGTAGTTGGAAAATATGGCCTTGGTGATAGACCACATATAGAATTTTTGAAGACCAATGATTTATTTATCACAAATTACCTTTTCAACAACACAAACAGTGACTATACATGTGGGCTTCATCTGTGGGAAGTAATGATAGAAAAGCTCAACATCAGCCGTTAAAATGAGGCCAGGGGCTGATGGTGGAGCAGAGTCAATAGCTCACGTGTAAGTTCACATTGAAGATGGAGCAAATGAAAACCAGTCCATGAACTACAACCTTGAGAGTCTCTCACCTGAATCTGAGGGCGTCTCCAGACCAGCACACTGAACACTAATGGTAGAAGCCCTGATGAGCTGTGGGAAGACATCACGAACGTCACACATGAAGAAAGCAAAGTGGTGTTTAAAAAACAGGAAAGAGGAGCTCTAGTGGCATAGTGGGTTCTCCATTGGGTTCCTAACTGCAGGGTTGGCTGTTCAAACCCACAAGTTGCTCCCAAAAACAGGAAAGAAAGAAAAAGGATCAAAGTGATGTCGGAAAGATTCTGAAACTTGCTCTTAACCATAGAGTAGCTAAGGCAAATGGAAGAAATGATGGAGCAAAAGAACGGAACAGAAAGGTTCAAATGACAGTTCAAGGAGACAAAGTGAAGTATTATAATAAGAAGTGCAAAGACCTAGAGTTAGAAATCTAAAACAGAAGAACACACACGTCTGTATCTTTCAATGCACATATTGAAAGAACTGAAGAAAAAATTTACACCTCAGATTGTAATATTGGAAGTTTCTAGGGGAAAAATGGAAGGATGCAAGAAACATCTAAAGAAGATGAAAAGAATCTGAGCACCCGGTTTGCAGGAGGCTACAGGTGAAAGAAAGTGAAAGGCCAAAATCCACGTGCAGCATCCCTCCTTGGATGAAGCCTCCACTGAATTCCCTTGGGCCGCTGACCAGACGCTGAATAGTATTGCCTTCAGACAGAGGGCATTGGGAAGCAGATTGCTGAAAATATAGCTTAAAATTTAGCATATTATCATGCTTCCCCTTTGACCCATTTTTTAATTTGTTCCAGTTTCCTTTACCTTCTTCCTTCTCTTCGATTGACGTTCTTCTTTGATTTATTTTGTTGTTGTTGGTTTTTTTGGTAGGATTTTCTTTATATGAAATCCAGCAAAGGTAAGCCTATGGAGACAGTAACTAGTTGGGAAACATTGGGGAAACTAATAATAATGGTTACAAGAATGAATAAAATGTTCTACAATTTACTGTGGTGATGATTGTACACCTTTTTGATATTTTTAAGCCATTCAATTGTATGGTATGTGGATTATATTTCAATAAAACTGCTAAAAAGAAGAAAAGAATACACAGTTGATGCACCAAAAAGAACAACTTAACATTCAAACATTTCAAGAGGTATCATATGAGCAAGAATCAATGGTTCTGAAGGAAGAAGTCTAAGCTGCACTGAGGCATTAGATAAAAGCAAGGCTCGAGAAATTGATGGAATGCAAATGAAAAGTTTCAACAAGCTGATGAAGCACTGGAAGCACTCACCTTGCCACCTGACTGGAAGAATACATGTTTACACATAATCCAAAGAAAGGTGACTCAATAGAATGCAAAATTTATAAAACAATAACAATGATGTCATCTGTGAGTAAAATGTTGCTGAAAATCATCCAACAATAGTTGCAGCAGCACATTGACAAAGAGCTGCCAGAAATTTAGGCCAAATTCTGAAGAGGACTTGAAGCAAGGATCTCCTTGCTGAGAATACCAGAAAGATGTTTTCGTGTGTTTCATTGATTATGTAAAGGCATTCAACTGTGTGGATCATAACAAACAACGAAAGACGGGAATTCCAGAACACTTCATTGTGCTCATGGAGAACTGTACATGGATCAAGAGGTAGTTGGACAAACAGAACAGGGAATATTGCATGGTTTAAGATCAGGAAAAGTGTGAGTCAGGGTTGTATCTTACTCAATCTGTCTGTTGAGCAAATAATCAGAGAAGCTGGATTATATAAAGAAGACTGTGGCCTCAGGCCTGGAGGAAGGCTTACTAACAATTTTCAATATGCAGATACAACCTTGCTTACTCTAAGTGAGGAGAATTTGAAGTACTTGGTGGTGAAGATCAAAGATTGTAGCCTTCAATTGGATTATACTTAATGTAAAGAAAACCAAAAGCCTCACAACTAGACCAACAGGTAACATCAAGGTAAATGGAGAAAAGATTGAAGTTGTCAAAGATATTGTCTAGCTTGGATCCATAGTTAATACTCATGGAAGCAGCAGTCAAGAGATCCAACGATGCATTGCATTGGGAAAATCTGCTGCACAAGACCTCTTTACAGTGTTTAAAAGCCAGGATGTTACTTTGAGGACTAAAGTGTGCCTTACCGAAGACATGGTATTTTCAATAGCTTCAAATGCAAGTGAAATTTGGACATTGAATAAGGAAGAGCAAAGAAGAATTGATGCATTTAAATTATGGTGCTGCTGACCCACCCAAGGGGAGGGTATTTTTTATACCTCCACAGGGAAAGAGGGACCAGACTTCAACCCAGCGCTCCAAGATGTGAATGCAACATTCTGACATGGAGTAGGGAACCAGTGGAGAAGCCTGAGGGGCCAGCCCCAATCCCAACTACGTGGACACCTGCTGCTCCACCCCCGAAGAATTTATTTCAGAGGACAGCACTGAATCTGCAGCTCTGGCAGATGGACATATCTGATCAGAGCACACGGGAGCAAATGAAGGGGGAGGAAGAGAGAGTGGAGCACATCCTGTCCCACCAAGCCTTGAGGACAATATTCCCACTGGGAGCACCCAATCCACAGAGAAGACCACATGGCCAGCCCCACTATGAGATACGACATCCCTCACTGACCTATAGCCCTACCGGGGACAACACTGGAGACACAGTGTGGGAATTCCGTCCAATCTGATCTCACCACACCGAGGCAAAACACTAAGGGCATGGAACAGAACAGCAAGGGGAACAGAGCAACAAAGTCCCCAGGGAGTATCAAAAGTAGACTTTGGGGCCAGGGCTTGTTGTCCCAACAGATTGGACTGGAAAACACTCCTAAAGGCCAACAAACAGTCTTTGAACTAACAACAAGCTTTTCTTTCTTGTGTTTGTTTCATAATTGGTTTGTTGTTGGTGTTGCTGTTTTGTTTTCTTTTGTGGTTTGGTTTTGCTCTGTCTTGTTTCTGTGCATGTTATTATCTCCACAGGGCTGTCTGAATAAGATAGGCTGGATGAACAATCTGGAGGAGAAAACAACGGGACCAACAGTTCCGGGGGGACATGGGAAAGGGGGAGGTCCGGGGAAAGGTAGTGGTGTGAACAAACCCAGGGACAAAAGAACAATAAGTGATCCAAATCGGTGTTGAGTAGGGTGTGGGAGGCCTGGTAAGGTGTGAACAAGGGTAATGTAACCGAGAGGAATTACTGAAACCCATATGAAGGCTGAGCATGATAGTGGGACAAGAGGAAAGTCAAAGGAAATAGAGGAAAGAGCTAGGAGGCAAAGGACATTTATGTAAGTCTAAATAAAGGCATGTACATATGTAAATATATTTATATATGAGGATGTGAAATAGATCTATGTGCATATATGTGTAGATTTAGTATTAAGGTAGCAGATGGACATTGGGCCTCCACACAAGTACTCCCACAATGCAAGGATACTTTGTTCTATTAACTGCCATTCCACGATGCTCATCTTCCTCTCTTTTCCAGTTAAGACTCCATTTTTAAAACATAAATATCATAGACTTTACTAATGTAATTTTGCTTTGCAACTGATTTTTAATGAAAAATTATGTTCAATAAAGTTTGACAACACAGTAAAAAAAAGTAAATAAATTATGGTGCTGGTGAAGAATATAGAAAAGACTATAAACTCCCAAAAGAACAAACAAATATGTCTTGGAGAAGAAGTACAGCCAGACTGCTCCTTCAATGCAAGGATGGCAAGACGTTGTCTCGAGTACTTTGGGCATGTTATCAAGAAAGCCCAGTCCCTGGAGAAGGACATCATGCTCAGTAAAGCAGAAAACTCACTGCCATTGAGTCCTTTCTGATTCGTGTTACCCTACAGGACAGGGTAGAACTGGCCTGGTGGGTGTCCGAAATGGTAACTTTTTACAGAAGTAAAGGCTGGTGGTTTCAACCTGCTCCCCTCAAGGTTAGCTACCCAATGAGTGACCCACTATACCACCACGGCTCCTGGTAAAGTAAATGGGTGGAGAAAAAGAAGAACCCCCCAAAAGTTTTTAAAATCAAATTAAAGAAAGAAAGAAGAAGAAGTCCCTTGAGGATATGGATTGACATAGTGGCTGCAACGACGGGCTCAGGCATGAAAACAATTGTGAGGATGACATAACCAGGGGTGTTTTGCTTCGTTGAACGAAGAAGCGTTGAACCAACTTGACAGTACCGAACAACAACACAAACAACATGGACTCCAGACTGTGTGGCTAGATGAAGCCTTGACACTATTGTCCTAAAATAATCTTTAAGCCTTATACCACAAGGATCCCCTGAAACCTTTTAAAAATCAAATACAAGTAAATATTTTAAAAATCTGCCTTGAGCATTCTGCTCTTTTAAGAATGATCTCTGTGGGATCAAACTGACAGCACCAACTCTGGAGATCAGACAGACCATAGAGGGCACTGCGTGTGTATTCATGTGGGAGAAGGAGAGGCAGCGTGGCCACACACTTAAAGAGTGGGATCAATGTCCCTGGATTGTACACGGAGAAACTGTTGAATTCGTCTATTTTATAACTGTGTATATTCTCAACAACAATATATATGTCACCCTGGTCACATTTCACACACTGAACAATATACATTTATTAAGAATATCTTCTTGTGATAAGAGTTGTATGAGCCCCTAATAAAATGGTTAGAAAAAAAAAGACTATCTTTATCATTACCGAGCTTACGCTGGTCTAAATCCTTTCCGCACTCTGCCCTACTCACCCATGCAGTCACTTGGGCTTGTGACTTGAGTTTGCTGCCAAAGTAAAAAGCACTGAGGGGGACTACAGGGCAGTTGAAAAAGATATACCCGCCAATCAGATTAAAGCTCACTTCCGTTGAGTTCATTTCAATGGAAAGGATGGAATACAGAGCCCTGGTGGTATAGTGGTTACATGCTGAGCTGTGATCTGCAAGGTCAGCAGTTCAAACCCACCAGCTGGTCTGTGGAAGAAAGCAGAGTCTATAACAGTGACAGTCTCAGAGATCCACAAGGGCAGTTCTATTGTGCACTAAAGGGTCACTGTGAGTAAGCATTGACTTGATGACAGTGAGTTTGTTTGTGTTTGTTTGTTTGTTTGTTTGTTTGTTTTTGTTATAGGACAGTGATATAGTTAAGGTTTACTGTGCCAACCTGGCCAAAAAACACGTGGGGTTAATTGAAGGGCAGAGGGATAAATGGCTCGGTGAGCCTCGCATTTCTAGTTCTCAGGTCTCTCACTCTCTGATGGTCAGACCAGGGTGCAGCTGCCTTAGCCAGTTCCTGCTTCAGCTGGCAAGGCTCACTTCCTGCAAGACATCCCCCAGGAGAAGCCACATGGACCTATCCCCAATAAGCCCTGGGGGCTGGAGCAGCCATGTGGAGACCCCTGCCAGTGCTGAGATGCTTACACATTCACTGACTCGGCTTTCCTCCTGCAGTCGGCATCATTGTGTCTGTTTTGTGAGATGGAGGAGGACTTTGTGGATTGGTGTCGGACATATAGGCTAATGTTGGACTTGTGGGCTTGAGCAGCACTGGGTTGGGATGTCTTCTTGATGTGCACTTAACCTTTATATAAAACTCTCTCTTATACATGAGTTTCTGTGGATTTGTTTCTCTAAAGCACCCAGACTAACACAGACAGAGTCAAACTGCCCCTGTGGGTATCCAAGGCTATAAATATTTAAAGGAGCAGGAAGTTTCATCATCTCCAGAAATGTGGCTGGTGGGTTTGAACTGCTGACCTTGTGGTTAGCAACCCAACTAGAAACCAAATTCGCCAGCAGGGTTCCCAGTTCAAGGAAGTTCATTTAGGAAACAAGCAGAATGGTTCAGTCCAGTTATGTGTGTGTGACTAGATAACGAACCACCTCAAAGTGTAGTAGCTGAAGACCAGGATTTAATTCTACTGACAACCCCTATGGGCTAGATACTCAGCCAGGGCAACATGTCTGGGGTCTCAGGAGGAAAGATTCAATGACTGGGACTTATGTAATTCTGGAGTCATCGTCACCCGCATGCCTGGCAGTTCCTGTCTGTCAGTGGCCGCTTCCAGATGTAACAATCAGCCATGGTCTCTGTGTGACCTGGCCTTCCTTACAGACTGGTTGCTGGGTTCTAAAGGCCAATCCCAGAGATATAAAGTGTAAACTGCCCAGTTCTTTTTTTTTTTTAATTTAATCATTTTATTAGGGGCTCTTACAGCTCTTTTTTTAAAATCATTTTATTAGGGGTTCATACAACTCTTATCACAATCCATACATACATCAATTGTGTAAAGCACATTTGTACATTCATTGCCCTCATCATTCTCAAAACATTTCCTCTCCATTTAAGCCTCTGGCATTAGGTCCTCATTTTATCCCTACCTCCCCCCTCCCCGCTCCCTCATGAGCCCTTGATAATTTAAAAATTATTATTTTGTCATATCTTGCCCTGTCCGACGTCTCCCTTCACCCACTTTTCTGTTGTCCATCCCCCAGGGAGGGGGTCACATATAGTTCCTTATAATCGGTTCCCTCTTTCCAACCCACTCTCCCTCTACCCTCCCAGTATCGCCGCTCACACCACTGGTCCTGAAGGGATCATCTGCCCTGGATTCCCTGTGTTTCCAGTTCCTATCTGTACCAGTGTATATCCTCTGGTCTAGCCAGATTTGTAAGGTAGAATTCGGATCATGATAGTGGGTGGGGAGGAAGCATTTAGGAACTAGAGGAAAGTTGTATTTTTCATCGTTGCTACATCGCACCCTGACTGGCTCGTCTCCTCCCCGAGACCCCTCTGCGAGGGGATGTCCAGTGAAGTGCCAGTTCTTAAAGGGCTGGACATCAAGACTGACACAGTAAACTTCCCTGATCTAAGAGCCCAGATTAAAAAGAGGGCACACGGGCCCCACCTCTCAATGGACAAAGTGCCTAAGAATTTGGGAGCCATGTTTTAAAAAGGGCAGTTCACAACTCCCTGCCCTCTTTATAAATGCCTGCTTTCTAAGAAAAGAAGATTCTGATCAAAACTTCTATTCATTCAATATTCTGAACATATAAAGTGCCTACCACAAAACCAGTCATTTTTATCAAGTTGGTTAGGACTCCTGGCGAGCCCATAGAATAGATTAGGAGTGCTCCTTAGGTAGAGTTTCTAAGGCTGTAAATCTTGACAGATCTTTGCAGAAGCAGAACTGCCTCTTCTTTCCCCTTTGGAGAGGAGAGTGGAATTGAAATACCAGCCTTGTGGTTATCAGCAGAGCACTTTAACGGCTTCTGTACCAGGGCTTCTCACAACTGGCTACTGTGTATCAAAGCTAAGGAGCCCTGGGGCAGAGTGGATTACCTATTGGGCTGCTAACTGCTAAGTCAGCAGTTTGAACCAACTACTCACTCCACAGGAGAACGATGGGGCTTTCCAATCCCATAAGGATTCACAGGTCTCAGAAACCCACAGAGCCCATTGCTCTGTGCTATAATGGCACTATGAATTGGAATTGGCTCGATGGCAGTGAGATTTTGCTGCTGTTGTTGTGTTTTATATGTATCAAACACTGCCTGGATGGCTTACTGAACAATAGCCAAGGATAGAGAAATGCAACACGGAGCAATCTTTTACAGACGAGTGGGAAGTTGACTATGTTTATAGGCAGAGAAAGCAGTGGTGGCTCAGTGGTGGAATTCTCACCTTCCATGAGGGGACCTGGCACAAGCACCGCCTGTCTGTCCGTGGGGGCTCGTGGGTTTCTATGACACTGAACAGGTTTCAGCAGAGCTTCTAGACTAATACGGTCGAGGAGAAAAGGCCTGATGGAAACCAGGCAATATGCACAGTGAAATCCCATTGTACATGGGTGGTCATGAGTCGGGGGCCTGCTTGAAGACAACTGCCAACTACAATATAGACTGGCAGAATCTAGATCCTGGCAGAGGAGGCAGGGCTCAGATGAGCCTTGTAGGGTAGCTATCAGACAAATATAACACAAAATTGCATTGTCATCATCCTGTCATTGGTACTTTTATAAAGTCCTTTATCCCACAATTTAAGAGAAATGAGACATCATTACTAAAAACAAACCCCCCCAAATGTTTGACTATTGCCAGTGGTTGAGCTTTGGAAGGTTATTTTAATAGACCTTGTGATTTGCTCAAGTTCTTACGTTCTGATGATAGAAATGCGTGGGCTTTGGAGCTGTGATATCTCGTGACTGAGTGGGAACAAAGTCTAGAAATGTGCAAGATCGAACGGCCTGGCCTGTGAGCCACATGATTACAGATTCACCTGGTCATCTCATCTGCCTGCTTTTCAACTATTGAACCCAAGCTGTCAAAAGTGCTCAGGTACTAACCTTGTGTTTTTCTAGCTTTCTGACTTAATTTCCATTCATATTTTCACAAATATTCACCAAGCATATCCTCTCAAGCAGCACTGCAGAGGAGGCCGGTCAAATAGGACAAGGAAAAGTGGCACTTTGTTTCTTTTTGTAGGAAGGAGAACTGGAAATAAAGAATCCAAGAAGACATCTCCCCGAAAGGATAAACGCTGTCTGATTGCATTTACATGAACTGTCTCAGATAAGCAAGGGAATGCAGGCCATGGTTTATTAGTGGCTAGCAGAGCTGGGAGTGAGGGGACATAGGGACGCATTGCTTGGGAGACACTGAAATTCTGGTAAGGGAGATGAAAATTTTGAAAATGCATCATGGATATGATTGTCCAATAATATGATGAATGTGATTAATATCCCCAAACTATCCATGTAAGTTGAGGTGGCAAATGATTTCTTCTATATACATTTGTTGTTAGGTGCTGTGTAGTTGATTTTGACACCTAGTGACCCCTTGTGGCAGAGTAGAAATGCCTCTTACAGTTTCCTAAATTGCAATCTGTTTTGAATTTCCTAGGTTACAATCTGTTTTGGAGCTTAAATTATTATTTTTAAATCATTTTATTGGGGGCTCATACGATTCTTATCACAATCCATCCATCCATCCATTGTGTCAAGCACATTTGTACATTTGTTGCCATCATCATTTTCAAAACATTTTCTTTCTACTTGAGCCCTT
>NW_022111324.1:73136192-73144996 GCF_000313985.2 Echinops telfairi
TGATCACACAGGCTGGTGTGCTTCTTCTATGTGGGCTTTGTTGCTTCTCAGCTAGATGGCCACTTGTTTATCTTCAAGCCTTTAAGACCACATGTTATATCGTTTGATAGCTGGGCACCATCAGCTTTCTTCACCACCTTTACTTATGGACCTGCTTTGTCTTTAGTGATCATGTGAGGAAGGTGAGCATCATGGAATGCCAGGTTAATAGAACAAAGTATTCTTGCATCAAGGGAATCCTTGATTAGAGGCTCAATGTCCATCTGCTACCTTAATGCTAAACCTATAAATATATGTACCTAGATCTATTTCTCCCATTATCATATATAAATATATTAACATATGTACATACATATGCCTGTATTTAGACCTCTACAAATGCCCTTTGCCTCCTAGTTCTTTCCTATGTTTCCTTTTACTTACCTCTTGTCCTACTGTCATGCTCAGCCTTCATTTGGGTTTCAGTAATTCCTCTTGGTTACATTGCCTTTGATCAAGCTCTACCAGGCCTCCTACACCCTCCTCGCCATTGATTTTAGATCACTTGTTGTTCCCTTGTCCCTGGGTTTGTTAACACCACTTCCTTTCCCTTGGCTCCCCCTCTCCCATGTCCCCCCAAAATTGTCAGTTCCATTGTTTTCTCCTCCAGATTGTTTATCCCACCTATCTTATCTAGATAGACCTGCAGAGATAATAATATCCACAAAAAATGAGACAAAGTAAAGCTAAGCAACAAAAGAAAAGAAAACAACAAACCAATGACAAGAAAAGAAAAAATATCTTATCAATAGTTCAAGGTCTGTTTGTTGACCTTTAGGAGTATTTTCCAGTCAAGTCTGATGAAGTGCCATGCCCTGGCCCCAAAGTCTATTTTTGGTATTCCCTCAGGACTTCATTGCTCTGTTCCCCTTGTTGTTCTGTTGCACACCCTTAAGTGTTTAGCCTCAGTGTGGTGGGGTCAGATTGGGCACAATTCCCGCATTGCGTATCCAGTGTTGTTCCCCGTAGCACTATGGGGCAGTGAAGGACGTTGTGTCTCGTAGTAGAGCCAGCCCTACGCTTCTCTCTGTGCATTGGCCGCTCGGAGCAGGAATATCATCCTCAGGGCTTGCTGGGCCAGGGTGTGTTGGAGCTTACATTCTAAAGCACTTGGTTGGTGGGCGGCTGCAGTCTACAGCCTAACATCATTTAGAATGTTGGCGTAAATTCAAACACCACTTGGGTTCTTGCTGACCATTAAGCCAGCAATGTGACTATGGTATCTCTCAGGCAAGCCCAAGGACTGGTAGTTTTACCCTTAGGTTGAGTGTACTTGAAAGTTGATTACAACACCCAAGGGCACCTGTTTCATGTTATCCGAGGCCTTCCATTTTCAAACAATCTAATCTAAGATTTTAGGTAACTGCATCAAGAGGCAAATTCATTGACATTTATGGTTAATGTATGGACTTAGTACACTCATGTTCGTGGGCTGTTACTTAACTTTTTTTCCCCTTTCTTGTAGCTCATAATCCTTTTTAAGAAGGGCAGATTTTGTGTAGCTTATGCCAGAAATATAGTCCTATCATTTTTTGCACTTATATGAAATGAAGGATGTCCTGAAGAATTCCAAAGACAATCGTGTAAATGCAGAGACCAAGGAATCTCGGGAAGAAGCCTGGGAAGAGAGACTTAGCCTAGGGCTGAATGAGGAACACTGAGGCAGACAGCTTCATTCAAAACCACCCGCTTGCGGGGCATGTGCTAAGCAACTACCCACAAAGGAAAGGCAGCCACCTGGGCTTTTTGCTTAAGGAAGTAGGCTGAAAAGTCTGTTATTGATAATTTCATGACAACAACAATCACCACGTTTTTGCTTTTGAACTCAGATAATGTGCTCTGAGCGTAAGATGCAAGATACCGAGGAGAGAGATCTTGCAGTAAAATCTATTTTAAAAGCTTTGACTCATAAAATACAAATTGATCTTGGACAAGCAAAAACCTATTGGTCAAGCTATAAAAAGATAATAAGTGGTAATTACTTCAGAAGCGGATCCTAACGGAATCTAGGAACAAACTGCCAACATGCAAACAATGAGTCCTCCTCTCACTTCCCAAACAGCCCTCAGAGGCCAGTTTGCTGGCAAGAAAGCTTGTGGAAAGGAAGTAAAAGATAACAGAATACAAGGAGGTCACAGCCTAAGTAAACCCTTAATCTAGCCCCAGGTACAGGCAGTTGATAAATGAAAAGTCCATCGCTTTTTGATCCCTTGTAAGGGTAAATTTTGTTTACTTTGTCTTCAGCAATTGTATCATGGAGGTGAGCATACAATGATAAGATTTTTTTGTTCTTTGATGCCAGAAAACTGATCCTTTCAGTACCTCGTGATCACACAGGCTGATGTGTTCTTCCATGTGGGCTTTGTTGCTTCTGAGCTAGATGGCCGCTTGTTTACCTTCAAGCTTTTAAGACCCCAGACGCTATATCCTTTGATAGCCGGGCACCATCAGCTTTCTTCACCACTTTTGCTTATTCACCCACTTTGTCTTCAGCGGTTGTGTTGGGAAGGTGAGCATCACAGAATGCCAATTTAATAGAAGAAAGTATTCTTGCATTGAGAGTACTTGAGTGGAGGCCCAATGTCCTTCTGCTACCTTAATACTTAACCTATAAATATAGGTACCTAGATCTATTTCTCCCATTATCATATATAAATATATTTGCATATGTACATGTCTTTATCTATAGCTCTATAAATGCCCCTTGCCTCCCAGCTCTTTCCTCTATTTCCCTTGATTCTCCTCCTGTCCCACTATCATGCTCAGTCCCCACCAGGGTTTCAGCACTTCCTCTTTGTTACATTCCCCTTGATCACGCCCTACCAGGCCTCCCACACCCACCTCACTACCAATTTGGATCACTTGTTTTTCCCTTGTTCCTGGGTTTGTTAACAACACTACCTTTCCCCCCACCTCCCCGTACCCCATGTCCCCGCGGAACTGTAGGTCCCATTGTTTTCTCCTCCAGATTGTTCATCCAGCCTATCTTTTTTTTAATTTTTTTTTCAGCCTATCTTATTTAGGCAGATTTGCAGAGATAATAACATGCACAAAAACAAGACAGAGCAAAACCAAGCAACAATGTACAACA
Source organism: Echinops telfairi (assembly GCF_000313985.2). Taxonomy (NCBI): domain Eukaryota; kingdom Metazoa; phylum Chordata; class Mammalia; order Afrosoricida; family Tenrecidae; genus Echinops; species Echinops telfairi. Next base: position 73,139,323 of record NW_022111324.1, read on the forward strand.
AAACAACAACAAACCACTGACAAAGGACAAAACACAACAAGAAAGAAAAGCTTGTAGTTAGTTCAAGGTTCGCTGGCCTTTAGGAGTGTTTTCCAGTCCAGTCTGTTGGGGCACCACGCCCTGGCCCCAAAGTCCACCTTCAGCATTCCCTGGGGACCTCGCTGCTCCATTCCCTTGCTGTTCCGCTGCACCCCCCCAGTGCTTTGCCTCAGTATGGCGGGATCAGATTGGGCGCAATTCTCACACTGTGTCTCCGGTGCTGTCCCTGTAGGGCTATGGGTCAGTGAAGGGCATTATGTCTCATAGTGGGGCTGGCCATGTGGTCCTCTCTGTGGATTGGCTGCTCTATTGGGTTATCGTCCTCAAGGCCTGTTGGGCCAGGATGTGCCCCAGTCTCTCCTCCTTCCCTGTCATCTGCTCCTCTGTGCTCCGATCAGATATGTCCCTCTCCCGGAGCTGCAGATTCAGTGCTGTCCTTTGAAATAAATTCCTCTGGGGGGAGGGGCAGGCATCCACTCAGTATTTGGGACTGGGGCCAGCCCCCCAGACCTTTCCACTGGTTCCCTACTCCATGCCGGCATGTTGCATTCACACCTTGGAGCACTGGGTTGAAGTCTGTTCCCTCTTTTCCTGTGGAGATATAAGCAATACCCTCCCCATGAGTGGGTTAGCACCCCATGCCCCCAGGTATGCAGTTTTTATACTGCCCACTTCTATCATCCCAGTGCTTTGAGGAGACAAGCATGTTCTTTGATGTGAAGAATCTTCATTCCTTGTGAATCTGCATGTAGAAGCAGTCAAATCAGGATAGACCATCCATAAAGCCAGCTGCAATATGCACCAATTCACAGGCTCAAAATTCATCTCTTCATTTGGTCGAGTTTTGGTCAACTTAATATGGGCCACCTCTCTCAGCCCATTGGTCTTCTCACCTTTAGACCATGGGCAGCATCACAAATTTTCAACAACCTCAGTCCCCTAGTGCTAGGTCATGAACTTCAGACAAGTCAGCCCACTCTCATCTTCGCCTGTAGTCCCTGTGAACCAGGTCCATGAGTGTCACTGGCCAGACTCAACCCATATCTTTATTGCTGCATTTCTCCCATTTCTACTCAACAGGTAGATCCAGGTGGTCACCTAGCAAGCATTTCAGCCTGCTCACAGGCTCCCTTTACCGTTCTCACGGTTCCAAATTTTTTCCAGCTTCTGGCACAAACCCCTAGTTCAAAATTTGAAAAAAAAACCAAGGGTTCCTTTTTTTCTTCAATTTATCTTCAAATGTTCCGAGTACTCAGGACACTGGGTGGGGCTTAGCTTTTCAGTGCCTTCTTTGCAGGCATGTCCTACACCCATTTAAAGATTCAAATTGATGGCAAAACAGTGAGTTTACAAACTCTCTATTTATACTTCCCAATAATCATTTATATCAATCAAATAAATAATAAAATTAAAAATATATCAATAAACATAAGCAGAAGAAAATAGTATAAACCTAGAACAGCCAGATCATAAACTCAAATTTTAAAACAGTCAAGTTCTCTCCTTATCTATCTTCTCTTAATTCTAATCTAAACTATTTCGTTGATATGAAATATGGCCTTCTGTCAGCCATTTTCACTAAGCAGCAGTCTCTGAGAAAATTCAAGGGGCAATTTCACCCCTTGAGCTCAAAATATTCATTCATCATATCCATTTTTGCCATTTCACACAGGAATAACCACAGACAACAGCCAAAGAAAATAATCAAAACTTTAACCGCCCAGGTCCTTTCCAAAAACCAACCCAGTGAAACACAGGGCCATGTCCGACCTCCAGCTAAGCCAAGGAAGAAAAACTACCCTGAGGCAGGGGTCAAGCCAACGGCCGCTCTCCACCTTCATGATTTGTGTCTCTCGTAGCCCACTCCCAAGGTACCGTAACTGGTTAGTCTGGGGTGACTAGAGAGAAAATTCACAGATACTCATAAGTGTATAAGAAAGAGCTTTACATAAATGAGCAATTGTATATTGAGAAAACCTTCCAGCCCAGTCCAGACCAAGTCCATACGTCCAATATTCGCCCACATGTCTGATACTAGACCACGCATTCCTCGTTAGAAACTGGGTGAGGCCTCCAGTGAGCTATTCATCTCCCTTGTGCCTCCAAATGAGGTCATCAAGCTGCAACTTGATGGACAGGCTAGACTGCACCCCTCCATTCAAGTTGACAGGAGGTTATGTCACTGCCACAGGCTCCAGGGACACCCACTTTCCTGCAGAAACCACTATCTGGATGAATCATGACCAGGGCAGAAGGATCATCTTGGTTGCAAAAGCAAGCTAGTCTGATAAGAGGATATCAGAATGGTCCTCAGTTTCCTCATTTGTACTTGTCACGTACAGTTGTGGATACCTTCACGGGGTTTTAAAAAGTGTACTACAAATATGAAAAACACAAACAAACCTTTGCTGTCTGTTGACTCCCAGTCATGGCAACCCCACGGGTCTGTATAATGTGGAACTGAGTGCCTGAAGGTCTTCTCGGCTGGAATTGCTCTGGAAGCAAATCGCCAGGCCTTTTGACGGTGTTGTTTATTGGTCCAGTTGTGAGGATTGTTTTCTTTTCTAGAACTTTTGGTTGTGATTTAGGTGAAGGTCTACAGAGAAGAGCCTTAGTTTGACATGCATCCGTTTGTACACATTTTGTTTCAACACAATCTCCTCCGTGTTCTGTTCTTACCCCACGGCCTCCTAATATTTCCTGTCATCCTTCCTCCTTCCACCCTAACCCTCTGTCCTTGGGTAAAGGCTTGCCCTCTGGATTTTAAAAGATTGGTTCTTCAAATAGAAGGCTGAGTTCAGTTACAGAACTGAAGGGGAACTAAGGGACAGAGTCTTGGGGGTCCCACTAGTGTCTACCTAACTAATAAGCATGGGTTTTCTTATGCTTTTGAGTTCTGGACCACAGTTTTCTCCCACTTCATACAGGACCTTCTAATGTGCCGTTTTTAGAGTAGTTGATCGTGGTAGCCGGGCACCTTCTATTCCTCTGGTCTCAGGGTTAAGGTGATGGGTGTTTGGGAGGCCTTAGTACCGTGGACTGTTTCCAGGAGTCCCTTGACTTTCATCATCTTCTTTCCTCTGGATGGGGAGAGATCACGACGTGTACCTTTCCTTTGGTCTTTCTTTCATGGTGCTACTGGGTGGGTTCAAATAGCCAAACTGTAGGTCAATAATATTACCCAGGGGGGAGTGGGGAGAAAGGGGGAACAATGAGAAGCTGATCTAAAGGGCTCAAGTAGAAAGCAAATGTTTTGAGAATGATGATGGCAACAAATGTACAAATGTGCTTGACACAATGGATGGATGGATGGATTGTGATAAGAATTGTACGAGCCCCCAATAAAATGATTTAAAAAAATAATAATATGACCCAGGGACCTTACAAATACTAAAAACCAAACCCAAACTCACTGCCATCGGGTCGATGTTGACTCAGAGTGACCCTAAGACAAGGTAGAACTGGCCCTGCCAGTTTCTGAGACTGTAACTCTTCAAGGGAGTTGAAAGGTCAGTCTTTCACCTGTGTACACATTAAGGTAAGGTAAGTAAGATTTTATGTAGAGTACAACCCACAGCTGCCCCCTTTCAGATTTCATTAACTATTGAATCACTGAAAACTAAGTGAAGTCCATAGATGGTAACCGTTGGGATTAATTCTTTATACAAGTAAGAAATATAGGAATAAATTTAACTGGGACCAAATTCTTAAATACCTATCTGAATGTTTAAGGTTGTTATGAGAGGTTCTTCCCTAAGAATTTTCAAGAAAAGAAAGTCTGTTACCTGAATAGTTCAGACTTCAAGGGAAGCTATTCCTCAGGAGAGTTTAAATTAAATAACCTCTATAATTTCTTACAACCTCTAAAGGTTTTCTGACAATGAGGGCTTTTATATTCCTTTTTTTTTAACCTCCCTCTCATTTGAAAGCTAGCTAGGAAGACTGGTAGGAAAAGGTTATTATGTTCAAGTCTTGCCAAGAATTGTGAGAAAAGAAACTCCTATTTGATTGGATCAAAGGGAACAATGATGTTCCTAAAAATAAAACATGAGGCTAAGCTAAGAAATTGAAAAAGTTTGTAAGGAAGAGGTCAGTACTTCTTCTTTGGTCTCCCGTGTGACTTACTTTAATAATAGCCTGTAACTTCAGACTTGATGACTCAGGGCCTGGTCCTGGGTTGCAGTGTTTCATCTGCGGGTCAGTACTGCCCCTGAAGAAATTGATGTTTAGTCACTACAGAGAGAAGTTACTCACCAAAGAGGCTTTCCCACTGTCGCCTCCAGACCCCTGCCCAATCCGAAAGATCGATGCTACTCTGCTTTTTCCTACACAGAAACAGCAATGAGAAATTGAAGCAGGACCTTGCTATTAGGGGTTGTGGCTCATTTCTGCTGGTCAGATAAGAAGAGTCCTTTCAAATCTTGCCCCTCAGCATCTCTAACTGCAGCCTGACAACTAATCATTGTATCTGCCCTTTACTTGTCTCTCAAAATGAAATTGTTTTCCCCAATAGAAGTTCAAGAGAATGAGTTCACTGCTGTTATTCGCAGGCATGCTCTATAATTCAGGACCCTGGTGGCCCTGGAGTAATGGTTACGTGTTTGGCTGCTAACTGCAAAGTCAGCGGTTCGAAATAGCCAGGGCTCCTCGGGAGAAAAACAAAAAACAGGACTTTCTACTCCCTTAAAGAGTTACAGTCTCAGAAACTCATAGAGACATTCTACCCTGTCCTGTAGGGTTGGTACAAGTTGGCATCAACTGCATGGAAGTGGGTGAGTGAGTGAGTGGGTGGGTGGGTGAGTGAGTGAGCGAGTGATCGAGCCTATGGGAATCAGTTTCTAGCATGATACCTGAAGTACAAGAGGCTTCAAAAAGTTGGTGGAAGAATTCTGTGACCTATAATTCTATTTTCTTCAGATACCTTTCCAAAGTGAAATCTTTGCTTTTGGACACTTTAAAGAGATCTTTTGCAACAGATTTGCTAATGCAACATATGCTTTGATTTTCTTCCTGCTGATTCCATGGGTATTGATTGTGGCGCCAAGGAAAATTACACACTTGGCAACTTCAATTTAATCTCCATTAATCACAGCGTTATTTATTGGTCTAGTTGTGAGGATTTTTGTTTTCTTTAGGTTGAGGAAGGATGCTTGGTGGGGCAGTTAAACTGGAAGATCGGAGGTTCAAACCCACCAGCAGCACGGAGAGGGAGAGATGAAACTGTCAGTCCCTTAAAGATTTACATTCTTGGAAATCCCATGGGGCAGCTCTACTCTGTCCTACAGTGTCGCTTTGAGTTGGAAGTGGTTTGATGGCGGTGGGTTGGGTGTTGCTAGGATGTAACCCACCTGAGCGCTGCGTCCTTGACCTTCATCAACGAAAGCTGCCAGTCTCCTTGGCTTTAGCACGCAAGGCTGCGTCATCTTCACAGCACAGGCCGCTCATGAGTATCTCCAACCGGGATGCCACATTCTTCTTCACCTGACCCAGTTTCTCGGGTCATTTGCTCAGAATACTAGCTGAATAAATAGGGTGAACTGATACAGCTTTGAAAAACACCTTCCCTTTGCAGACGGGTCATGGGGAGGAGACGAGTCAGTTGCAGTGTAGCAACGATGAAACATACAACTTTCCT
>NW_022111324.1:73147118-73156541 GCF_000313985.2 Echinops telfairi
AAGACAGAGCAAAACCAAGCAACAATATACAACAAAACAACACCAACAAAAAGCCAATGATCAAAAAAACCCCAATAACAACAAAAAAGAAAAGCCAGTAGTTAGTTTAAGGACTGTTTGTTGGCCTTTAGGAGTGTGTTCTGGTAGAGTCTGATGGGGTGACACGCCCTGGCTCCAAAGTCTAGTTTTGGTATTTCCTGGGGACTTCACTGCTCTGTTCCCCTTACTGTTCTGTTTCACGCCCTTAGTGGTTTGCCTCGGTGTGGTGGGATCAGATCGGGTGCAATTCCCACACTGAGTCTCCAGTGTCTCTTGTTTTATTTGACTGAATGTCTTTAGTTCCATGTACAGGTTTCACATGAGCATAATTAAGTGTTCTGGAATTCCCAATCTTCACAATTTTATTCATAGTTTGTTATGATCCATAGGGTCAGATGCTTTTGCATAGTCAATAAAACACAAGTAAACATCCTACTCGTAGTCTCTGTTTTCAGCTAAAATCCATCTGATGTCAGCAATGATATCCCTTGTTCCGCATGCTCTTCTAAATCTGGCTTGAATTTCTAGCACCTCCCTGTGGATGAAATGCTGTAACTCTTTTGGAATTATCTTTAGCAAAAATTTACTTGCATGTGATACAAATGACATTGTTCTATAATTTCTGCATTCTATTGAATCACCTTCTTTGGAATGGACACAAATATGGATCTCTTCCAGTCAAGTCTTCCAAATTTCATGGCATAAATGGCCTAGTGCCTCCAATGCTGCGTAGGGTTTTTTTGTTGTTGTTTGACATTTCTATTGAAATTTTGTTAATTCTTGGAGCCTTGTTGCACCAGTGCCTCAGTGCAGCTTAGACTTCTTGTTTTAATATTATCAGTTCTAGATCATATGATATGTCCTGGAATGATTAAATGTTGCCAGTTCTTTTTGTGACATAGTGATCCTGTATGTCCGTATCATCTCTTGATGCTTCATGCATTGTTCAATGGTTTTCAAAAAAAATTGTTGAATATTGAAACTTAAGACTTGTTTTTTCTTTCTTCTTCAGCTCTTTCAGCTTAAGAAAGGCAGTGTGTGTTAATTCCTTTGGGTTTTCTAACTCCAGGTCTTTGAATATTCCATTGGAGTACTTTGTCTGCTCAAGTTTGTTTTGAAATGTTCTGCTCAGCTCTCTTACTTCATCATTTCCTTGAGTTGCTTTAGCTTCTCCAGAAAATTTCCATCTCTTCTTTCATTTTGGTCTTTTCTTTTGTTCTTGTCTTTAAATAACCTTTCACTTTCTTCCTGTATTGTATTCATGATAATACTCAACGAGCTGTCTGGTCTCTATTTACTAGTGTTCATTGCATCAAATCTGTTCTTCAAATGGTCTCTCAGTTCAGATGGAAGATACTCAAGGTGATACAATGATTCTCAAGGCTTGTTTACATTTTCTCCAGCTTCAACCTGAACTTGCATACAAACAACTTATGGTTTGTTCCAGAATCGATCTTTATTCTTGTTCTGATTGGACATTTCATTTTGGGAAACTTCCAATTTTTCTGGATTCATACTTTGTACATCCCACCTTTCAAATATTGATGGATGTTTGCATTTGTTTCTTTTCATTTGGTGCCAGCCACATCAGCAAATGAAAGTCCCCAAAGCTTTGCTCCATCCACGTCATTAAAGTCAACTCTACTTTAAAGGAGGCAGCTCTTAACCAGGTGTATTTTGAGTGCCTTCCAACCAGAGGGGTTCGACTGCTGGTAGTATATCTGACAATGTTTCATGGCTACTCATAATGCTTTCAATGACTGGTTCCTCGGCAATTGGCTGTTTCTTTCTTCTTCCTGGTCTGCTTTCTCTATAAACTCTGCTGAAACCAGTCGGCCATGAGTGACCCTGCTGGTATTTGAAATACCAGTGGCATAGCTTCCAGCATCACAGCAACACGCAAGTCATCACAGTATGACAAATTGACAGACTACTGGTTGACATGATAGAACGTACAGGGAGCAAACTTCTTAGCCATAACCAAATACCTTCAGGGACTGAGTCACTGGACTTGAGGGCTTAGGCCCATCGTTTGAGGGAACATGTAGATCGATTAGCATAAAATAGCCCCAAAAGACAATGTTCTACTTCCTATTTTAATGAGTAGCAACTGGAGTCTTACTACTTGTGGGCAACCATCTGAAAACTATGATTGGTTTCTTCCCCAGTGAGGAAAATGAAAGACTTAAGGAAACAATTAGGCAGAGGACTAACGGACCAACAAACCACAGACTCCACCAGCCTGAGACCAGAAGAACGAGATGGTGCCCGGCATCTACTAGCAATAGCTCTGACTGAGATGACAATAGAAGGTCCTGTACAGAATGGGAGAAAATATTTTTGAAAAATTCAAAATCACAGAAAGGTCCAGACCTTACCAGGAAGGTAGGGGAAAATGTGGAGAGGAGGAGAGGAAGAGGGAACCAATTGCAATGATGGACACATAACCACCACCACCCCTACCACCCAGGGGTACGAACAACAGAAACTGTGGGGAAAGGAAGGCAGCAGATGGCGTAAGATATGAAAGTAATAATAATTTGTAATTGTCCAAGGGATCACAAAGGGGGAGGGGCAGGGAGAGAAAAAAGAGGAGCTGATACCAAGGGCTCAATAGAAAGTAAATGTCTAGAAAATAATAACAACATGCTTGATACAATTGATGTATGGATTGTTAAGTACAAACATGCTTGGTACAACTGATGTATGGACTGTTATAAGAGCTGTAAGAACCCCTAATAAAATGATCTGGGGGGAAAAAAGGAAAAGACCAGACTTACTGGTCTAAGAGAAACTCGTGTAAACTTGAGACTATGTCTTTTGGACCAACAAAACAAAACAAAATAAGCTCACTTCTTTCAAGTTGATTCGGACTCAGACAGAGCCTAGAGAATGCCCACACAGGGGTTCTGAGCCTTTAAATCTTTATGAGAACAGATAGCCTCAAATACCCTTTAAACTCGGAACTCAACCCAGAGATCACCTTTCAACCTCACAAACACAACAAAAGTTTCTAAGAGCAAAAGATATCTTTAAGGAATGTGGTCCTCCGAACAATGAACCAAATGAGCCCAAAAGAGAAGCACTGGCCCCAAACCGGAATTCAGAAGGCAGAAAGGGGCAAGAAAGACTGGCGGCCAGAGAGAGGAACTCAGAGAGGAAGTGGGAAGAGTGCTGACACTGAGGGGATTACAACCACTGTGTTGAGACAAAGCCTGTCTAAATTGCTGAATGGGAAACTCATTTCTTCTATAAACATTCCCAAATCTTAGTAAAGTGTTAAAAAAAAAAGTAACCTGGTCAGCAATCTAGAGAGACAAAGCATGAGCTAAGAGTAGCCAAAAGTCCAAAATCCAGGCACAGGGGGAAGTCAGCCTAGCAAGGGGGCTGTGCTCAGACACTGTGATAAGAGCCTCCTGTGAGACAGGTCAGGAATTCGGAGTGTGTGGGCATCTGCTTGAAAGTCCCTGTGATTACACCTGCTTAGAGAGGTGAGCAGATTCTTGGTGTGATCTGAGAAAGTCATATGTCTTAATGGTCCTCATGACCCATAGAAACAATGTAAGAGCGGGCTTACTTACAGTTAGTAAGTAAGCACAAGTAAGTCTGTGCTTGTCTTTCTTATTTACTGAGTTATACACCACTAAGTATCACCATTCCACTTTTTCCTTCTATGTTTCCAGGTATCTTGAACTGCCAATCTCTTCTCTATAATCCCTACCATTAATCCATATTCTAGACTCCCAGACAACATATTTCAAACGGAATCCTTTACTCAGATGAAACCCAATACATTTACCCACTGAATATTGTCGGTCTCAAACAAAGCATCATCTACTAGCTCCACACATTCCTCATGCTGAAGTTTCAAATCCCATTTCTACCCCATTACTCCTGCCTGGTGCCTCTGGAGCCCTGGTGGTGTAGTGAGTTTTGAGTTCCGCTGCTAACCTTAAGGTCAGCAGTTCAAACCTACCAGTTGTTAGGAGAGAGAAAGATGAAGCTTTCTTCTTCCATAAAGATTTACAGCCTCTGAAACCCACAGGAACAATTCTACTCTGTCTTATACGGTCACTATGGATTGTAATAGACCCGACGGAGTGAGTTTTGTTTGGGTTTGGGTTTGGGTTTTGATTCTTGTCTGGTTCTATCCTGTGTTACCATTGTCCTCCATAAAATGTATGAAGTGGGGAAGAAAGACCTGGCCATCTATGTGTGTGTGTTTAACAAGGTACTGGGTGATGAGGAGACTGATCAGACTATGGCACTTTGAGAACCACTACACTGACACTGAATCAAGCCTCAACCTCACCTCTTTAGAGGCGCAATGAGGCAATTACTGCATGAACGCATGGGTGATCTCCTAATGCTGCCAGTAACTTATCAATGGTAACAGTAAAACACTTTCTGAGCTAAGAGACAGACAGACAGACAGAGAATTAGAGCTTAAATTCTGGGCACCCTTGTTTGCAAAGGCTATATGGGTATCAGTGACAGCCCAAAATCCATTTGCAAGGTCCCCACATAGATTAAGCCTCCGCCAAATTCTTTCTGATCAATCATTAACTAAGGATATGACCATCTTGCCCTCAGGTAGAGTGATTTGGAAAATAGATTGCCTCCACCCCCCTCCAGGCTGCCCTGGGAAGGGCGGTCTCTCTCTTAGGAACTTGCCTGGTTCTGTCCTTGATGGAGGTCACCATCCTGGGGATGCATGGTCAAGAGTCATGCCCTATCAGTCTCGCCCTGTCTGCCTTGGTTGAAAGCCCCTGGACTAAACTTGTCAGCCCTTCTATCTAACAATGCGTGTGTCCCGATCATGATCCAGTTCCTGCTTCTGTAGTCCCACCTCTAACTATGATGTACTGATCTGCCACCAAGTACGAATTTGTGACAGTTTCCTTTGTCCCATGCCATGTTTAACTAGCTTCCTAACTTGAATCCTTAGATGCCATTTTGACTTTGTGCTAATGGCCTCCCTCCTCTAGATAATTATATGAAGAAGAATGTGGTACCAGGATTGAATGAAAGGCTTATTAACCACCTGAGATATGCAGATGACATAATCTTGCTTGCTGAAAGTGAGGAAGACTTGAAGCACTTATTGACGAAGTGCTTCCTACATTATGTAAGGAAGATCAAAATCCTCACAACTGGGCCAATAGGTACCATCTTGATAAATGGAGAAAAGCTGGACGTTGTCAAGGATTTTGTCTTGCTTGGATCCACAATCAATCTTCTGGAAGTAGCAGCCAAGCAACCAAAAGACACATTTCATTAGGTAAATCTGATGCACAAGACCTCTTTAGAGGCAAGAATGTTACTTTTAGGACTAAGGTGTGCCTGACTCATGCCAGGATATTTTCGATTGCCTCAGATACATGTGAAAATTGAACACTGAATAAGGAAGACCGAAGAAGAATCAGTGCATTTGAATGGTGGTGCTGGGGAGAAATATTGGAATTACTATGGACTGCTTAAAGGACAAATTGATCTGTCTTAGAAGCAATAAGGCCAGGGGGCTCCTGAAAGATAAGGATGGTGCGACTTGCTTTTACATACTTTGGACATGTTGTCAGGAGAGACCAGTCCCTGGAGAAGGCCATCATGCTTGGTAAAGTGGAGGGGCAGTGACACAGAGGAAGGCCCTGGAGGAGATGGACGGACACAGTGGCTGCAGCCATGGCCTCAGGCATGAGAAAAGCTGTGAGGAGGAGGCAGGACCAGGCAGTGTTGGCTCTGTTGGGCATCGGGCCCGCTCTGGGTTAGAGCCAACTTGATGACATCCGACAGCAACATCCCAATGATGGGTCTGTGTCTTTGTGCGGTCTTTGTCTCTTGTAAGACTTAACCAATGCTCTCCTTAAGTCACATTTGAGATGGGGGTCTCTTTTCCACCCTAAAACAAAAGATTGGAATAGAATGCTTAAAAAGGTGGCGTGCCATGTAGCAACCATGACAAATACAACTTTCCTCTAGTTCCTAAATGCTTACCCACCCACCCCTACCCCCGCTCCCACTATCATGATCCGAATTCTACCTTGCAAGTCTGGCTAGACCAGAGGAGGTACACTGGTACAGATAGGAACTGGAAACACGGAATCCAGGGCGGATGATCCCTTCAGGACCAATGGTGTGAGTGGCGATACTGGGAAGGTAGAGGGAGAGTGGTTTGGAAAGGGGGAACCAATTACAAGGATCTACATGTGACCTCCTCCCTGGGGGACGGACAACAGAAAAGTGGGTGAAGGGAGACATCGGACAGGGAAAGATATGACAAAATAGTAATTTATAAATTATCAAGGGTTCATGAGGGAGGGGGCGTGGGGAGGGAGGGGAGAGTGGGGAGGGAGGGGGAAATGAGGACCTGATGCCTGGGCCTTAGGTGGAGAGGAAATGTTTTGAGAATGATGAGGTCAATGAACGTACAAATGTGCTTTACACAATTGATGTATGTATGGATTGTGATAAGAGTTGCATAAGCCCCTAATGAAATGATTTAAAATAAAGGTGGGGTGGATCACACCTCTAGAGACATATACAAAGTAGAGTGGGACTCTCACCTAATGTTCCCTCTTCTGAGCCATGCACTTCTAATAATGCTGCCCACATATGAATTAGTCTTAAAGGATATCGTATCATTGAATCACAATGATCTTATACTCTTTTCTTTTCATATCTGTGGACATTAAACAACACATTTTGTTTAATTGGGGTTTCTAATTCAAGTGTAGACTTTTCCAGTTTGCCCCTACTGAACGTCATTGTGTTAACACTGAAAAATTCTGTAGGAAAATTCCAGGGCTAAAAAGGGATTCATAGGGGACCTTCAAAGAGAAAGGTCCCAGGGAATGAGTCCCAGGGAAACAAAGAATTAAGTAGAAAGCCTCAATGGGAGACTTCTAATTACAAGAGCAAACTGAGCCCTGCATTCCCTTTTGTTTCCTTCCAAAGCCCCAATAAATCAGCATAATAGGGATTTTCTTTCAAGACTTAAACTCACAAAGATAAAAAGCCTGGGAGAGGCCATAGGACAATAAAAAGTTAATGAACAGGATTTTTTCATATGACTTGACTGCTTGCATCGTGCACATTTTGGATCTGTGTGTAGTCTTTCTATTGCTTGACTTTGGGTCATGTGCGTTTTTTTAAACGTTGGTGACAAGTGATAACGAGCTTAGCATATTTGAGAATGTCCGTTGGTAAAGCAGCAGTGGGGAAAGCCAATTAGAGGCTTGAGGTTCTCCAGGAAACAATCTGAGTGTTACATGAATTTCACTTCAGCAATAACAACAACAAGGGAAGCAATTAGCGCTCAAGAGCCCCTCACCCACCTCATCAAAGTTATATTCTTTAGAGAAGAAAGCCCTGCTAAGGGTTGGAGGTTTTTTCCAGGGAAATATAGTAATATTTTTTCAACTCATCCTGTTTCTACAGAACAACTACTAAGGAATCCTTCATTACAGAATCCAGTCAGTCTCACTCCCCGCCATCACATCCATCATCCCACTGAGAGAACTGCCCCGTGAGTTTCCAGACTGTGCCTCTTTACACGAGTAGAAAGTCTCATCTGTTTGGCCTGCAGAGTAGTTGGTACTTTTGAAATCCTGACCTTGCAGTCAACAGCCCAACGCATAACCACTACCCCACCAGGACTCTTCCAACGAGTCTGAGAGGAAAGCATGAGGGCTGCCTCAGTGGCTTGCCCCAGCGAGATCACTATGTGGGGAAGCTCACAAGTGCCATCCACAATGTCAGAGTTTCCAATCAGTCTGCCAATGTGCCTCTCTGAAAGCCTCGAAAACCCCCTCCCGAATGAAAAACAGATCCAAACAAACTGCGGGGGGTGGGGGGGGCACACCAACCTTGAAGGACACGGAGACCACAGAGAAGATCCATTACAAAAACAATCATTAGTAACCTCTTAAAAAATAAGAAGATAGTTAGTCACAAAACAAGACTATATAATAAGGCCACTGGCAGAAATTAATAACTCAGTAAGAGAATTCAAAGATACTACAGCGGAAATAACTCAGGAAGTACACTAAACGACCAGAAAATGGGAAATAGGAGTGTGGACATAAGAAAATAAAAGACTCACTTAAGACTGCCTAACCTGTGACTAATAAGGGTTCTAGAAAGAGGACAGACAAACGCCATGAGGAAAGCATTAAAGAAGTACTTTGAGAAAGCGTCTCAGAACAGAAAGGCATGGTTTCAAACAGATAGGACTCGTTGAATGCCCAGGACAATATAAGAAAATGGAGTCACAGAAAAACTCATGAACAAGGCCTTTCAGAACACTGAACGAGGAGCCCCGAGACTGCCAGCCACATGGTAGGTGATTCAAAGGCACCGGCTGCTCGGTGAGCTGGAGAAGACTGTGTGCTCTAGTGCACGTTTATAGTCTAAGAACCCGTGAGAGACAGTGCTGCTCTGTCTGAGAGGGACGGCAGAGTCAGAACCAAACGATGGCAGAGGGTTTGGTTTGGGTACAATAGAAGGTCGTAAAAGACTTCAGATAAGGAAATTGGACCGGTATAAAAGAATGAATCCGAATGGCCAGAAACTAGAAAATGGAACACGGCTTGTCCCAATTCTAAGGGGAAAATTACTTCTAACCCAGAACTCAATCTCGGATATTAATAAACATTTTCAGACATGAACCATTTCAAAAATGTCTCTCCTACGTACAATTCTTAAGAAGTTACCAAAGGATGTTTGCCACCAAAACAAGGCATCGACCAAGACCGAGGAAGACCTGGGCTACCAGAGACAGAAGCTCTACCTCGCCAAAAGGTGGCGGCCTCCCCTGAAGGGCAGTGACGGGGTCGCTGGGGAAGAGCAGCCAGGTCAGACTGGAAGCAGCCTGGGGAGACCTCTTCCAGAAAACAAACATGCTAGAGAGAGTACATGCTGAATTTGAAAGTGAGGAGAGAAAATTGAAGCAACTGTGAAGAATTTGGGGTTGAACTAATCATTGTAAGTATAAAGAAAACCAAGCAGCCAAAAAACAACAACAACAAAACCCACCACAAGATAATTATTAGCCTCAGGAAAATGAAAAAACAAAACAAAACAGGGCACAGAATGATAACGAATCATCATCTACATGGTTTATCTGTGGATTATAGTGATCTGGGGGGGGGGCACCATGCTCGGTAAAATACGGGGTCAGGGAACAAGAAGAAGACCCTCAAGGAGATGGATTGGCACAGCAGCTGCAAAGAGAACAGGCTCCCACATGGCCAGGACCCAGGGAAACACGGTGTTTGTTCTGTTGTGCACAAGGTCACTGTGTGTCGGAGAGGACAGCACCACCTACCAACAACATAATGAAAACATGGAACCATGATCTAGCTGGAATGGGGTGGAATGGGGGGG
>NW_022111324.1:73156641-73177460 GCF_000313985.2 Echinops telfairi
GGGGTGAGTGTAGCAATGGGTAGTGAGAGGTCGTGGTAAAGATAATTGAATCTGTATCCTCCAAAGTGGGAAATCAATAGATAATGTTTAAAACTGAAATATCAAGAAATAGCAATGAAATATGTTATTTAAGATATCCTAAGTGGACATCTGGGTGCCTTGTGCATGAACGAACCTTCGTACAAGAGAACCTTGACGTGAGCTCCCCTGCTTTGTGTCCTGACTGAGCAAGTGAGACCTGCTTTCACTTTGGGACATTTTATTTTTCTTGCGTTGGATCTTGCATCTGGCTTTTCTCTGCGTGGTCTCTGATTCTTGGAACTTGAACTGATTTTTCATTAGCTTACAATAGTATCCCTGTTGGGTTCATCCGAAGTAGAATGATGGCGTGTTTCTGAGTATGTCTTGAGGAGTTTATCTTTGCACCACAATTAGTTTGCTTACTTGTTGATATGTTTGTTTAGTGATTGTCTTATTCTAAAAAATATTTCAAGCTGTATGCTACTACAGTATGCAGGTTGGTTCTGAATTATGTTGTCAGGGTTCTGTGTGGATGACTCTGATGTAAGTCAGATCTGATGTAGGCAAATATCTTCCCGCTCCCTATTCTTGCCTTTTAAAAAATCTGTGTCTTCACAAAGCCTACCTTTATGTGTCTTTTAGGATTAGAACAACTCAGCTTCAAATTAACAACTGATGCTTCCGAGACGGTAAGAAACATTGAATGAGATCATTTTACTGGCCTCCCCTACCCTGAAGTACTTACCAGTGTTGTTATAGCTGCCAAATGTATGCACAGTTCAACTGTCATGTGTCGACTGAACTGCCCAACTTTCTTTCTGGACCATACGACCCACTTCATTGCTGACCAGGTTATAACTTGCTATTTTGGAGTGCTTTGATCAGTACATCATAATATAGAGTATCTGTGAGTGAACACCCAAGAATGATGACATCAGCAAATGACATCCTGCAATAGTGTCTGTAGTCCATATTACTACTAATAAGATGCACTAAAAAAAGGGGGTACAGAGGGTCACGAGGAGGAGATGAGACAGTCAGTGTGCAGTATAGCACCGATTAAACATATAACTTTCCTCTAATTCTTTAATGTTTCCTTCCCACCACTATCATGACCCCAATTCTACCTTACAAATCCGTCTAGACCAGAGCATGTACATGGGTACAGATAAAGCTGGAAACACAGGGAATCCAAGACAGATAAAACCCTTCAGGATCAGTAGTGAGAGTAGCAACACCAGGAGGATCAGTTAGTGTAGCTATACCAGACATCAGTCAGTGTAAGACATGAAAAAAATAACAATTTATAAATTATCAAGGGTTCATGAGGGAGGGAGGGAGGGGTGGGGGGGAAGGGGAAAAAATGAGAATCTGATACCAAGTGCACAGTAGGAAGAAAATGTTTTGAAAATGATGATGGCAATAAATGTACAAATGTTCTTTATACAATGGATGTATTTATGTATTGTGATCAGAGTGGTACAAGCCCCCAATAAAATTATTTTTAAAAGGTGGGGGACAGTCAGTTTGGACGGCATGGTTTGTCACAACTTCTGTACATCATAAATCAGGGATTAGCTTATTCATTAGAATGACCTGTATGGTTTTCTTTGCTGCTCATAAAAAGAGATTTTTACTGATGAGAAAAAAAATCGCTCCACGTAGGAACCAACCCCTTCAAGTTGATACTAATCATAGCAACCCTGTAGGACAGAGTAGAACTGCCTTACAGGGCACTGACGGGCTCAAACGTAAGAACAATTGTGAGGATGGCCCAGGACCGGACAGTGTTAAATCGGTTGTACATAGAGTCATTATGAAGATAATTAGATATATAACAAGAAATGAACTGTTAAATTATATACAGATATATAAGAACTGAACAGTTAAATTATAATCACTACAAATGGCTCAGGGTTGTGAGAGACTAGCAGTCCTTCTCATCTCTCTGCTGCCAGATCCCCCTCTATTTACAGAGTGAGGCTATCTCAGCACAGCAGCCAATCACAAGGCAGATCACCAACTGTCAACTAACCACCAGTCCCAACTGCCAGTCCCCAGCTCCAGAGATGCCTTAAAGGGACCTCAACTTACAGAGACACAGTCCACAGGCTAGGCGTCCCACAGGTAGTGTAGCGTATACATTCAGGCAAAGAACGAGCAAGGCAGCCGCACACTGGTCCGATGATCAAAGAGCAAGAGACAAGAAAGGTGAGGCTCACTGAGCCATTATCTCTCCGCCCTTCAGTTAATCCTACTTGTATTTATCGGCCAGGCTGGCACAATAAACTATATCAGCACCCGACAACAACAACAATATATGATGTGCATGGGTATCCGTCCTTTCAGGAGCAGGCAGCCTCACCTTCCTCACAAGTCCAACTAGGAAAGGCATGTAAGACTCAGATAGGTTAAAATAGCATGAATAAATTCTCTGCCTCAAAAGAAGGATTGGCAACGTGCATTCTGAATCCCATGTTTTGCAGAGAAAAGCATGCCAGGCACTATAGAAATAGTTGAGGAACACTAGATTGTTCTTCCAGGGTTCCAGGATGCAGGTGACACCAGCAAACATACCTTTGTGGTCTAATGGCATGCCATGCTTTGTGACAAGTGCCATTTATTGCAAGAGTTTAAAATGTGGTCATAAAATAACTTACAATAACAAACATTGAGCAGAGATAACACTAAGAACGTGTTATTTTTCAAGAGCAAAGAAAAGGTGATTTTTCCCCCTCGGCTATGGATGACTTGGTAGCATCATTTTATTATTGTGACTCTCACCTGAAAAGTATATTTCTGACATGTGTCACCTCCACTAGATGATTATAATGATTATCATCTTAACCTTGTTTTGTAGGAAAGGAAGTTGTAAAAGGATTACACCCATTTTCCTTGGTCACTGTTGTGGGGACAGAGTCAGACCGTTGGGTAGCAGCAACCCTTGGCCGTCACCCCAAATGTTGACCTTGAGTTCAACTAAGGAGGTTTAGGAAGTGTTTATTGTAAAAAGAAAGAAAAGTATCTTGGGCTTTAACATTTTTGAACCTGGCACACAATTCTGGGCTTGAAAACAGAAATCTCCATTCTCATTTCCAACCTTTTGCTTTTGTTCAAAGAATGCAGTGTCCCTCTTCCCACAAGTAAGAGTGAGGCTCGGTGAGCACAACAAGCAGCCCATTTGCAGCGGGGGCCCGCTCCACGAGACCTTAAACAGCAACAGCTGTGTGCTTCGTGCTACGCTAGATGCCCCCAGAAGAAGTCCCCAGCTTCAAGGAGCCTTGAGGTCAGGTGCAAATAAGAAAATCCCATGAACCAAAGGAAATGATCACATAAAACTGTATGCCATTCAATGATAAATGAATTCGCCAGGCATTAAGCAGCTAGGAAATTCCTACAGATAGGAGAGGCATCCTTATCCAATGGAGCCAGATTGCCTGCGTTCAAATTCAGACCCTCACCAGCCCTACACCCTGAAGCAAGTCACTTTATCTCACTGGCTTCTGTTTCCTTAGAAGGGGCTAAAGAAGGGCTGGCGAAGATAAAGTAGAAGCAAAAGCCTACACTTTGCCTGGTTTCTAGTCTAATTAAATAATTTACATTCCACAGTCAAGGAACCAAAGGACCCCTGGACCGAGCAGTGGCTGAGCTAATGGCTGTTTGATCATGAGGTGTCAACAGGACCTGGTAGCAGGCATCAGACGATCCCAAACAAGCAAAACACATATTGCTGAGAATGAGGGGATTCAGAGAAGAGACCCAAAACTCATCTGTAGACAATGGGACATCCGCTCACAGAAGGGACACAAGGAAGGGATGAGTCAACCAGGGTGCAGTATAGCACTGATGAAACACACAATATTCCTCTGGTTCTTTAAGGCTTCCTCACCCCCACACTATCATGACCCTAGACCTGCCTTTCACTGTACCCTAGACCAGAGCATGTACACAGGTACAGATAAGAGCTCAGGACACACGTAATCCAGGTCAGATAAACACCTTAGAAACAGAAATGGGGATAGCAATACCAGGAGGGTAGAGGGAAAGTGGGGGAAAAGTGGGAGCTGATCAAAAAAATCAACACATAACCACACCCCTAGGGGGACAAACAACAGAAACCATGGGTGAACGGAGACATCGGTCAGAGTAAGATATGAAAATAACAATAATTTGCAACTGGACATCCCCTTACAGAAGGGTCATGGGGAGGAGATGAGACAGTCAGGGTGCAGTGTAGCAACAATGAAACATACAACTTTCCTCTAGTTCTTTAATGCTTCCCCCCTGCCCACTATCATGATCCCAATTCTACCCTACAAATCTGGCTAGATCAGAGGATGTACACTGGTACAGCTAGGAACTGGAAACACAGGGAATCCAGGACAGATGGTCCCTTCAGGACCAGTGGTGAGAGTGTAAATACCGGGAGGGTAGAGCGAAGGTTGGGTAGAAAGGGGGAACTGATTACAAGGATCTACATATAACCTCCTCCCTGGGGGATGGAAAACAGAAAAGTGGGTGAAGGGAGACGTCAGACAGTGTAAGATATGACAAAATAATAATAATTTATAAATTATCAAAGGCTCATGAGGGAGGGGCAAAAATGAGGAGCTGATACCAAGGGCTCAAGTAGAAAGCAAATGTTTTAAGAATGATGATGGCAACAAATGTACAAATGTGCTTGACACAATGGATGGATGGATGGATGGATGGATGGATGGATGGATGGATGGATTGTGATGAGTTGTACGAGCCCCCAATAAAATGATTTTTTTAAAAAAGAACAATAATTTATCATTGATCAAGGGCTCACGAGGGTGGGGAGTGGAAGAGGAGCTGATACCAAGGGCTCAGATAGAAAGTAAATGTTTAGAAAATGATGATGGCAACATATGTACAAATATGCTTGATACAATTGATGTGTGGATTGTTATAAGAGCTGTAAGAGCCCCCAACAATATGATCTTTTAAAAAAAGTCAGCATTTTGAACCCACCAGGAGGAAGCCATGACAGTCAGCTTCCATAAAGATGACTGTTGCTAGGGGCTGTCCAGTCAGTTCCACCCCAGAGCTACCTCATGCACAACAGAACAAGACACTGCCCAGTCGTGCAGCATCCTCACAATTGTTGTACTGGAGTCCATTTTTGAAGTCACTAAAGTCAATCCAACTCATTGAAGGACTTCCCCTTTTTTACAGCCCCGGGACTTTACCATGTGTGGCAGTTACAAAATCTCCTGTCAACTTGAGTGAAGGGGTGGAGTCTAGCCTGTCAATCGGTCATAGTCAATGAGACCTCTGTGTGGGCATGGCCTTTTCCTGAGGATTCTGGGATCTCCTGTCTTCCTCCCTGGAGGCAGGACACACACTCTCCCTGTGAGACATTCTTGTTGACTAACCAGATGGAGCTAGGCTGATGGAGTCATGTGGAGACCCACGCCAGCGCTGAGATGCTTCCACTGCTACTGGATCCACAAGACTTTCCACCCACTGACCTGTGATCTTCTTGCTTTCGGCATCATTGTATCTCTTACGTGAGTCTGAAGAAGAATTTATAGACTGGTATTGGGCATATGGGCTAATATCGGACTTATGGACTTGATCTGGTCTGGGTTGGGATTTTTTTTTTAATATACCATTACTCTTTGATATACTTTCTTATACACACACGAGTGTCTATGAATTTGTTTCTCTAGTCAACCCAGACTAACACATCAAGCATGATGTCCTTCTCCTTATCCGTAAAAGTTTTAAACGGTAAACCCAAACTCACTACCATGGAGTTGATTCCCACCCTAAAAGACCAGAGTTCCTTAAACCATGGGGATCACAACTTTGGAAGCCCTAGGAAGCAGACCTCCTCTGTGCTATAGGGCCTCTGGAAGTAAGACTGGATTCCATGCCGATCGTTTTCTTTCTTTCTTTTTAAGTCAGGGGGCAAAACAACAGACAAACCCGATTTAGAACCAGAGACAGCCCAAAAGTCGTGGACTAATTCTGATCCCCCAAATAATAGAACGCTGAGTATTTCCTCATTAAAAAACGTCTCTTCTTTAATCGTTTGTAGGTTCTGTCACTGTAGAAGGGGGTGGTGCGGTGGTTGAGTGCTTGGCTTCTAATCAAATCCACGTGGGCTCTGCGGGAGAAATGCGTGGCAGTGAGCGTTAGTACGCCTTAGACACCTAGGGAGTTCTATTCTGCCCTGTAGGGTGGCTATGAGTCGGAAGCAACCCCATGACCATGGGCCATTGAACAAAGACCAAACAAGCGTGGATGCCTTTGAAGAATATCGAGAGTACCATGGACGGCCAAAAGAACACCAGTCTTGGAAGAAGTACAGCCCTGAATGCTCCTTAGATGCCAGGATGGTGAGACTTCATCTCATGTACGTGGGACATGTTATCCGGAGAGGCCAGTCGCTAGAAAAGGATATCATGCCTGGTAAAGTTGAAGGGCAGCGACAAAGAAGAAGGCCTTGGACAAGAGGGATTGACACTGTGACTGCAACAACGGACTCAAGTTTAACAACAGTGTGTTGCTCTGTTGTATTGGGGTCCCTATGAGACGGAACCGACTCGATGGAATCTAATGGCCATATAAATATCAAGTCACTTAATCTTTACAGTATCTTCACGATGTAAGGACTGCTATTCTTCTCAAAAGGAGATTGTTAGATGGGAGCAGTTAGAAGCAGAAAGAAAAAGCTGACTTGTAAGAGAATACGCAAGAATCAGGTTTGGTTCGCCAAATACAAACACACTTATTGAAAGGGATATTGCTGTTGACAAAAAATGAACAACTCCAAAGTGTTGTCTTGGCTGTCGTCTTACACAGCAGATCACTCCGGATTTCTCCTGTGGGACTGCTGTGTTGGTTCAAACCACCCCCTTCTACAGTGACAGAACCTACATATCCAGTTTTGAATCACACATGGAAAGACATGGTCTCATTGGGAAGACAAGGAGTCATTGACATGTTACAGGAGGAATGACTTGTCCATGCCTCTGCTGTAAACAATCCTTTCTTTCAAAATGCCTTTGGAAATCAGAGCCACTATGTGTCCTGACTCAATGGTTTGAAGCCTACTTTTTTCCCTTTGCATGTTGCCTGCTGCCTTTGCTGAATAAGACACACGTTGCTTCCCAACCACTCCCGGCAACCCCCGTCACATCAGTTGATGCTGTTTCCTGACAATCTCCTCAGAGGCCACAACTGGTTTATTTTATAAACCAATTAGAGTTGCCACAAAAAGCTCCTTTAGTATGCCCCAAAAGCATTTTTTCCTGCTATTTGAGGTCAAACACTTCAGTACATTGTATAATTTCTGCTTGTGAGTGTGTGCTGTGTGACATTCATTCAGTTACTTGTCCCCAAACTCTGTTGCTACTGATTATAACACTAATCAAGAAGCTTTGTTCATTTATGAGCCAGTCTGGAAAACATTACTAGTATTCTGTCAACTATTCATCTGAAGTTCAATTCCTTTTTGATTCTGCATTTCCCCCCAGCCTTTGGAATTCTATGCTTCCTTCTTAATTTGATTTCCTAATTTTAAAAATATGCATATATCAACATGTGCTGTGAGCGGAACAAAGAGCTTTCAGAATCTTCTGCCAGTTAAAATCTTTGCCTGCCAAAGTCTTTGACCCGACCCACATGTTCAATTTGGGATATTTTTCTGCCTCTGCCGTAAGCTATGTTTGTGGGGTCTGTTTTAGGGAATGTAAGTATTATCATTCCAATTTACTTATTTACAAATTTAAACCATTTGCTGGTGAGTCAGTTCCAACTCAAGGTGACCCCATATGTGCCACAGTAGAGCCATATATGCTCTATAGGGTTTCCTTTTTTCCTTTGACAATTTTTTTAAATTGTTAATTAGGTAAGGATTTACATTTCAGATAATCAATTTTGTTTTTAACAATTTAAACTATTTATCAATCCCCTGCTCTCTTTTTGGTTCTTTTCCCTCCTGTGGATTACTCTCCCTTGACACACACACCCCCCCCACCTTCCAAAGTCTGTGCCCTTTGGGATGAAAGTTTGTGTCTTCTTTTTACCTTTGTAACAGTGGTTTCATACAATATCTGCCCTTTTGTCATTGACTAATCTCACTTAGCATCATGCTCTTTAGGCTGACTCATGCCAAGTGGTGCTTCATGGTTTCATCATTGATTTTATAGCAGTGCATAGTATTCCATTGTAGGTATGGACCAAAGTTTCTTTACCCATCCTTCTACAGAGCTCCATAGGATTTACAATGACTAATTTTTCAGAAATAGATTATTAGTCAGTTCTTTTTCCCAGTCACTGGGTAGACTTGAACCACCAACCTTCTAGTTAACACCTTTGCCTGCCTAGGTTAAATCATGTAGGCCGTATGGTATCAGTAAAGGAGCAGTGGGTTCTTATATTGGCCTTGACATTAACTCACTGCATGCTCTCAAATTTACTCCTACGCTTACTAAGCCTGCCTTTCTTTATATGCTGCAAAGACCTGGAGTTGGAAAACCAAAAAGGAAGAACACACTCAGCTTATTTCAAGCTGAAAGAACTGAAGAAGAATGTTAAGCCTCAAGTTGCAATACTGAAGCAAAATATAGAAGGATACATGGAGTCTCAAAGAAGATGGAGGAATACGCACACAGTCACTGTATCAAAAATAATTTTGTCCAAAAAAAATAATAATAATTTTATCAATGCGCAAACATTTCAAGAAGTAGCAAAATAATTAAGAATGAATGGAATTGAAGGAAGCTGTCCAAGCTACATTGAAAGCATAAACAAACAAACAAACAAAATCAAGGCTCCAGGAATTGGTGGAAGAGCAATTGAAATGTTTCAACATCGTAGATTCTCACATTTACATCTTCTCCTTTTGCCATTGCAATGTGATATCGTTTCATCTCTTTGCTGTGAAACCTCAGTCCTGCCCATGCTACTTACCCTCAACAAGCCAGCTGGGAATGCCCTGACCCACACTTCTAGGAAGGAGTTCCCTGAAGCCTCTCTCTCGCCGGTTTGAATGCTCATTACTTTCCTGGATTCCAAAGGCTTTATAAATGATGCCATTGTACGGTTATGGAGGAACTAATAATAGTAATAATATGAGGAAGTCAAAGGCTATGAGACAAAATAGCATAATTGCTTTGGTCTATGATTGTTAAATGTTTGGTATCCACAAAAGGCCAAGTATTTGTTTAGAGTAGGGCAATAGGAGGGAAAAAATGGCATTAACTTCTTCCCAGCATGTCTTTTAGCAGATCAGTGTCTTTGGTTACCCATCTAAGTTGCATATGATTATTAGAATAAGCATGTGATTCTCTAAGAAGGACTATCCCCATTCCCCAAGAAGCAAACTTCTCAGTACGTTGAAATCACATTATAACTTTATAATATAGGAAAAATAAAATATAGATTCCTATTATAAAAACTTCTGGGTGTAATGCTGAACAAAACCATTGCTGGTTGCAGAGACTATAGAAGAGCAATGATTTGGAAAATTTTATGAAAATAAGGAAAAGTGTATCTTTCTATGAACATACCCAGCCCCTCAGGGACTCAGGACCTGAGATTTGTATCATTCTCAAAGGAAAATATGGAATTAAAAATTGAGATGCACTGGACCAGTAAGGGCATCGTTTCTGACTCATAGCAGTGCTGTGGACTGGGAGGTAGACTGCTAACCACAGGTCAATGGTTTTCAAACCATCCGGAGAGAGACGAAGCTTGCTGCCTCCATAAAGATCGACGGTCTTGGAAGTCCTTCAAGGTCATCACCGTGAGTCAGATGTAACTCGATGGCGGTGCATTTTCACATTTATGGGAAACTCCAGGACACCCCCACCCACCCCCAATCTAAAATGATAGACTGAATATTGGTTTCATTGGTTAAAGGGCAAAGGAGATTGTGGTTGATTAAGAAGGGTTAAAAGGGAACATTTTGAGGAAGTAAAACAGTTTGGTATCTGTGGTGGTTGCTTTCAATGAAATATATCGAATTATATTATTAAATGTGTGTATTTTCTTGAATGTAATTTATACCTCTATGATGTCCATTTTAAAAGTCAACTCACTATGGACAAAACATCTCCTTCAACTCAGCCCTGTTCCTTGCAACCTTCTCCATTTTAGGAAATATCTCTGGCCTCCTGTGTGTTGAGACCTTGCAATTATCTAATTTCCCTCTTTCTATCAGCCAATTTTCGTGATTTACACTCACATTTTAAGGTTCCCCAAAACCTGATCTCTCTAGGTATATTCTTTCTACTACTCTGGTCCAAGTCACCATCTTCTCTGGTCTGATGCAAGAACCTACACCCTGGTCTCTACACTTCCTCTCAGCCTCCTCTGCTATTCTTCTCTCCACAGCCAGGGTGATCCATTTTAAATATATTAGACCATGTCACTCCTCTGCTCAAACCCAAATCCCTGAAATTTCCTCTCTTATCCAAGACAAATTCCAAAGTGTTTATATGGCCTCCAAGATGCTACATGATCCCTCCCTGAGATGCATATATACATATTTTCCATCTCACACACTGAAAGGTGGCTGTTCTTTGGAAGGCCCAATCAGCTGTAATTACCATCCTTGGGCTTCGGAAGAAACCATTGAATCTCCCCCTTTGAATCCTAAGACCACTACACACACACACACACAAAACAACCAAAAAAAACCTAGTGCCATTGAGTTGATACAAAGTCATAATGACTCTATAGGACAGAGAATGTCCCCCAATGGGTTTCCAAGACTGTACCACGACAGACTGGGACATCCCTCTTTCATGGTGTAGCTGGTGGGTTTCTCACACCACGCTTTTAGCTAGCAGCTGAGCACTTAACCATCATGCCATTTGGTTCCTGCCAAAGCTTAATAGTTTGTCTAGACAAGCAGTGGGGCTAAAGAAACACAATTCCAGGCTTGAGCCCCATGTCTGAATACCCCTTTGGGTGATCAGGTGGGAAATTTTATATTGCATGCTGGACAGCACAACCCCTGGAATGGAAAACCATGTGGGGAAGGATCTTTGGGGGTTTTCATAGATGCGGCCAAGAGAAGGGACGTCCACGGACATCTTCCATCCCATCCCACACACTTTTCAAGCCAAAGGAGTGCAGCTCATAATGGAAAAGTCCCTGCTGTGCATGTCTGTTGTCTGTAATTAAAACAACATTTGATCCTGTCAACACCATGTTTATGTCTCACGTGTACGATTTGCTTAGAGTAAACGGATACAACACCCATGGAGTGATTGGTACCACTGGGTGGGATTCTCATTCCAGTACCCTGGTGTGTACTTGGGATGTGGAGCAGCTTGTATGTGCAGCACACATGCACAAACCAAGACACACACCTCCCTGAACTGATCTTCTGCAAGTATGCCCCTCCCTCATTAGCTCAGAGAGGCCATCCCCGACTGCCCGATATAAATATCACTCTTTGTCACTCTCCTTGACCCCTCCGGATTTCTTTCTTTCTGTTGTAATTTCGTGTTTCTTTTGTTGAGAATACAAGGGAATTTCCAAAACATCAAGGGAATGGAATTAAGAGATAAGAAATGTTATATATGAATGTTATTTCTCGACATAAGCTCCATCAAGGTGGAGACATTTGTAAGGGAGGCTATCAGCCGTTTGTTGCTGTTAGGTACCATCGATTCCGTTCTGACCCACATCCACCTGATGCGCAACAGAACCAAACGCTGCCCGGTCCGGCGCCGTCATCACAATTGTTCCTCTGCTTGAGTCCAGTGTGGCAGCCATGGTGTCAATTTATCTCACGGAGGGACCTTCCTCTTTGTCACTGCCCCGCCACTTTCCCAAGCATGATGTCCTTCTCCAGGGATTTGTTTCTCCTGACAACATATCCAAATTACATAAGACCAACTCGACCTCCTTGTTTCTAAAGAGCACGCCGGCTGAACTTCTTCCCAAACAGATTTGTTGGTCCTTTTTGACAGTCATGTACTTTCAATATTTTTGCCAGTACCACAATTCAAATGCATCATTCTTCGATCTTCCTTATTCCGTGTCCAACTTTCATGTGCATACGAGGCGATTGAAAACACCATGGCTTGGGTCAGGCACACCTTCGTCCTCAAAGTAGCATCCTTATTTTTCAATGCTCTAAACAGGTCTTATGCAGCAGATTTTCCAAGGATCTTTTGACTGCTACTTCTATGAGCACTAATTGTAGATCCAAGCAAGGCAAAATCCTTCAACCTGTGCTCCATTTATCCTGATCTTACCTGTTGGTCCATTTCTGAGGGTTTGGGTCTTCTCGACCTTGAGCTGTAATCCACACTGAAGGCTGCAACTCGTGATCTTCATGAGGAAGTGCTTCAAGTCCTCCTCACCTTCAGTCATCAAGGTTGTGTCATCTGCAGATCGCAAGCTATTAGTAAGCCTTCTCCAATTCTGATGCCACATTCTTCATCATAGAACCCAGCTTCTTTGATGATTTAATCAGATTAAATAAGTATGGTGAGAAGATACAACCCTGATGCACACCTTTCCTGATTTTAAACCATACAGTATTATTCCCTGGCTCTACTGACACAACTGCCTCTTAATCCATGTACAAGTTTTGAATGAGCACAATAAGATTTTTGCATAGCTTTTTTATGATGTGCATTTTCTATGTCCTTATTGAAGACCCCTGATATGCAGAGCAAACTAACTATACACCAATTCAACAATTTCTCTATATAAAATCTAGTGACATTTGATGCCATTTTTGGAATTGTGCGACCACCCTCACCCTCCATTCCTGAATTACTCCTTCCAAATTAACGTAAACTTACTGCCCTCTGAAGTTCCCATCTAATCTTTACAGTTGCTGCTGTCATGTTTGCCCTGTGTATATAGTTCTTAAAAGAGCATAATGCCCATGGAAAATATTTTTTACTCATTGAACTAAACTGCTGTTTGGTTTTAAGATGTTAGGGAATATATTTTTATTTAAGTCTTTGATGTAAGGTTATTTCAGGGAAATAGTCTCAGGGGTGTGTTCAGCCCTCAATGGCTCTGGAAAGTCTTAAATCTATATGAGAATTTACTATTCTATTTTGTTTTTTTCTCACTTTCAACCAGGATCCTTTACTAGAATATTTGATCAAATGTTCTGTAATGGTAATTGGGCACCATGTAGTTCTTCAGGTCTCATGACAAAGGAGGTCATTGTTCAGGAAACAATTAGCCATACATTCCATTTCCTACTGCTACTCATAACTCTCCTTCCTCTATTGTTCCAGGCAAATAGAAATCAGATATCATGCCTTGGGTAATTGAAAACTTTTAAGATTTATATATTTTTCTTCATAGCACTGGCCACTGTCTTATGTTATATATTTATGATACACACACACATATACTTTTAAAATATTCCCCCCTAACTAGAATGTAGGGTTACTGGGTTAAGGGCTCAACTAGTAGACAAACTAGTGGTAGTTTGAACCTACCCACAGGGGTTGTGGGGGAGTACCTGCCGATCTGCTTCTGAAAGAGCAGCCATGAAAATCCTGTGCAGCAGTTCTATTCTGCACACATGGAGTCACCATTAGTCGGAAATTACCATGGCAAGTGCAGTGTATTTGGTTCACTGCTGTATCTCAGGATCTAGAACAGTACCTGGATTGAAGATGACAATACATCTTTGCTGAATTAATGAATCGATTCATTTTTAGCTTCTCTCATTTCAAAGGACGGGAGCCATGAATAACTTAACATATGAAAGGCCAAAATGCACCCCTCTACTGCTCTCATACTGTGACCCTGGCTCTTCTTTCCATTAAATGTTTCCACCATTACTTGTTGCTCAAAAACCTAGGAATCATCTTTGATTCATCTCTATACCTCGTCTAGCACATTCAGCCTGTCAAAGATTATTTTAGATCTATCTTCAAAGATCCTTTTAGAGCCTTCATACACCTATTTCTTTATATCTCCACCTCCACCATCTAGTTCAAACAAGATTATTTCTCCTCCAGATTGTTAAAGCTTCCTGACTTGTCTAACCACATCATGTCTCTTTCCAATGCATTCTCCTCATAGTAACCAGTGACCTTTCCAAGTTAGAGCATGTTATTTCCTGTTGAATACATGACCATTGAGTTCTTAGAATAAAGCCCAATCTCCTGCCCACAACTGAGAAGACACTATAGGATCTATCCCTGACCTATCACCCTTCCTCCAACCATCATCAGGCATCTTTTTTTTTTTTTTTTAACATTTTATTAGGGGCTCATACAACTGTTATCCATCAGGCATCTTTTTAGAAACACCCAATTCATGCTGGCCCCAAGGCCTTTGCAGTTACAGTTGCTGCTTCCAGGGCTTCTCTAACTAGGCTAGCTCCTTCTTCCCATTCGGGATTCAGCAAAGCTCCATTTCCTCAGTCCACCCTACTAGATCAAATGATCTGAATTTTCCTTCCCGTGCGTCCTGTCCCTTTCTATGTCATTACCATTTCAGAGCACCTAGTCTACCTTAGATCATTGTTTGCTGTTTGCCATACTCCACTGTGAGTCTCTATGAACATTTTCTCTCTTACCCCATGTCCCTCTGGCCTACTGACTGGAATGATGATGGATATATAGAAAATGTCCACTAAATAGTTATCCCGCAAGTAAGACAAAATGCACTTTTAAATATAAAAAGGAGGATGTGATGTATTATTATAAGAAATTTATATGACTGATACTGATTAATCAATGTCTACTATTAAGGAAGTGTTCATGTTCTGATACTAGTCATTTTGACTTTAGAATATTCAAACTCTTTGGTTGATTAATAACACACCTGAGGCACTAGCCTTAAAATTTTTTTTGAATGATAGAAGTTATATATACAAAAATATTTAACAGAAACTGTGGGAGAAGGGAGATAGCAGTAGGTGTATTATATGAAAATAATAATAATTTATAATTTATCAAAGGGTCATGAGGGGGCAGCGGGGAGTGAAGGAAAAAAGAGAAGCTAATACCAAGGGCTCAAATTGAAAGTAAATGTTTACAAAATGATGATGGCAACACATGTACAAATATGCTTGATACAATTGATATATGGATTGTTATAAGAGCTGTAAGAGCCTCAGTAAAATATTCTTTAACATTTTTTTTAACTTAAATTAAAAAATAGATTTATCAAATCAATTCTAATGTCAACAAAAAATTACAAACAATCAAAATGTCTAAAAATTGGTAAATGGATAGATAAATTGTAGACTTAAAACTTAAAATAGTTAAACAGTTAAGTTAAAAACTTAAATAGCTAAACTTAAATAGTTAAACTTAAACTTAAAATAGTCAAACTTAAAACTTAAAATAGTTTTAGTGGCATATAATTTACATATCAGAGTTTAAGCATTCAATCATATTAAGAAGAGTTGTGCATCACCACCACAATCAATATCAGAACATTTTCTTTTCCTACTCATTGTTGGCTCCCCATTTCCCCACAAGATCCCCTGCCATGCCCCTGTTGTTGTTAGGGATGTCTCACAGGGAGTCAGGAGAAAGAGAGAGTGTGTGTGTGTGTCTCCCACCTCCAATGAGGAAAACAGGAGTTCTCAGAATCCTCAGGAGAAGGCCAGGCCCACACAGAGGTCTCATTGGCTACGATCTGATTGACAGGCTAGACTCCACATTCACTCTGAATCTTCAAATTGACAACAGATTATGTAACTACCACAAAGGGTCGTTTTAACAACCAATTCTTTGAACTCAACATAAATTAGATATCGGTTCTGCTATACTGACGTGAACAGGCTAAATCCCGCCACTGGCTATAACCCTGTCTCACACCTTTCCTGATTTTAAACCATGCAGTGTTCCTTTGTTGTGCTGACATGCCCGCCTCTTGATCCAGTACAAGTTCTGCATGAGTACAATGAAGTATATGCCATTAAAAGAAAATACTGATAACTGAAACAACTTTAAAATGGGTCAAAGGGAGAACAACTGTTAAAGTGTTACTTTTAATTTAACTACATCTGCCATTCACACTAGTCTGTCAGTTTGTCTTACTGTGCGGTGGCTTGTGTGTGGCTGTGATGCTGGAAGCTATGTACTTCATCACTGGTATTTCAAAGGCCACCAGGGTCACCCAAAGGGAACAGGTGGCAGCGGAGCTTCCACACTCAGAACAGACAATGAAGAAGGACTCGACTGCCCACTTCAGAGGAAGAAGCCACTGAAAACGTTATAGCTGAAGGCCTAATGAGTGGAAGAAAAACACTGTTGGAGATAGCAGCAGGATGGGTCCCTCTGGTTGGAAGACACTCAAAATGGGACTGAGAAAGATCTGCTTTCTAAAGCACAGTTGACCCTGATGATGTGAACGGAGTCAAGCCTGTGGGAGAGGAACCTTTGGGATCTTCATTTGCTGATGGGCCACGGCTCCAAGTGAGAAGAAACAGCTTCAAAAATCTATTAATAACTGGAACTTAGAATGTACAAAGTAAGAATCTAGGAAAATCAGAGGTTGTCAAAAATGAAATGGAACGCATAAAAACTGCTATCCTTAGCTAGTTAGCTGAAATGGACTGGTATTGGCCATTTTGAAGTAGAAAATCTTATGGTTACTATGCTGGAAATGATTCAACCAGGAGGAATGGCATTGCATTCTTTGTCCGAAAAATATTTCAATATCTAACTGGAAGTATAATACTGTCGGTGGTAAGATTAAATCTATCCACCTTCAAGGAAATCCATTCAATAAAACTGTTATTCATATTTATGTACCATCCATTAAAGCTAGTGATGAAGAAATTGAAATAGTGAGGATTAGAAACACTTGCTTTGGAAATAAAGAAGAAGTTGGAAACTAGAGTCTTGGTGATAGAGGCGAAGCTAGAGATCTCATGATAGATTTTGCAAGACCAACTGCTTGTTCATAGCAAATCCCTTTTTCAACAATACAAAGGATGACTACACACATGGACTTCCCCAGATGGAATACACAGAAATCAAATTGACTGAATCTGTGGGAAGAGATGATGGAGATGATTAGTCTTAGCAGCTAAAATAAGACCATGGTTTAACTGTGGAACAGGCCATCAATTGCTCATATGTAGGTTCAGGTTAAATATGAAGAAAATGAAAACAAGTCCAAGAGAGCCAAAACCCAACCTTGAGTCTATCCTGCCTGAATTTTCACAATATCTCAGAAACAGATTTGATGCACTGAACACTAATGACAAAGACCCCATGCATTGTGGGAGGATATCAAGAACATCATTCATGAAGAAAGCAAAAGGTAACTAAAAAACAGGAAAGAAAGAAAAGACGAAAGTGAATGTCAGAAGAGACTCTGAAACTTGTTCTTACTTGTACTCTAAAGCAAATGGAAGAAATGATGAAGTGAAAAATCTGAATAGAAATTTTTAAAGGGCAGCTTGAAAAGCAAAGTAAAGCACTGTAATGAAACATGTAAAGACCTAGAGTTAGAAAACCAAAGAGGAAGAACACTCTTGGCACATCTTGAACTGAAGAAAAAAAATCAAGCCTTGAGTTGCAATATTAAATGATCATATGGACAAAATATTGAAAGATGCAGGTGATAGAAAAGACACACAGAGCCACTGTACCAAAAAGAGCCAGTTAACAGTCCACCATTTCAGGAGGTAACATGTAAGTAAGAATCAAGGGTGCTGAAGGAAGAAATTCAAGCTGTACTGAAAGCATGAGTCAAAAACAAGACTCCAGGAATTGATAGAATACCAATTAAAATGTTTGAACAAGCAATGGAAACATTCACTCTTCTATGCCAGGACATTTGGAATCCACGATCAATGCTCCTGGAAGCAACAGTCAAGTGATCAAAAGGCACATTGCATTACGTACTTGGACAACTGACTGGAAGAGATCCATATGTGTTCCCATTACAAAGAAAGGTGAGCCAACAAAATACTCAAATTATAGAACAATATTATTAATATTACATGCAAGTAAAATTTTGCTAGAGATCAGCCAACGATGGTTGCAGCGGAATATGGACAGGAGGCTATCAGAAGTTCAAGATATCAGAGGCCAGATTCACAAGAGGATGTAGAACAAGGGATAGCTGCTTTCATCACATTGATCTTGGCTGAAATCAGAGAACACCAGAAAGACGTTTACTTGTGTCTTATTGACCATGTCAAGGCATTCAACGATGTGGATCATAATAAACTATGGATAGACTTGAAAAGAATGAGAATTCCAGAACACTTGCTCATGCTCCTGTGAAACTTATACATGGGTCAAGAGGCAAGTATTTGAACAGAACCAGGGAATACTTCATGGTTTAAAATAAAAAAAGTTGTGTATCAGGGTTGTATCCTCTCACCATATTTATTCAATATGTATGCTGAACAAATAATCAAAGAAGCTGGATTATATGAAGAAAAATGAGTCATCAGAACTGGAGGAGGGCTTATTCACAACCTGATGTAAAGATGACACCACCTTGCTGACTGAACGTGAGGACTGAAAGCGCTTGCTGATGGAGATCAAGGATTTCAACCTTCTCTATGGAGTACAAATCAATGTAAAGAAAACAAAAATCCTCACTCCTGGACCAATAGGTAACATCATAATAAATGGAGAAAAGATTGATGTTGCCAAGGATTTTGTCTTGCTTGGATCCACAATCAATGCTCATTGAAGTAGCAGTCAAGATATCAAAAGGCACATTGCATTAGGTAAATCTGTTGCACAAGACCTCTTTAGAATATTGAAAAATAAGGATGTTACTTTGAGGACTAAGGTGTGCCTGACTCACGCCATGGTATTTTCAATGGTCTTTTGTTGTAGTTACATAATCTGTTGTCAATTTGACAGCCTTAAGAGTGAAGGGGTGGAGGTTAGCCTGTCAATCAGGTCCCAGCTTGATGACCTAATTTGGAGGTGCTAAGAAGATAAATAGCCCATTGGAGGCAGGACACACGCTCAGTCCCTGCAAGGCATTCTTGTTGACTAGCCACATGGAGAAAGGCTGATGGCATCCAGTGCCTCAGAGCTGGAGAAGCAACTAGGAGACCCCCGCCCATGCTGAGATGCTTACAACACCACTGGATCCACAAGAATTCCCACCCACTGGTCTGATTTTCCTGCATTCAGCATCATTGCATAAGTTTCATGAGTCTGAAGAGGACCGTGTAGACTGGTATCAGATATATAGGCAAATATCAGACTTATGGACTTGATATGGACTGGACTGGGATATTTTCTCAATATTCAATGGCTCTTGTATATAAAGCTTTCTTATACACATATGAGTGTCCATGAATTTATTTCTCTAGTCCATCCAGACTAACACACCCTTGTAATCAGAGTTCTCTCTGTGGTGGGTGACTGGGCAGCCATCCAATGTGGAAATTAGAAATTTACATTCCTTATTCTTTTTTAACACTCATCTGAACAACAGCTATGCTAAGCACCTGTAGTAATGTTCAATCTGTCCATTGGTATAAAAAATAGGCAGAATTATGCTTGTAATATTTATTGGTTCATTTCATAAAATTCAATATACTTTTGATGAAATACTATATTTTTATACCCTTGCATTTGTTATTTCAGTAAACAAACATATAATGTAAATGAAAAAATTGCCAAACAACCTGTGCTAGTCTGGGTACATTAGAGAAACAAATCCACAGAAACTCATATATGTAAGAGAGAGTTTTATGTAAAGGATAAATGCACATCAAGAAAACAACCAAAAAAATGAGGACCTGATGCCGGGGGCTTAAGTGGAGAGGAAATGGTTTGAGAATGATGAGGGCAATGAATGTACAAATGTGCTTTACATAAATGATGTATGTATGGATTGTGATAAGAGTCATATGAGCCCCTAATAAAAAAGAAAGAAAAAGGAAAACCCAACCCAGTGCTGCCCAAACCACAAGTCCAACATTAACCCATATGTCCAACACCAATCCACAAAGTCCTCCTCCATCTCACAAAACACACCCACTGATGCCCACGGCAGGAGGAAAGCCGAGTCAGTGAGTGTGTAAGCATCTCAGCGCTGGCAGGGGTCTCCACTTGGCTGCTCTAGCACCCAGGGCTGCATCGGGATAGGTTCATGTAGCTTCTCTAGTGTGTGTATCTCTTATTGTTCTTGGTTAAGTATTAATTGTATGAAATAAACTACTTTTTAGTATATCAGCTTTTCTATACTTAAAATGTTAGAGTAGCAAAACTGTTAAGTTATTTGAATCCCATCACTGATTGTATCAGCTCACCATAATTATTCAATCATCAGAAAAGCTGGCTATATAAAGAAAATGTGGTTTCAGAAGTGGAGGAAGGCTTACTAACAAGCTGCAATATGCAGATGACACAACCTTGCTGGCTGAAAGAGAGAAGGACTTGAAGCCCTTGCTGATGAAGATCAAGAACTGCAGACTTCAGTATGGATTACAAATCAATGTAGAGAAAACCAAAATCCACACTGCTGAGCCAATAGGGAACATCGTAATAACTGGAGAAAAGATAGATGTTGTCAAAGATTTTGTCTTGCTTACATACACAAGCAATGTTCATGGAAGTAGCAGTCAAGAGGTCAAAAGATGCATTGCATTAGGTAAATCTGCTGCACAGGACCTGAAAAACAAGGATGTTACTTTGAGGATTAAGGTGTGCCTGAGTCAAGCCATAGTATTCTCTCTCTTTTTTTTTTTTTAACATTTTATTAGGGGCTCATACAACTGATATCCCAATCCATAAACACATCAATTGTGTAAAGCACATTTGTACATCGTTTCTCAAAACATTTTCTCTCGATTTAAACCCCTGACATTAGGTCCTCATTTT
>NW_022111324.1:73178726-73185887 GCF_000313985.2 Echinops telfairi
TCTTCCCTTCCCCCCTCCTCCCTCTCTCCCATGTCCCCCCGGAACTGTCAGTCCCGTTGTTTTCTCCTCCAGATTGTTCATCCAGCCTGTCCTATCCAGACAGGCCTGCGGTATTCTAATCACCTTGTAATCATGTGAGAGTTGGACACTGAATGAGGAAGACTGAAGAAGAATCGATGCGTCTGCATTGTGGTGCTGGGGAGAACACTGAAAGTCCCACGGACTGCTCAAAGGACAACCCTAGCTATCTTGGAAGTAGTAAGGCCAGAATGCTCTTGGAGGCAAGGATGGTGAGACTCGGTCTTGTATGTTTGGACATGTTGTCATTAGAGACCAAATCCTGGGGAAAGGACATCATGTTCAAGAAAGTAAAAGGGCAGCGAAAAAGAGGAAGGCCATCAAGGAGCTGGACTGGCGCCTTGGCGGCCACACTGGGCTCAGCGTAGGAACCATGGTGAGGATGTGGCCCAGGACCAGGTGGTGTTCCGCTCTGCTGTGCAGGGGGTTGCTATGGGTTGGAGCGGACAACGACATCATAGAATTTTATTGCTCAGTCATATTAAAGCGATCTGTGCAACGATCACCACAGTCCATTTCAGAACATTCTCTGTTGATACGCATTGTTATTAGGTCCCCATTTCCCCACATCTTCCCCTGCCGTGCCCCTAGGTGATTATTAATTCAGTGAGTGTCTCTGTGCGTTTACCCTTCCTCGGTTTCATACACAGAAAATCCTACAAAAGACGAACTGGAAACAAACAAACAAAACCAACAACAATAACCAGACAAAACACAGAAAACCTCAATTACAAAGAAAACTAATTCTAAAAACTGAAACAACTTCTTTATTTTGACTGTTAACAGCGCCATCTGGGTTTGTCTGTACAACAAACAGCACAAGAAGCCACCAGCGCCATGCAGGCTGCAGCTCAGGGCTCACACCAGTCCCTCTCGCCCTCACACGGAGAACTCGACTTTGTGGGAGCCTGGGTGCCTTTGGGAGCTTTCACTGGAGTCCTGGCCTTGTCTGAAGCATCAGCCTTACTTTGTGCCTTGGCCTTGGGCCGGCAGAGCCTCAGACCCTTGGCAATACGTGCCCGAGCCCGCTTGCCAAGCTTGGGGTGGGCCATGTAGGCCAGGCGGCTGAGCTTGACCTCTGCAGGCTTCACAAGATCCTTGATGGCCTCGGCGCGAGCAGCCGCGGCCTTGGCGTTGTTGGCCTGCACTTTCTTCAGGCCCTTCTTCTTGTGCTTCTTGGTGAAGCGCGTATTCCTCAGGAACTTGGGGTCCACCCCCTTAAGAGATTCGTATCATTGTGACCGGGGTTTTTTGATGCCGTGAAACAACTTTAAAATGGGTCAAAAGGGAGCTCAAATGATGAAGTATTATAATTTAAACTAACCACATCTGCCATGATCCACTTTACAAATGTTCTCTGCTCTCTGACTGATAGCAAGGCTGTTCATATGCTTGGACTATGTTCAGAGGGAATTACTGAAGGCTTAATCCACGCAGGGACCCTTCAGATGGATTTTGAACTTCCACTATTATCCATAGCCCTCTGCAAACCATGTGTTCACAATGTAAGGTCTGATACCATTCCCTCTTTGGGCTTTGGATTTTATTGGATCATTGAATCACAGTCTAGTGTGCCTCTTCCATGTGGACTAAGTTGATGCCTTTAAGACCCCAGCCGCTATTCTTTCTGATAGTCCTGCATCATCTGTTTTTTCACCACGCTTCTGCTTTCTGTTTTGTTTTGTCATTGTTGTTGAGTTTTTTAGTGTTTGTATTTTGTGCTTTGCATCTT
Organism: Echinops telfairi; assembly: GCF_000313985.2. NCBI lineage: Eukaryota > Metazoa > Chordata > Mammalia > Afrosoricida > Tenrecidae > Echinops > Echinops telfairi. The sequence goes on from NW_022111324.1 coordinate 73,180,537, forward strand.
TTACTTTACATAAAATCCAGGATGGGTAAATATATACAGTAACTGGATTAATAATTACCTAGAGGCATGTTTACTTGTATTTTATTGACACTACCAAGGCATTGGACTTTGTGGATCATAACAAACTACGGATAACCTTAAGAGTGAGAATTCCAGAACACTGCACTGTGCTCATGCAGAATTTGTACATGGATTAAGATTAAGCTTTGTACATGGATTAAGACCCCAGATGCTATTCCTTCTGATAGCCAGGCACCATCTAGTTTTCCACTGCACTTTGCTAGAGCATCCATACCTTCAGTGAGCTCTTCATGAGGGTGAGCATCAAGCAGGGTCAGATCATGAGAACTAATTGTTTTTAGATTGGTGCTAGGATTAAGTGCAAGCTCAAAATCCATTCATATAAATCTATGATTTAGATATGTCTTTGGTTCACTTTAGACATTATGATTTTATGATAGAGAACATTATAAATCATCCCTCCTGGGCATAATATTGATAATATCATTAATTTAGCTGATGATATAGGATCTCAAAATATTGTTGAAAAAGGAAATTATACAAATATAGGCTGGCTTTTCAAACCACAATAAATGAACTGTTGACTTGTACAGATCAAATTTTAAGTGACTGTACACTATTTACATGGACAGTGGGGACTGGTGATAGGGAAAATCTTTCAATAACACACATTCACAAAGGCAGAATCATGCCGACAAGGCTAATGCATAGAGGGCATTAAAATAGTAAAGATACTGTAGTCCCTGGCCACCATTCCTTGAACACCCTCAAAGCTAGAATCTGTGCCAAGAAAGCCAAGGACCATGAATTCCATAACCTTCGGATAACAGTCATCTGTTTCTTCTCACACGTGGGCATTTCAGCCTTAATTACTTAAATCCAAAGGAATATGCTGACTCCTTAAATCTGCTACAGGTAAGTTTGAGGTAAAGCCAAATTTTCAAGGTAGAGTTTCCACATTGAATTCTACTAGTGTGGCTTATGAATAAGGTGACCAGATTTAAAGCGGGACACCATTGACCAGGGGGCGAGGTGGGGGGTGGGAGGGTGGTTCTTGATTAAAAATTTGGTCTATATGGACCAAATAGACCATTCCCTAGCTTGTCGTGCATTCTTTCCAAAAATCAGGACTTTTATAAAACGCCAAAAATCAGGACTGTCCTGCCAAAAACGGGACGTCTGGTCACCTTACTTATGAAGCCACCCTGTGTGCCTCGAAAGGTCAGAGTCCCGTTAGTCTATAGCACACGGCCTGGGTCACCAAGGGCTGGATAGGAACTAGGTCAAAAGTGTCCAATTAGGAACATAGTACTAAGTGAATGCTTCCCTTGGGTTCTATATAAGTATTATTAATCTTTGTGTACTCTGGGTAAACTAGGGAAACAAATCCACAGAAACACATGTATAAGAGAGAGTTTTAGGTAAGGGTAAGTGCACATCAAGAAAACATCCCAACCCAGGGCTGCCCAAGCCCACAAGTCCAATATTAGCCCCTATTTATGACACCAATTCACAAAGTCCTCCTCCATCTCACAAAACTCACGCAACAATGCCGACTGCAGGAGGAAAGCCGAGTCAGTGAACGTGTAAGCATCTCAGCACTGACAAGGGTCTCCACATGGCTGCTCCAGCACCCAGGGCTGCATCAGGGTAGGTCCGTGTGGCTTCTCCTCAGGGATTTCTTGCAGGAAGTGAGCCTTGGCAGCTGAAGCAGGGTATGGCTAAGGCAGCTGCACCCTGGTCCAACCCTCAGAAAGCAAGAGACCTGAGAACTAGAAAGGTGAGGCTCACCAAGCCGTTTATCCCTCTGACCTTCAATTAATCCCACAAGTGTTTATCAGCCAGGTTGGCACAATAAACGTTAACTAACTCAACCTTTTTCCCCCAACAAAAATAATCAGTATTAAACATTACACTCTTCAACTTTATATAAGACCAAGGGAAGCTTTTCTGATTTTCTATATTTTGTTTTAAAAGGCAGAATAAAAATGTGTATCTTTGCATCCAAATCTCCAGAAGTAGCCAGACATCAGTATTTTAAATAAGGACTAATGACTTGACAACCACTAACTTAATGCAGTGAATAACATCGTTGCCACTTGAAGGAATCAGTGCAGTCTTCAGTACATCAATTGATTTGCTCCCATAGATATCTGTTTCTCAATTCTCCTTCGTCTCCCTTGTTATTAAAGAACCTCCGTAAGCTATCTTAATAAGCTTCTCAACCGACTTCACGGGGTAGCAATGCTCTCAAGTGGTCCATGACAACCGAGAGAAAATTAGAGTCTGACCTGGCTATTCAGTGAGTTACAGATGAAGAGTACATCTTATACTATTTTGGACATTTGGGGGCATAGAGAGGGAAAAAACTTTTTTTTAAGTGATTGCAAGCATAGATAGAAGGAAGGTAATAAGTCACTAGACGTGTAGACTAGAGTTTCCTGTGGTCAGGCAGAAAATGGGTCCTTGTCTCCTCCCCTACTATAGCTCAAGGTAAGGGTCAGTGGCCCAGGTAGTCTAGAGCCTGTCCAGAGACCTACCACCAACACCATCTACCAAACTCAAGTTGTACTAGGCTAAATGTGCAGAAGTTCCCAAAAGGAAGGTGGTCTTCATATATCCATTCCCAATGTGGGACAGAACAGAAGGCTGACTCGAGGGCGTAGCTGTCAGATGAGCTGAGATATCGTGCAGAGGAGTCCAGATAAAGAAGGAAGAACAAAGTACAAAATAGGTCAAGTGACTCAGGGGCCAGGCTCTTGAATGCTGGGTACCCAGCTCGTGTCTTCTTTTTAGGTAATGGCTCTGTATGCGTTGATGGTAAGGGAAATAGGGCTACTTAGTAATGGACTTCCACTGTTTGGGGCAAAAGCCTTCCCTACAGTTTTATTGTATTGACCCAGCCCATAAGATTAGCTCCTTGCTTGCCTTGGTTTCCTGCTCAACGCTACAATCCACACTTAGTATAAAAGTCCAACCCAGAGCATTAGCTCACCTAAGGACTGTGACATACCTATGCCCTCCTCTAAATAAGCTCTCCCCTCTCGCCTCCTTCTGCTTTCTGGATGATTTACCTATGTGCCAAGTATTATCCCAATTCATCAGGTAAAATGTTGTGTGATAAGAAGATAATGAAAGGGTTTGCCAAGCCCCCGAAATAACAGATTGCTGGTTCTCCATCCTCAGGGTCAGTTTCTCCAGTTCTGATTCCACTGACTGTCCATTATTCCAGCCCCCTGGAACTACACTCAAGTCAGTGTAAGAGCTGACCGACAATACACACAGAGACTGTATGCCCCTAAACTTTGTATCAGAGTTGAGGATGAAGACACCTCTAAAAAGGTACCGACTGTCTATGTCCCTCAGCCAGGATCTGAGAAGGAAAGCAGGCAGCCAGGTCTTAGAGCCCCTCGTTCCAGACCTCTTGCTTTCTGCGGGGTATTTGAGTCTAGGAGATGGGATCTGAACGACAGTTGTTCGAGTAGACCCCACCACTTCGTTTCAGACATCAGTTAAGATGCCCCACATCTACAGCTCCTGCCATTTCATTTTGTTCTTTTAGCTCTTGACTCTTGGTTCTCACTCCGTGTCTCCGATTTTGGAATCCAACTCTCTCAGTGTCTGGGCATATCCAGTTCTGACACCTGATACATTGGCTTTGCTCCTTGACTTCACGCTCCCTTCCTTATCTGGTTCTGATACACTCCTACTGGGTCTGCTTCTGACATGGAAGGACGTGTTCCCACAGCCCTGACTCCCTCTGTCCTCCCTCCAGCGAGCATGGGATTATATCATTTGATCTCCTTTTTGACCCATTTTAAGTTTGTTCTAGTTTTTAGTATTTTATCCTTTCTTTTCAACTGAGGTTTTTCTGTTTTACTTTGTTATTGCTGTTAGGTTTTGTCATTACTTTCGTTTGTATGTTTTTTCCATAAATGAAATCCAGGATAGGTAAATCTATAGAGAGAGTAACTGAAGTAATCATTCCTTGGGAGTATGGCAGGGGAGATTGGGGAAAATGAGGAACTAATAACAATGAGGACAAGAAAGAAGAAAAGTTCTAAAACTGATTGTGATAATTATACAACTCTTGCTAATATTGAACTATTGAATTGTATGATATGTGGATTATGTGTCAAACAAACTGTATTAAAAATTACTGAATGTTGTTTCCATTTAAAGTTTATGGGCGCCTTCATTTCCTAATGCTGCTCTAGCAGAAATAATACCACAAGAAAGTGCCTTTACAAAGTGGGTGCATAAGCAAATGTGGTGAAGAAAGCTGATGGTGCCTAGCTATAAAAAGACATAGCATCTGGGGTCTTAAAGGCTTGAAGATAAACAAGCAGCCATCTAGATGAGAAGCAACAAAGCCCACACGAAGAAGCACACCAGCCTGTGTGATCATGAAGTGTCGATAGGATCAGGTATCAGGCATCAAAGACCCAGAACAACAAAAATCATATCATTCTAAATGAAGGGGAGTGTGGAGTGGAGACCCAAAGCCAATCTGTAGGCAACTGGCCATCCGCTAACAGAAGGATCGCGGGGAGGAGACGAGCCAGTCAGGGTGCAGTATAGCACCTATGAAACATACAACTTTCCTCTAGTTATTTAATGCATCCTCCTCACTCCCCCAACTATCATGACCCCAATTCTACCTTACAAATCTTGCTACACCAGAGCATGTACACGGGTACAGATAAGAGCTAGAAACACAGGGAATCCAGGACAGATAAACCTCTCAGGACCAATATTGTGAGTATCCATACCAGGAGGGGAAGAGGAAGGTGGGGGGAGGAAGGGGATACTGATCACAATGATCTAAATATAACCCCCTCCCAGGGGGATAGACAACAGAAAAGTGGGTGAAGGGAGACGTGTAAGACATGAAAAAATAATTATAATTTATAAATTATCAAGGGTTCATGAGGGAGGAAGGATGGGGGAGGGAGGGAGAAAATGAGAAGCGGGATACCAAGGGCTCAAGTAGAAAGCAAATGTTTTGAAAATGATGATGGCAACAAATGTACAAATGTGCTTTACACAATGGGTGGATGGATGGATTGTGATAAGAGTTGTATGAGCCCCCAATAAAATGATTTTAAAAGAAGAAGAAACAAAGAGTCTTAAGAACAGACATCTATTTTCTCTCAGTTCTTTTTTTTAAACATTTTATTAGGGGCTCATACAACTGTTGTCCCAATCTATACACACATCAATTGTGTAAAGCGTATTTGTACATAGTTTCTCAAAACATTTTCTCTCCATTTAAACCCCCCGACATTAGGTCCTCATTTTTCCCCTCCCTCCCCGCTCCCCCCTCCCGC
>NW_022111324.1:73194286-73215108 GCF_000313985.2 Echinops telfairi
GTCAAGCCCCAGCCGGCCTCCACCGAGGTAAGCCAAAAGCCCCAAGCCCCTCAAAACCCCGTGGGTCTGTGCCTACTTATCTTTATGATGCTCCTCCTGTGTTCTAGTTGTGTTAAAGTTCCCTCTAAGCAGCTCTCCTGGGCTGGATTCTGCGGAGTCCCTCTGGTGCGTGTCACTCCATCGCCATCTTCCCGGAAGGCTCTTCTCTCAGTTCTTGAGGCTAAAATCCCTAATCAGAATCTCTACCATGTGGATCCTTTTCTTGTTGGTATCCACCAGGGCTCCTCAGCTTGCTGACAATCCTCATGGCATCTGTCTTCCCCTGCATGTGCATCTTTCTGGGTCTAACCTGCTACTTTTATCACTCACACGTAATTAGATTTAGAACCTACTGTACTCAGGTCTACAGGAGCCCTGGTGGTGTAGTGGTAACTTGTTAGGCTGCTAATGGTGAGGTTGTTAGTTTGAAACCACCAGCTGTTACAAGGAGGAAGATGAGGCTTTCTACTCCCGTACGGAGTTACAGTCTCAGAAACCCACAGGGGCAGTTCCTCCCTGCCACTAGGGTTGCCATGAGTCAGAACAGACTCACTGGCAGTGAGTTGGCTTTTACTCAGTATGACCTGAATAATAAAACAAGGAAACCTTATTTTCAAGCAGGATGATATCTATGGATAAAGGAGCTAGGATAATAGCACACATTTTGGAGGAACATAATTCAATCCAAACAATGAGCTTGTCTTCTTTCTAAAGCTGCACATTCATTCTACCTTGTTCTGGCTTAAGATTCCAAACTACAGTGTCCTATTTGAATGGAGCCTGGGAGGAAAGTGGGGGAATTATTAAAGAGATGTGTCATTCAGTACCATAATTTCTTCAAAGATGCCATCAGCCAGAGGCTGTCATTAGTCTTGATTCAGAACCACTTTTCATTCGGAAGCTATTTAGAACAGGATTTGACTTGGAGAATAATGTGTTCAGACTACAGACAGGCTACTGACAGCTCCTCTATCTACCGCTGCCAAACCCCTGCAGTTGGCAGGGAATGATGCTGAACCCTCTCTTAATGAGCCGAACCTCCATTCCAGACCAATGATTAACAACTGTAGACACTCCCTACTTGGCATCATTATTCTTTACATATTTGTGAGCATCTGCTATGTGAATATGCCACGCCAGGTACTTGAAGTATACAAAGATAAGCAAGACAAATTCTGTCATTTTTGTTTTCCCAATGAATCCATTTTAATTCCCTCCACATACCATGGATCCTCCCACTTTCTCCCAGTGTTTCTTGTTTCCATTTCTTCTTTCGTAGCCCTCTGAACTTGGTCCTTGGGTAAATGCTGCCCTCTGATCTTAAATGATTGATTATTCTAACACAGGTGAGTTCAGTTCCAGACCTAAAGGGTGAACTAAGGGCTGGTCTCTTCTGTGATGTTGAGTTTGGATCCACATCTCCCACCCCACCCCCCACCGCCTCTCTCCAAGACCTTCTAATGCGATCCTTTGTAGAAAACTTGGTAATGGAGGTTGGGCATCATCTAATTCTCCTGATCTCCGGGCTGTGGAGTCTGCTGTTTGCAGGTCCCATCCGTCCACTGACTAATTGCTCCCATAGGTCTTTTGATTTTCATCACTCTTCTTTCCTCTAGATGGGACGAGAGCCATAGTTAGATCTTAGATGGCTGATAGAGAAGAATTACAGGGCCCAGGTGGAGGGTGGGGAGTGAAACAAAAAATAATTATCAGAAACAGTTGGATGACCAATTTCCCACAAAGCTTTATGAAAAAACTCTAAAATGGAGCCCAGTGCCTAAAACTCAGGGAAAAAAATAATTTTCAAGAATTCCCAAACAGTGAACTGGTCAGAAAACCTGCATTCCAAGGGCGTTGTAAATTTGTGCACACAATCATACAATATAAAAACTATGAGCAGCTTCCTCACAGATTGTGAAAAAATAAATAAGCAAAATAAACACAAAAGGAAACCCTTTAAAGTGCCTAAGAGACAGGTAGGAAGCTTCTTTTTTTTTTTTCATTTTTTATTGAGGCTTCTTTACACTGAAGAGAGTTTCTGATTTGGTATATTGGGGTAGGATTCAGAAACCTTTGTTTTATTTCACCAAGTACCCCAGATGATTCTGACATAAGTTTCTGAGGATCACATTTGTGAGGAATTCTGACAGGTAGGCATAGGAGACAAGGACAGATCATGCATAGCTGACCCCCAACTAGACTGGGATACTGAGATTCAAACGTCCAAGTGCCCTGCGGTGAATTCATCAGGCCTACCACCTCCCTTAAAGCTTTCCTTGAATGTGGGAGAGGGGTTTCCAGCAAGTAAAGGACTCACTGTAAGCCTCCTGTGTTTATGAAGAGCATGGAAATGTCTGGGGAAAGAAACTTCAGCAGGAGTGAGAACGTTAAGTCTGATGAGATAAAGAGTCCAGTGTGACTGGAGGAGAGGAGGGCTAGGGAGAGAAGGCACAGGGGCTCGAGCAAGTCATTTTTATGGGCCTTTGTAAGGACTTTGCCTTTTATAGTGTGTGATAGACAGCTACTGGGCAGAGTGATGTGCCCTGATTGATGTGACATAGCAGCACCCTGGCTGCTGGGTTGAAATAGGCTGCCAAGGGACCTGTGAGAATGCAGAGACCCCAGGTAGAGGCTGTTCGATAGCCCAGCCAAGAGGTGATGGCAGTTTGGACAAGACGAATAGAAGTAGTGTGATTAGAATATATTCTGAATGTAGAGTCTATAGGCTTCGCCGAAGGTTTAGATGTGGGGTTGAGAGAAAGGACTCAAGAATGAGGTCAGCTCAGGGTGCAGTTATTTCTTTATGAGCTAATGAAAATGCTCTAAAATTCATGATGGTGATGGCTTTGCAGAGCCCACTCAAAGACACCAACACCACCACCGCAGGCTGGAGATACTTTTATTTTAAATGAGACTACTTGAGATCTAGAGCGCCCAGGAAGTGTAAGTGGTTGGTGGTTTGAACCCATCCAGGGGTGCAGTAGAAGGAAGGCCTGGTAATCTGAATCCAAAAGATCACAGTCTTGAAAACCCCACAGGGTACAGTTCTATTCTATAATCCACAGTGTCACTATGAATCAGAAGAGGCTCTATGGCAAGTCGTAAAATGTGGCCACCTAGTGTGAATGTAGATAATAAAGAGAAGAGGTCCAAGAACTGAATTCTGAGACACTCCAGTGTTAAGAAGTCAGAGAGCACAGAGAGGACTATAGAGCCGGCTCCACTACAAGACACAACGTCCCTCACTGACTCATAGTGCTACAGGGTGCAACACTGGAGACACAGTGTGGGAATTGCGCCCTATCTGACTCCACCACACGGAGGCGAAACACTAAGGGTGTGCAACATAACAGCAAGGGGAACAGAGCAACGAAGTCACCAGGGAACACCAAAAATAAACTGTGGGACCAGAGCGTGGCACCCCATCAGATTTGACCAGAAAACACGCCTAAAGGTCAACAAACAGACCTGGAACTATTTACAGGATTTTCTTTTTGTTGTTCTTTTGTTGGTTTGTTTTGCTCTGTGTTGTTTTTTGTGCATATTATTATCTCTGCAGGTCTATCTAGATAAGACAGGCGGGATAAACAATCTGGAGGAGAAAACAATGAGACTGATGGTTCCAGGGGACATGGGAAAGGGGGAGGTAGGGGAAAGGAAGTGAGTGTTAACAAACCCAGAGACAAGGGAACAACAAGTGATCCAAAACCAGTGGCAAGGAGGGTGTAGTAGGCCTGGTAGGGCTTGATTAAGGGCAATGTAACCGAGAGGAATTACTTAAACCCAAATGATAGTGGGATAAGAGGAAAGTAAAAGGAAATACAGGAAGGAACTAGGAGGCAAAGGGCATTTAGAGAGGTCTAAATAAAGGCATGTACAAATGTAGTATATTTATATATGATGATGGGGAAATATATATATGTGCATATATTGATAGGTTTAGTATTAAGGTAGCAGATGGACATTGGGCCTTTACTCAAGTATTCCCTCAGTGCAAGAACACTTTGTTCTATTAAACTGGCATTCCATGATGCTCACCTTCCTGACACGATCGCTAAAAACAAAGTGGGTGCATAGCAAATATGGTGAAGAAAGCTGATGGTGCCCGCCTATCAAAAGATATAGCATCTGTGGTCTTAAAGGCTTGAAGATAAACAAGAGCGTTCGTCTAGCTGTGAAGCAACAAAGTCCACATGAAGAAGCACACCAGCCTGTGAGATCACGAGGTGTTGATAGGATCAGGTAACAGGCATCAAAGACCCAGAACAACAAAAAATTCATATCATTGTGAATGAGGGGGAATGCAGAGTGGAGACCCAAAGCCCATCTGTAGGCAACTGAACATCCCCTTAGAGAAGGGTTGCAGGGAGGAGATGAGCCAGTCAGGATGCAATATAGCACCAATGAAACATACAACGTTCCTCTAGTTCTTTAATGCTTTCTCCCCGCCCCCCCACTATCATGATCCCAATTCTACCTTACAAATCTCGCTAGACCAGAGGATGTACACTGGTACAGATAAGAGCTGGAAACACAGGGAATCCAGAACAGATAAACCCCCCCAGGACCAATAATGAGAGTAGATATAGCAGGAGAGTACGGGTAAGGTGGGGGAGAAAGGAGGAACAGATTACAAGGATCTACATATAACCCCCTCCCTGGGGACAGACAACAGAAAGTGGGTGAAAGGAGACATTGGATCGTGTAAGACATGAAAAAATAAAAATAATTTACAAATTATCAAGGGTTCCTGCGGGAGGAAGAGTGGGGGAGGGAGGGGAAAAAATGAGGAGCTGATGATACCAAGGGCTCAAGTAGAAAGAAAGTGTTTTGAGAATGATGATGGCAACACATGTACAAATGTGCTTGACACAATGGCGGGATGGATAGATTATGATAAGAGTTGTACGAGCCCCCAATAAAATGATTTTAAAAGAAGAAGAAGAAGCCAGAGAGATGAGAATAGACTGGGAAGGAGAGGCCGTAAAAGGAAAATGAGGATAGTATTGTGACCTGAGAGCCTAGCATGGAAAGAGGATAGAGTAATCTATGTCACATGTTCCTAACAGAACAAGTAAGATGGTAATTAAGAATGGTACCCTTTCATGAGTGAGGGAGGGGGGGAAATGAGGAGCTGATACCAAGGGCTCACGTAGAAAGAAAATGATTTGAAAATGATGATGGCAGCATATGTGCAATTGTGCTTGAGTGATGAATGTATGGCTTGTATTAAGAGATGTAAGAGCCCCCAATAAAAGTATTTAATACAAAATTTTTTAAAGAATTTTATCCTTACAAGTTAACCACAAATGCCAATCATAAAATGACTTGAATAGTCCTTTCACTAAAGAAGACATTCAAATGTCCACCCAACACATGAAAAGAGGCTCAGCTTCATTAGCCATCAGAAAGAGGCAAATCCAAATCACAATGAGCTAGCATCACACGCCCACTGGGATGGTTAGGTCTTAAAGAAAGAAAGAAAATGACAAGTGTTGGTGAAAACGTGAAGAAACTGGAACCCTTATCTTGTGCTGGTAGGAAAGAAAAATAGTATAGCCATAGTGGAAAACAGCACGGTGGCTCTTCAGAAAACCTAAAAATACAACTTCCATATGACCCAGATATTTCATTCCTACATATATATCCAAAAGACCTGAAAGTAGAAACTCAAAAAGGGATTTCCACGCCGATTTTCATTGCAACATTACTCACAACTGACAAAAGATAGAAGCAACCTAAATACCTACCAAACAGATGAATGGATAAAGAAATTGTTGTACATACCTAAAATGGAATACTGCCCAGTCAGTGAATGAAATGAAATCCCTATACTTACTTCAGTATGGATGGAGTTTAAAGATATTATGTTGAGCGAAATAAGCCTGTCACAAAAGGACAAACAGTACAAGAACTCGTTTATATAAAAAGACAGAAAAGTCAAATGTATAGAGATCAAAGTATTAGTTGTTCCAGGAGTGAAAGGGGGAGCAATAAGGAGAGTTAACAGTGATAGAAAAAATCACACTGATTAAGGATAAGGTTGCACAGGTGATTTTTACAATTGCTGTAAATACACTGTGAGATACTGAATTGGTGGAAGTTGTATGATAGACAAATTGATTGCAATTAAAAAATAAGGAGTAACTGCTGTGCTATCAAGTCCCTATGGGACTTAGTTCTTTGGTTTGGAGGTTTCGGGTCATGTTTTCAGGGCATAACCCAGTTAATTGGCCTAATAATGTGTTTAATGTTTGTGTTGTAAATCCTGGCTTTTTCAATAGTATCTGGGATCCTAAAAGCTTGCAAAGGGCCAAGGAACAACAACTGGTTTCTATTCCTCCCTGTTCACCAAGGGAGAAGGAGAGTCACGTGTGACCAATTACTTCCATGAGCAACTACCTTTAAGGTGACCAGATTTTAACATTGGTAAAGCGGGACACCATTGATAAAACTCATATCCCGGCGAAATAGCCACATGGCAGCTGAAAACCGTATACCCTAGCTTGTCGTGCATTCTTTCCAAAAATCAGGATTTTTAAAAAATGCCGTGGGATGCAGGGAAAATTGTTAAAAATTGGGACTGTCCCGCCAAAAGTGGGATGTCAGGTCACCTTAATTAGCCATAAGACCAGAAAACAGGGTCCAGCTACTATTACTGAACATTCTGATCAAAGATTTCATAAAATAATTCTGATCAAGATGGGGAAAATGTAGAAGAGAATATAAAATTGTTATGACTTTCTGGAGTCATGGAGGGTAAATGAAACCCTAAAATGTATTGCCCTGAGATAATCTTTAAATCTTAAGAGCCAAAAACATATTGCCTGAAGTCTTTTTAAAACCAAACTCATAAAAAAAAGCCCTGCTTGAGCATTATGATCTTTTAAGAAGTAATATGAAATCAAGTTGACAGCGGCAACTCTAGGGATGGCATAGGAAATAGGAAGCGTGGGGGGCAGTGAATTTACGTTAATGCGGTTGGAACAACTCAGAGGAGGAGGAAGGGGAGACTGCCTAATGATTACATTCCAAAGAAGTGTCGCTGAATTGTACTTGTAGAAACTTTTGAATCAGTGTATGTTTTGTTGAAAACAATAAAACTTTTAGAAAATTAGATTCCTAAAACTTAATTGGATTTAACTGTGTAGACCTCTAGAGACCTTAATCTGAGAAATGTTGCTGATGTGGTCAGGGTAAAAGCCTGATTAGCATAGTATCAACAGAGAATAAGAGATGAGAAATTGTGGGCAAGTCTTTCAAGAGTTTTTCTTTAAAAGGAAGTTTTTCTGTAAAGTATAGTGACAAAGGGGGCGAGGTGAAGACATTGTCATTTTTAGGATGGGAGCGCTAATGTCAAGTATGTGTGCTGGGAGAAACACTAAGCAAAGCGAGACAGGACAAGAAGGAAAATTGCCAGAGTGGTTCCTTGAGCCATGGCTGGTGGACAGGAGAGGGGATGGTATCTAGCATGTAAAAGAAAAGATCCTTCTCAGCTGGGAGTAAGGCATGGTTATCTAAAGTGACAAAAGAAATAAGATGGAATCCAGGAACAGGAATGGGAGTAGCATACAGGAGGTTATGGGGAAGAGGGGGACAGGAGGGGAGGAAGTAGGAATACCACCAGCATCCCCACCACCCCAGGGGCACAAACAACAGAAGCCATGGGGGAAGGGAGACAGCGGTCATTCTACGATATGTAAACAGTAATGATTTTTTTTTTCGTTTTTAAAAAATAATTTATAATTTATGAAGGGGGCACGAGAGGGCAGGGAGGGAAGAAACAGGAGATGATCCCAAGGGCTCAAATAGAATGTAAATATTTAGAAAATGATGACGGCAACATCTGTACAAATATGCTTGATACAATTGATGTATGGATTGTTCTAAGAGCTGTAAGAGCCCCCAATAAAATGGCCTTTCAATAAAAATAAATAAGTAAAAAGGAAATCAGAGCACAGAGGTAGGAGCAGGTAAATATGCCGATATGGGGTGAGAGTTTGTGCGAGTTCTCTTCTGATTATGTCCATTTCTCACTGAAGTAAGAAGCTGGGTCCATAAACAAATAGAGAGGGGAAAGTATTGGAAATTTGAGGAAGGAGAGAGAAATTTACTTCAAGGAAATAGTTCACACAATTGTAAGAGAATGGCTCACAATAGTGGGAGCTGGCAAGTCCCAAATCCATGAATCGGATATCAGGCTAAATCCCCTGCTGGCTCATGGGATTGCAGAGGTTGATGAACCCAGAATCTGCAGGGCCAGTGGCAGGCTGGAGGACTTGGCTGACTGCATAGCAGTTGTCCAAAAAGAAATTAGATGGCATCCAGGAACAGGAATGGGAGCATTAGATGGATACCAGGAGGATAGGGGGAAGAAAGGGAGAGGAGGGGAGGAAGTGGGAACCACCAGCATCCAAAGTCCCAAACAGGCAGGCCAGAGACTTCTGCAAATTTATGTCCCAGGAAGCACAAGTCAGGCCATGAGATGCATCGAGAAAAAGAGCAAACTTTGCCAGAAGACCCAGGCATGTACCGGAGGCCATCCACAACCTCCCAAGATCCCAAATCTTGTTTTCTTAACCACTGCTTTCTAACTGGTATCTCTACCCTCAATAGTCTGCCTTTCAGTAGTCTTCCTTTATCACAAGAAACCTTTTGATAATCAGAGATCTGACTAAGTCACTCTGCTGCCTCAGCATGGCTCAAGCGTCCACAGCGATGGTTTTTAAGTGTTCCGCGGAGTTCCAGGATTTAGTTGACTGGGGAGCACGAGAAAGACTGAATGAGGTGAGTCTTGGGCCTTCCACCTGGCTTCACCTCTTCTTTGTGTAGGGGAGAGAGCGTTGGTAGTTCAGTGGCAAAACTCTTGCCTTCCAGGGTTCAGTGCTTGGCCAATGTCCTTCAGGCACAACCACCACCTGCTTGTTAGGGAAGGCATGAATGTCGCTACGATGCTGAACAAGTGTCAGCGGCGCCTACAGGCTAAGGTGCAATAGGGGGGAAGAAGAAAAAAAACAATGCTGGCGATCTACTTCCAAAACTCAGCCATTGAAAGCCAGCTGGTTCACAATGGTCAGCTCCATGAGTTCCCATGACGATGGCCAGGAAGGAGTGGGTCGTGTTCCGTTCCCTGTGCCTGGAGTCCCCTGGGTCAGAGGCCAGCTCTACCACAACTGACAGCAACATCAATGTTTCAACGTTTCACACTTCTCTATGAAAGATTCTCTTTGTTTAAAAAAGAAAAAAAAGGATTCACACGGCTCTATCAGTGAGGGACCAATTAAGAGAGAAGCCATATGGAAATTTGAACAAGGAAAGTATTCACTAGGGCAAGGGATTGTGTGGGGAGAAGTCTCGGGTGCTCAAGAGGAGACAGGAGCCTCAGAGCAGCCAGGCCTGTGGAGGGAGCTAAGATACAGCACTCAAGGCAGGGAGGGTTCCATGGACCAGAGCTGAGAGCCAGACCTTGCGGTAGGGGGTCCAGCTGTGACTCACTGCATGGCAGAGCAGTCGCTGTGAGTCATGTGGAGAGAACTCACTCAAAGTCTGCCCTCTGGAATTTACCAGAAATCTGTCTTCTCGGATGCCAGGGAAAGCCGCTAAACTGGTTCATTCCACCACCGGAGAACTGCTGCTGACTCCTCGGGGCTGCAGAAGCCGTCATGCCGAGAGCACAAGACACGGTGCTGTGGGAGGATGTTTGGTGTCAGACGGTGATAAAGAAGGATGGAAGGTGGAGGCATGTCTGACCTCTGCCTGGTGGTCCTGGGTCAGTGAGGAAGGAGCCTGCAAGCAGCCACGTGGGAACCTGCAAGCCAAGCTCTTTCCAAAGCCTACTGACATAGCTTCCCATCGCGTCAGCCCGCGAAGGAAAAGCATCTTTAAAGGGGTCTTCTTGTAGCTATCTTCATATTTTTCTTTGGTTTGTCACGTTTTTAAAAACCCAAACCAAACCCATTACTGTGGAGTCAATGCTGTCTCATAGCAACCATCCATCGGGCTTCCGAGTAGAGAGCCTCATCTTTCTCTAGAGGACGGGCCCTGCTGGCCCTGTGGGTGTCGAAATGCCAACCTCCAGGTGCAAACACGCCAGCCACTCCCTAGGAGAAAGATGCGGCTCAGTGCTCCTGTGAAGATGCACAGCCATAGAAGCCCTAGATAGGGTCACCATGCACTGGAATGCAGCGGGAAGATGGGCTTTCTGTTCCCTAAAAAGTTACAGTCTTGCAACAGAAAGTGGGTCAAGGGAGACCTCGGACAGTGTAAGATATGACAAAAGAATAATTTATAAAGTATCAAGGGCTCGTGAGGGAAGAGGGGAGCGGGGAGGGAGGGGGAAAATGAGGAGCTGATGCCAGGAGCTTCAGTGGAGAGCAAATGTTTTGAGAATGATGAGGGCAATGAATGTACAAATGCGCTTTACACAACTGATGTATGTATGGATTGTGATAGGAGTTGTATGAGCCCCTAATAAAATGATTTAAAAAAAAAAAGGTACAGCCTCGGAAACCCACAGGGGCAGTTCTACCCTGTGCTATAGGGTCCCTAAGAGGCAGAATCAAGTTGAGGGCAGTGAGTGAATGGTGACTTTGAATTGACTTGGCAGCAGGGAGTTTGATTGTATTTTTTCTCCCACTCAGCTGTGGGTGACTAACTCACCAACCTTTCAGTGAGCAGCATGGTATTTACCCTACTTCCCCACCAGGGCGTCTTGGGATCACATAGGCCATGGTATTTGTTCTAATTGTTCCGGTAGTTTGAAATGCACTCCCACCTTTTAATTAGGAAAGCCCTTCAAATATCCTGACCCCATCTTCTGAGAGGAGGCTGGTTCAGCCAGTCTCCTCTGAGATTCCCCTGAGAAAATCTGAGAAGATCCTTCAAGTCATTAATAGCTGCTCCTAACTCCCCCTAAAATTGAGGGGAGGGAGAAAAGTGTCAGTAAACAGCGAGCTTGGGAGAGACGACTATAGAAGATCAAAGGTATAAATCTGACCTGAACAGATCTGCCCGTCAAGCCTCCCTGTGATGCGGGCTGGACCTGATCTGGTTTCCAACATTTTCTGTGGTTTTTCGTTTGTATTGTTTTCTTTGGTTTTTGTCTGTTCATGTTAGAGTGTGTCTCAGAGGTGTTATGTCCAGGGAGGTCGCCCTCTTGAAGTTGTGTCATTTTTGGTATATGAAACTTAAGATTGATGAACCTAGAGCAGCGGTTCTCAACCTGTGGGTCGTGACCCCTTTGGGGTCTAAACGACCCTTTCACAGGGGTTGCCTAAGGCCATCAGAAAACACATATTTCCCATGGTTTTAGAGACACCTCTCCTCTATCCGTCTCCAGGCAGGTCCGCCCACATACAGATACGCCCACATACGAGTACCTGGTATGAAGACTGTTACCCATGCTACACCATGCTTCAAGACATTTCATTTATTTGTAATTAGAAATAAATATTCCACAATATATAATTACATATTGTTTTGTGATGAATCACTGTGCTTTAAAAATGTTCAATTTGTAACAATGAAAATACATCCTGCATATCGTTCATCCACAAAGCCAACATCTTTTTAGACATTAGACGTAGATGAATCTTCTGCAGGCCACTGGACATCCTGTTACAGAAGGGTCGCAGGGAGGAGATGAGCCAGTCAGGGTACAGTGTAGCAATGATGAAATATGCAACTTTCCTCTACTTCCTAAATGCTTCCTCCCCCCAACCCCCCACTATCATGATCCCAATTCTGCTTTACAAATCTGGCTAGACCAGAGGATGTACACTGGTACAGATAGGAACAGGAAACATGGGGAATCCAAGACAGATGATCCCTTCAGGACCCGTAGCGAGAGTGATGATACCGGGAGGTGGAGAGAGGGTGGGGTAGAAAGGGGGAACAGATTACAGGGATCTACATATAACCTCCTCCCTGGGGCACAGACAACCGAAAAGAAGGTGAAGGGAGATGTCAGACAGTATAAAATGACAAAACAATAATTTATAAATTATCAAGGGTTCATGAGGGAATAGGGAGCAGGGAGGGAGGGGAAAATGAGGAGCTGATGTCAGGGGCTTAAGTGGAGAGCAAATGTTTTGAGAATGATGAGGGTAATGAATGTACAAATGTGCCTTATATAATTGATGTTTGTATGGATTGTGATAACAGTTGTATGAGCCCCTAATAAAATGATTTTTTTTAAAAGAAGTAGATGAGTCTACACAAGGACCAGCATTGTATGTCAAAGTTTACAATGTCGATATGAATATGAATTGGAATAAAACCTGGCAGACAACGTCAGATTGAATCCCCATGATCATTTGAATGATGCTAGAGTGACATCCCTATTCTTCACTTGAATGATTTTTTCTAAAAGTAGAATAACAATATGAGCGCGCTTTCAAAAGTTCATGGCAAATGGAACCTTTTGAAGCCCCCTCATATGTGTTTCATCTGTGTGAACAATGTCTTTACAAAAAAAAACAAATGGATTTTTCTGTTGTTGTTGTTGTTGTTTTCCTATCTTTTTAAGTTTCTTGACTGCTGCTGTCATAGCCATTGTTTGTGGATCCAAGTAAAACAAAGCCCAGTCAACAATTCTAATCTTCTGTCGACCATGATGTTGCTGATCAATTCCAAGGGTCTTTCTTTTCTTTATGGTGAGGTATAATTCACATTGAAAGCTGTAGTCTCTGATCTTCAAGTCTTGTTCACTTTGGCAAGCAAAGCTGTCTTTTGTTAACAAATCTTCCTCCAATCCTGATGTCCTATTCTGTCTTAACGTCCAGCTTCTCTGATTATTCAATCAAACCCTGAAACACACCTTTCCTGATCTCACACCACACCGTATCCCCTTGTTCTGTTCCAGGTGTACAGATACCTCTGGAGCACAGTTAAATGTTCTGGAATTTCCCTCCAATCCTGATGTCCTATTCTGTCTTAACGTCCAGCTTCTCTGATTATTCAATCAAACCCTGAAACACACCTTTCCTGATCTCACACCACACCGTATCCCCTTGTTCTGTTCCAGGTGTACAGATACCTCTGGAGCACAGTTAAATGTTCTGGAATTTCCACCCTTCATCATGCTATTCAGGACTTGTGATGATCCACGGAGTCAAAAGCTTTTGCATACTCAATAAAATATTGGTAAATATTTTTCAGCCAAGGTCTATCTGACATCAGCAGTATCTCTTGTTCCACATTCTCTTTTGAATCCAGCATGAATTTCTTTTCTGGCAGTTTTCCTGCAGTCCGTGTAGTGTTGCAATCATTATGAATTACCTTTAGCAATATTTTACTTGTGTGTGATATTAATGATCTTGCCCAATGGTGTATACATTCTGTTGGCTCATCTTTCTCTAGGATGGACACAAATAATAGATCTCTTCCACTCAATTGGCCAGGTAGCTTTCTTTCAAATTTCTTAGCATAGATGAGTGAGCACACATTTGTGGAAATATTTCCATTGGTATTCCATTTATTCCTGGAATCATGTTTTTTACTAATGCCTTCAGAGCAGCTTGGACTCCCTCCTTCAGTACTATCAGTTCTTGATTATATGGTACCTACTGAAATGAAATGGTTGAACATCTACCAATTCAATATGCTTACCTGAGTAAGGTTTATAAAAACAAAACAAAAACCCATACATAGTTCATTCCAATTCACAGAAACTCTCAAACCCCTATTGATTTAGGGCATGATGGAAATGGCCGAGTTAGGTCTGTTCTTTCTCATATATAAAGCCCGTCTTCTCATGGAAGTGCCAATCAACAGCTTAAACTACCCTTTACCATCCCTAGTCCCGGAAAAGGAGATTAACAGACAGCGTCTGCATCACAGTCAATTGATTTTATCACATCAAGTATCAGGCATCATCAGAACAAAAAATCTTATCATAGTGAATGAGGGGGGGGAGTGCGGAGTGGAGACCCAAAGCCCATTTGTAGGCCACTGGACATCCCCTTACAGAAGGGTCTTGGGGAGGAGACGAGCCAGTCAGGGCGCAGTGTAGCAACTATGAAAAATACAATTTTCCTCTAGTTCCTAAATGCTTCCCCCCCCCACCCCACTATCATGATCCCAATTCTACCTTACAAATCTGGCTAGACCAGAGGATGTACACTGGTACAGATAGGAACTGGAAACACAGGGAATCCAGGGTGGATGATCCCTTCAGGACCAGTGGTGTGAGTGGCGATACTGGGAGGGAGGTTGGGTTGGAAAGGGGGAACCAATTACAAGGATCTACATGTGACCTCCTCCCTGGGGGACGGACAACAGAAAAGGAGGTGAAGGGAGACATCGGACAGGGCAAGATATGACAAAATAATAATTTATAAATTATCACGGGTTCCTGAGGGAGGGGGAAGGGGGGAGGGAGGGGAAAAATGAGGAGCTGATGCCAGGGGCTTAGGTGGAGAGCAAATGTTTTGAGAATGATGAGGGCAATGAATGTACAAATGTGCTTTACACAATTAATGTATGTATGGATAGTGACAAGAGTTGTATGAGCCCCTAATAAAATTATTAAAAAATGAATTTTATCACTTTCAATCAGAGGAATTCAAAATTCCACCCATTCGTAATTCCAGCTGATTCTCATATCAACAGTGTGAAAGGAAAGACAGGAGGCCATATTCCCTTTTAACAATATGAAACTGGAAACACAGCTGTGAAGAAGCATATGGCCATCCTGCACAGCAGGTCCCTGTCTGGAAAGGGTCCGGGGTCATATGCGGCCATGATGCCACAGTTAGGGTGCAAAACGCTGCTGAAAAGTCCATACATTTGTTTCGTTACAAACATTTGTTTAATTTGTAAAGTATACCCAAAACAAGCATTGATTGTAATGCTTGAAACAAAGCAAGTATTTCTTTTCAAATTTTCAAGGCTCGGGAAGCAGAGAGAGATTGAAGGTGAGGATTATGAAGAAGGGTGAGGAAACTTTTGAGGGTGGTGAACGTGTTCTTTGTCTTGATTATGGTTACGGCTTCATGAATGTATACACATGTCAAAGCTCATGAAATCGCACACTTTCTCTGTAGTTGATTGTATGTTGATTATACCTCAATAAAGTTTTTTTTAATAGAAAAAAATATATTTCTAAGGGCACCGTTCCAATATACATAAACAGAAGACAATTTCAATGAGCTGACTGGCAGGAAGTGGTTTAAATTGTTCAGAGAGCTGTGTTCTATTGTTTAGCTATCCGGTCAGCCACGCCTGGCCCCTAACTTGCTGACCACACATGAAACGTTAAGGAAGTAGAAGGGCTTTTTACGTGACCATTTCAAGTAAAACCAAAGTTGCACATAACTGCTAGACTTATAATTACGATCGAGGAAGGCGCAACAAGTCACCTTTTAGAGGACTTCCTGTGGGTTTCCTTCAGAGTAACAGTCCCCATAATGTATTTTAAGCATACTTCCATTTACAGAGGAGTCTTGGTAGCATAGTGGTTACATGTTGTCATGCTAACCACAAGGTCAGCAGTTCAAAACCATCAGTCACTCCTCAGGAGAAAGATAGAGCTTTCTACTCCTGTAAAGAGTTACAGTACAGTCCCTGAAACCCACAGGGGCAGTTCTATCCTACCCTTGGGGTCACTATGAGTCAGAATTGACTCACTGACACAGAGAGCCCATTTATAAAAACTCCCTTAAATCCATCATAGCAAGAAAGATCAAACAAATGAAATCAATTCAGACCACATTGTAATGCATTCTATGAAAAGACAGCGATACCTAAATAAAAAGAAATCCACCCCCTCTGCCAATTTGTCATACTGTGTTGCTCTGAAGCTGAAAGTAAAGCTTCCGGGCAAAGACAGACTAGGAATAAAGAAGGCCTGGCAATATACTTCTCACAACTAGTTACAGAGTATTGTCCAGTATAGACATTAAGCAAAACCTCCAGTATGGACTAAACCACGTAAATCATCATGAAGATGGCACAGAACAAGGCAACATTTTGTTCTGTTGAACACAGAAGTCAACTGGATAACAACTAACAACAGCCAATACAAAAATAAGATGACACGATTAGCAAAGAGAAAACTTAAGACGATTAGTGAAGAGAAAACAGCCACAGGTAGGAAATATTTAACTGTAAGGCAAATATTGAATGCTAAACACTCTCAAGAAAGGGAAATGAAATAACTTCAAAGGGTTTGGGGACCTGCAGCAATAATGAGTAAGATGATCGCCTGTTTACATGGCTGGAAAATGGGGAGAGGATGCCAATAGCTCCTCTCTTTCCCTTCAGGCCTCAGGCACACTCTGCTTTCTCCCGAAGTTTCCATACCAACCTCACAGCAACTACATTCCAAAACAAAGCTCCAGGAGAAAGGCTATGTTGGAAAACACTTAGATTAAGGCCAGAACTAAGGAAGAAACAACTTCAACACTTAGCATTTTGTGCATCTTTAGTTTTGTGACTGCCTAGAATCAGGATCTAAAGCTGTAGAAAGACTAAGGAACCTTTGCTGTTAGCTGTCTGGGAGTCAGTGCTGACACACACTGGCCCTGTGTACAACAGAAAGGAACACTGCTATATTCGAGCCCATCGAAATTCATAGTTGGAGCCCTGGTGCCAGTCCATCTCCTTCTTTTCCGCTGACCTTCTACACTAGCAGCATGATGCTCTTTTCCAAGGACTGGTCTCTCCTGAGAGCATGTGCAACCTAAGTGGGATGAAGTCTCACGCTCTCGACTTTAAGCAGCACTCTGGCTGTACTTCTCCCAAAGCAGATTCGTTTATTCTTCTGACCATCTGTGGTCATTTCAATATTCTTACCAACACTCCAATTGAAAGGCATCAGTTTTTCTGCAGTTTTCCTTAAACGTTGCCTTGCTTTTGGCACCCGAGGTGCACGTTTTACCCTGAAGTGATGCGGCTAGTTCACTCCCTCCAAAGAAGAGGAAGACAAGGAACTTTTTATTAGAAGGTGACACGAGCGAGGTGACTGACAGCGAAACAGGCTGTGTTTGTGGTGTGCTGTTTGAAACCGGAATGCACAGAGAACACGCACCTATTACTTTGGGGAGTCACGTAGCGCTGTTTTACATTAACTCATGTTTCAGGATAACAACAGGAAACAACTGGTGATCATGAGCCAGCAAGCAACACACACAATAAGGTTCTTTAAGTCTTAAGCCAGCCTCAGGATGTCTTTGTTGACTAACTAGATAGCAGGGCCCAGCTTTTAATCACTAAGAGTCAGGTAAATAAAGAAGACTCTGAGCATTGTCTGAGGTGACAGATAATGCTAGGTGACATCCACATCCAACCTGTTTGTCTCTGAGCAATTTAGAAAATTCTATAGACACTCCATTAAGTAGAGTGTCTTAGGTGAATTGCCATTTGTTAGTCAGGGGCTTTTTTTCTTTTCTTGAATTGCATTAAGTAAAATAACGGGTTATACTTTCACATGCGTATGAAGTGATTGAAAACACAATTTTTATTATTTTAAAATAATTTCAAGATACAGTAATTACACAAGACAGTTGCAAAGAGACAAGGGATTCTTGTAAGCTCTCTGTGAAGTCAGTAAGTGTTCACAATTTCATCATGTTTTCTGTATCATTCTTGGTCTATTTGAATATAAGGGTACACTGAAACATCCTATCTTTTCTCCCCTCACTTACCTCAATAGATATTTCCTAAGAACAAGGACATTCTCTTACAATTATCCAAATCAGGAAATGTAACATGATCACAATATTACCATATGACATATGAGGGGGTACTCCCCCAAAATGAAAAAAGTTCCACTGGGCAAAGCCTCCATGGTATGCATTTTTCTCACTAGGCAAGCATCCAGCAACTCACTCTGAGTTAGTGCACCCAGTGGCATCACCTGGAAAGGTTCTCTGTTGTCACAGTGAATTTTTTCATATAAGGAGTTTCACTTAAACATTCATTTTTTATAGGGGCTGGTTAAGAGAACAGCATGTGACTGTGAAATTTTGTTTCCTGCTTGGGAAAAATGCTTCAGGAACTGTTGTGATGTGGAACATAGCTTACAAGGACAGCACTAAGGGAAAAACTCAAGTATAAGAGTGGTTTTATAATTTCAAAAGAGGTGAAATGTCTATTGATAACAAACCTCATTCTGGATGACCGTGAACTTCCCAAATGAACAAAAATGTTGACTTGTAGTGCATTTGGAGTTCATTCCACCAGGTCAGACTGTTAATCCAGCTTTCTCTTTACAGGTCTGAAAAGATTGGGTAACAGTGTACAACACAAAAGATCTAATTTGTGGCAGATGGGGGACTGGTTTTGTCATCATGACACTGAACCTGCTCATGCAGCCATCTCAGTAAGCCTGTTCTGGGCAAAAACAGCATGCCTCTCTTGCCCCACACACCTTACTCACCTGACCTCACTCTGTGCAACGTCCATGAATGAAGAGGGACATGAAAGGACAATGATTTGACGGCATAGAAGAGGTGAAAATAAAAAAGGGAGGTGCTGTTTGGAGCCATCCAAACAGATGAGTTTGAAAAATGTTCTCAAGAATGGCACAGATTTGACAAAAGTAATAAGTGTAATGGAGAGTACTTTGAAGGTGATAAAGTGGTTTTGTAAAAAAAAAAAAAAAAACATAGCTTTGAAAAAAATGTGGTTTTTTATACCCCCTCATATATCACAGTAAATTAAAAAGTATTGACACATAACATTGTATACAAGGGATCTTAAAAGCTTGTGAACAACCAGGTATAAATATCATTCCATTTGGAAGAAGAGGGTAGGAAATCAAAGATACATGGTTATCATTAGTCTAGTGGAGTAATACACCATGTGAATATCAAATTCCACAACGCTGAGACCAGAAGGACCTAGGCAGTGCCCAGCTGTCTCTACCAGCTGCTCTGAAAAAGATCACATTAAAACGTCCTGGATCCAGTGGGAGAAAAATGTAGAACAAAAATGTAAAAATAATAAAAGAGACTAGACTTGCTCATGGTGTAGAGTGATTGGCTCCATGACCCTTAGTCACTCTTCAGGTCTGGAAATGAACTCACCTCCCTCACTCAATTTTTATCCCAACAACAGAACTAAAGGGGAGAACAGTCATACTAGAGATGTAGGAACACATTAGGATAATTATCCATTTGCAGCTAAAAGGACAGCATTTGCCCAAGAATAGAGTGTAGAAGGGTTAGGAAAGAAGAAAGAGCGGAAACAAGAAACAGGGAGAGAGGAAGGTAAAGGGTGCTATACTGTGCGAATTGCAATCAGAGACATGGAAAAAAGTATGAATTGTTAAGTGGAAAATTGATTTCCTCTGTAAGCCTTCACCCAATTCATAACAGAGGTTTTTTTAAAAGGTACAAAATCCTAGCATATTCGTGGGTTGACACTGCCGACTCTGTGGCTAGAACCTAACTGGTAACCCATTACACCTCCTGGGTTCCAAATACAGAATCACAGAAATAGAAACACTTATTTAATATATGTATGTATATATATATTGAGAAACAATAGCTCCACATTTATATACATGTATATATATGAAGCTATTGTTTCTCAATGTTTCTCCACCAAGGTCACACACTTCTGAAGGCAGTGTTCCCATCTCTGTTTCCCTTCCGCAGAGAATTACCCATGTTTCGATTTCCACCATGGCAAATGGCAGTTTGGGCATCCCTGAGGGACTCCACTCATGCTCCTTTGAAACTATCTTTGGGTTTGGGCGACAATGCAAAGTCTGAAGAGGCACGGTCGGAGCTAGAGCGGGCTGGAGTAAGGTTTCTTCGCAAAATGCTCACAGGACAACCCTCGCAGAAGGAGCAGGTGCATTGTCATGATGGAAAAAGATTCCTTCGTGGGCTTTCCTGGGCTTTTTCTCACCCCTGCAGGTTTCCGTTTTCTGAACACTTCTTCCGAATAAGCCCCCATCAACAGCCTGTGCACTTTGAGAAAAAAATCTACCAAGATTATCCCTGCAGAGTGCCCCCCAAAAGTCACCATAACCCTCTGAGTTGATCTTTCTGCTCCAATTGAACTGGCCTCGCAGATCCCCCTCAGCAACCACTGCTTTGATTCCACGTTTGCTTGCACTTGACCTTCTATTTGGGGACCCAGGTAAGCATATTGCCGAGAGACCTTGTCTGGAGCTATCACTGAAACATATGTTTGGTTTGGAATGGATCCATGCATGTGTGAACTGGAGCCCCAGGAGCAATACTTTTTGTTTACTTACCTTAGAATTCCATATTCAAAATGTATCAATCGTCCCAAGAATATCTTTTTATAGCGATTGCCCTCCTAATTGAGGGCCCAGCGCAGGATTATCCTGTGGGAAACTGAGGACCTGGAAGAAAATGT
Organism: Echinops telfairi; assembly: GCF_000313985.2. Classification (NCBI taxonomy): domain Eukaryota; kingdom Metazoa; phylum Chordata; class Mammalia; order Afrosoricida; family Tenrecidae; genus Echinops; species Echinops telfairi. The sequence goes on from NW_022111324.1 coordinate 73,214,660, forward strand.
ATGTGGCCTGCTCTCAGCACTGTGACCCCAGGGCTTGGCATGTCTGCCCCAGCCCTAGAGTGAGGCACACCGCCGTAGTCCAAAATATGGAAAGTGCTACCATATACATATTCCAGGACGGATGTTTCTCTACATCACATCTACCCCCATACATGCTAATGTAAAGCTGTCTTCTACAGACACCTGGCTCCTCACGTAAGCAGTTAAAGGAAACTTATCTCTAAGAGTATCCACTCCCTTTGTCCCTTATTATTAAACAGCAATTTGCACCTTTTGTCTCTTGTATACCTGCTACTCCCTTTGAGGTATTCCCTGTGAGGGCTAGGGACATCCTGGCCTTGAGGATGATGACCTCAATTAGAGCAGCCAGTCCACAGAGAGGACCACATGGCCAGCCCCACTATGAGACATGATGCCCCTTACTGACCCATGGCCCTGTGGGGGACAGT
>NW_022111324.1:73218860-73220252 GCF_000313985.2 Echinops telfairi
TATCATGATCCGAATTCTACCTTGCAAGTCTGGCTAGACCAGAGGATGTACACTGGTACAGATAGGAACTGGAAACACAGGGAATCCTGGGCAGACGATCCCTTCAGGACCAGTGGTGTGAGTGGCGATACTGGGAAGGTAGAGAGAGAGTGGGTTGGAAAGAGGGAACCAATTACAAGGATCTATATGTGACCTCCTCCTTAGGGGACGGACAACGGAAAAGTGGGTGAAGGGAGACGTCGGACAGGGCAGGATATGACAAAATAAACAATTTATAAATTATCAAGGGCTCATGAGGGAGGGGTGAGCGGGGAGGGAGGGGAAGAAATGAGGACCTGATGCTGGGGGCTTAAGTGGAGAGCAAATGTTTTGAGAATGATGAGGGCAATGAATGTACAAATGTGCTTTACACAATTGATGTATTATGGATTGTGATGAGTCATATGAGCCCCTAATAAAACGATTCAAAAAAACCCCCAGAAAAGCACTGCCCCTGTGGGTTTCCAAGACTGTATGGAAGTAGAAAGCCTCATTTTTCTCCCTGGCAAGGCTGGTGCTCTTAAACTGCTGACCTTAATTGAGGATAGCAGCCCAACACCTTATGCCGCCAGGATTCAAAACCACAATCAATAGTTAGGATGGCTCAGGGCCAGGCAGTGTTTCCTTCTGTTGTACATAGGGTTGTCATATAACAGAGCCTACTCAATGGCACCTATTAACACCTAATCAATTTTCTTGTGGAGACAATTCACATAGGATGACATTCACTCGTTTAAACGAAACAATCCAGTGGTTTTTGGTATATTCACAAAATTAAGCAACTGTCAGCACTACCTAATTGCTCTCCAAACCCCTTTATGCAGTCCCTGGATTCACTAATAGAAATGAAATCACCTATCATGTAACCTATTTAATCCGGCTTCATTCTTCTGGTGTCATGTATCTGCACTCTTACCTCCTTTTCATTTGTCAGTTGTTACTGTGATTGTTTTAAAGAAGGATGTTTCTACAGCCATCGGTCCTTCTGTTTAATATCAACATTCTTTTCACCATCCTTTGTCTGGAAGCTCTTTAAGGAAATCGCAGCCGTGGAGTTCAAGCAGCTTCCAATCTCAGCTTGCCCTCAAGCAGCTTCCAATCTCAGCCAAAAAGGCTTTCAAAGGTGATCCTTCCGGGCGTGGCACGTTCCGCCCAAACAGCGAAGGACACGTGTCCCTGTCAATCGTCCGCACGGCCACTCCCCTGCCTCCAGGCGGCTCCGACCCCTCCTCCAGGTGCCCCCTCCCGGGCGCCGCCGGAGCTGCGGCAGCAGGAAGTGACGCACCGGAAGTGGCCTGTTCCCTTGCTGTGGGAGGAAGGCCTCAGACCCCAAGATGGCGGCGGCGGCGGAGG
>NW_022111324.1:73220887-73223733 GCF_000313985.2 Echinops telfairi
CCCGCCTGCGTTTTGCACCCGACCGTCCTGCGCCGGGCCAGGGTCGGGCGGGGGAGAGAACTCCCACCAAGTTGGGCCGGCCAAGCGTGATTTGTATTGCGGGAATACTGTATTGTTTCCCAACCACCCAAGTTTCCTCGTCGGAGGGGGTAAAGTGGAATTGGCCAGTTTCCCCCAAACAGGTAAAGGTGTGGGGGATTGGATTGCCTCGGCGGAGCCTTGACCAATAAAGTCGAGCCCGGGGACCTGACGGTTCCGGTTTTGTCTCCCCTCCGGGAACACTTTCTCCCCAGTAAGCTGCCGGGCCCCTTGACAGGTCTGATAGCTCCCTCGCACTTGCCATTCTTTTTCTAAATAGTGATTTACCTGCACCCTTCAGCTTCGGGAGAGGTTTTATACCTAAAAAATGTTGGTGATCAGCCCGCGATTTTGACCAATAATGGATTTGCCGTGGGGATTTTACTTCTCTCCAGAGATCTGACCGCCGGTGTGATGGATGTGTTTGTTCCATCTGATATTTTGCTTCCCTCCGATGACTTGATCCGTAGGTGGCAAAAGAGACGAAAGGAGGTGGACATTTTGAAGTGATTGCAGACCGAGTCCGTGCTTGGGATTGTTTTTAAAGAGGACAAAGACGTACATCTGAGTGTGTTGTGTAGCGTTTTCTTATTAATCAGTATACTGTGTTTTAGGCTTATTCTTCCAGTGTAAAACTGATTCCAGTTGCAGTCTGAAAAGCCGTCATCCTTGTTTTTAAAAGAAAGCTTAAAGGAATTCATTGAAAGTGATTAACAGTTTTTTCCCCCTCGTCAACACCGCAGCTCAACCGTGTTATTCTGCAGGATGGAAAATTCGTCCTTTGAAAAGTGATACTTCAGAATTGATTGTCCCCTGAATTTCCCCCCAGATCTTCTTACTAGAATATCATGAGGAATTTTAAGTGTTCCTTCCAATTTTTCCAAAGAATGGTCTTTGATCCAGACTCGCGGTCCATATTTCTGGTGACTGGCAGTTGGGCATAACATTTGATTGAATGGAGCCATTCAGCCAGACAATGGCTTTGTAAAGCTTGGAATATTCACAGTTTTGTTTTCTAAGTATTGAAGAAACTGTGGTTTCTTGTTGGTTGGCCATTTTACTTATGAAAATTAACATTTTTGGGTGAAGGGGGAGCGGAATAACATTCTATGCTAGGGTGCAGAGTTAAAAATGCACCCCTTAATTTATTAATAAATGACATCTCTTGGGAGTGAAATGCTCAGCCTGATTCCAACATTTCAAGCAATCCTATCTGGCCATTTCTAATTTCAAACAAAGTTTTTTCTTAAGGAGACCTTTCCTTACCACCTCCCTCTGGGAAAAAACCTGCATCCAGAGATTAATGTCTGCAAAGATGGCTATGTACCTGCTTCAGTAATGGGAACTGTTCTTTCTTAAGATTATTAGGTAAATTCTTAAATCATTTCCTTTCTCTTTGGGGGAAAATTGGAAACGTCTTTGCTTTGAGACTCAGATGAGTGTCAGAAGTACAGTTCAGGTAACACTATAAGGAAGATGTTCTTTCTTAACCACTAGATGTCAGCATTAATTTAATTATCCTTTCCTGAAATTGGCAACCATACCTGGTGGATGCTTTCCATGCGTTCCAATCTGAGTGGCCATTTGTAACTAGACAGTTGTTTGTTTTAAAAAAACAAAACAAAAAATTATCTGGTGTAAAAAAATCTTATTAGAAGCTTTTTTTAAAAGAGAATTAAGGCGCTATACTTGAAAAGGAGTAAGGGACAGGATTGATTTTTTTTTTTCATAGTGCTACATGGCCAAGTTTACTTGCTTCGTTAAAGACTTCATTCTTGACTATTGGCACCACTAACGGATAAATACACTCATACCTATACATACTGTTCTGTACTTTAAAATAAAATAAATCATGTTATTGGGGGCTGTTAGAACTCTTACAACAATCCATACATCAATTATGTCAAGCACATTTGTACATATATTGCCATCATTATCAAAGCATGTTCTTTCTACTTGAGCCCTTGGTATCAGCTCAATATTTTTTTTTAATTTTGCTTTTCATCGCTAAATGAGATTTTTTAAATGACTTGTCAGTTTAATTGAAGATGGTTTTTGCTTTGTGTTACCATGAATCATTGAAATTTGACTTTCCAGTCTAATTATCTCCAACCAGCTTTCTGTTCCTTATGAAATTGGGCTCTCCCCAATTGTTTATAGTTACACAAATGTTCCTTAAATAATTAACTGCCTCGATGTATTTAAAATTATTTGGCTGAGCATAACTTTTGAAGTGACAAAACATGTACTATGAGTTTTTCTTCCAGTAAAACAGACAAGTTTGTGCTGATACAACATTAGCATATCACGTAGGCTCCCTTGGCAAGAGTGTGAGAAAGTGTGGCCAGCAGTTAAGAAATGAGACTGAACAAAGAAGTGTGACTGTGGGAAAATGGCATGAAAAGATAAGGACTTTTTCCAGGACCCTTTTGAAGCCCTCATGTAGTTAGCAGAGTAGATGAGAGCTAACTCTGAACCAATGCCCTGCTGGTTTCCTTCTGTGCTTCATGTGGAGCTCTGTTACTGATTTCATAGAATCATATTAGTCATTCCAGATCTGAATTTGACCAAAATTCTGAATTCTTGCTTAGTACCTGGAAAGAAATGTATACTTTCTTTCACATCTTTTCTTCAACTACCATATATACTCGTGTACAAGCCAAGTTTTTTCAGTACATTTTATAATGCAGTTTTGTGGTGAAATTAGGTGCCTCCACCAGGAGGGAAGGGGGGTGTAGAAAGGGGGAATTGATCACAGGGAGCTACAT
>NW_022111324.1:73223906-73270305 GCF_000313985.2 Echinops telfairi
CCAAGAGGCAAGCGAATTTTGGGAATGATGAGGGCAACAAATGTATAGATGTGCTCTACACAATTGATCTATGTATTGTGATGAATTTTATGAGCCCCGATAAATTGATTAAAAAAAAATTAGGTGCCTCCGCATATACTCAGTTTGGCTTATACTCTAGTATATACGGTATGTTAGAAAAATTTAAATATAGAGATGGCTGATGGGTAGGAAATGCAAATGGGCTTCAAAAAATTCATGGGGAAAAATGAATGTCAAAGATCATGCAATTTTTCCACACTCTTTGAAGGCCCTTAGTATGAAAGAAGATGAGCAAGAACCACGGCTTTGCTTATTTGATTTTAAGGAGGCAAACCCTTCCTCCTCCTCTCCTTTGCTTTTTATCAGATATTCCACCTCAGAATCCCTTTACACTCCTAAGAGCTAACCTGAGAAAATAATAAGAATACATGGCACATATTCCACTATCTGTCAGCAATACTGTCATCGTGTTATGTCGCTTCTGGAAAACACTGTAGTTAGAATTATAAAAAATAGTGCCCTCTCCACCTTCAGAAGATCTTGGGAACTCGATGGTTCCCAGATCACACTTTGAGAACCATTGTTCTATATTGCTATAGGACCAGGCTTCAAAGAGAGTGTGAAAAAATGCAATGAAAAGAATGTTATTTTTCCTAGAATTTTTTGAAGCTCCCATGTAATATTATCAGTACTACTCTGACTGTATTGCTGATTTTTATTTTTGAGTCCGTCCGCGCGCCCCCCCTACACACACACACACACACACACACTAGCACTTGCTCTTACTAACTGGTACTCTAAATACAGGTAGTACAGTATATCACCTTGTGAACAGTTTCTTTTTCTGGTCTCACCAAGTGAAGGATGGGCTTAATCAACACTTTATTAGCATATAATTCACATATCATGCAATTCAATAATTCAGTCACATCAAAAAGAGTTGTACAGTCATACATACCACAATCAGTTTTAGAACATTTTCTTCATCCTTGTACTTATATTGGCTCCCCATTTCCCCCCACCTCTCCTGCTATACTCCCATTGTTTTGTAAGGAAGCAATGTGGATTCCAGTGAGCCCTGGTGGAACTCGGTGCCGTCGTTCCTGCAGTGTTGACCGTGCACTGTAGAAAAGCCTGTGCGCATAATCTAGTGAGGTGGCTTCAGAGTCGGAGTCCAGAAGCACCTGTGGTAGAGATGACTCCAGCCTGCACTTGAGATTGGTTGAAAGAAATTTTAAATTATTTACGTTCCTGAGCATCTCAGGACTTTGTAAAAAAGCACTTGCTGTTGCTTTCTGCTCTACCCCCAGTCTTTCCTTTGTTTCACTCTTAAAAGAAGAGATTTGTACTTTCAAGGCGCAACTTGTTTTAGTACCTTAGTAAAGCCTTGTTTGATTCACCTTTCAGCTCCATTCAGGTAATAGCTTTAAGTTTCTATTGCATAATCATTGAACATATACATTAGATCAAAATTAGCTTTGAAAGGGCCTCCTCTTCCCACTGTTTTTTAGATTACATGAAGGTGGGGATGTATCCTCGAAACGCCTTTTTGTTGTCAATCCTCGAAGTTTACACAGTCTCATACAAAATGTTATATGCTGCTGAGGGATTCCAGCTCCTAGATGACCCCATGTGACAGTCCAAAACTGCCCCAGAGGGTTCTCTAGGCTGCGATGTTTATGGACGCACAGATTGCCAGGTCTGCCTCCCCTGTAGCCGCGGGTTAGTTTCAACTGCCAGTCTTTTGATTGGTAGATGAGCACTTAAAAACCCACTGCCATTGAGTCATTTCTGATTCATAGCAACCCTATAGTATAGGGTTTCCTAAACTGTAAATCTTTACAGGAGCAGATAGCCTCATCTTTCTCCATCAGGGCTGCAGGTGGGTTTGAACTGCTGCTCAACATAACCCAGTCTATCACCAGGGCTCCAACAGAGGAGATGAGAGAGTAAAGAAAATTGTTAAATTCTAGTTTAGCCCCTAGCATGTCTTAACTGAATTTCACAAAACTATGTCAAGAAGCTGAGTTGCCAAAAAAAGGGAAACTTAAAATGAAAACTAATAAGGTGATCTGAAGTTCAAAACTAAACCAGTTCCTGTGGAGTTGATTCTTACCCTGTGTGCTATAGAACTATTTCATAGGTTTTTCTTGGCTATAATCATTACAGAAGCTCATCACCAGACCTACCATACTGCTCAGTGGATTTGAAACCACTTGTGCACACGCACGCACACACACATCCCACCCTCCACCTCCCCAAAAAACTGTATCAAGTCCAATCCAACTCACCTTGGCCCAATAGGACAGGGTAGGACTGTCCCTATGGGTTTCCGAGACAGTAGTTTTTTAAGGGAGTAGAAAGCCAAATCTTTCTCCTGAGGAGCAGCTGATGGACTTGAACTGCTAGCCTTATGATTAGCAGCCCAACGTGTAGCCCACTATGCCACAAGGTCATAAATAATTTGCTGTCAAATTGATCCCATTCATGTAGCCCCCGTGTGTTTCAGAGTAGAACTATGTTCCATGGGCGTTTTAAGGGCAGTGACCTTTTGAAAGATCATCAGATCAGGCCTTCTAAGGCACCTCTTGTTGGATTTGAGCCACTAACCATTCAATAGCTGAGCTTTTGCTTTTAACCATTTGCACCATGTAGGACTCCCCTTTATCTGAATTTATATGTAATTATTAAGAATGGTCATGTACAGTAATGCTTCAAGCCTCCTCCATTATGATCAGCACTCAATACCTATTCGAATGAGAATACTGGTAAAGATTAATCAGAGAATAGTCAGGAATGCTTTTCAGTTTGCTAAAGCTGATACTAACATTTGCATTTTCTTTCCAAGTGAATATCTAGGAGAGAGTCCCCAGAAAAAAAAACTAGCTAAGATTGAGATATTTTTTAATCCTACCTGCAGAATTAACTTTATACTAAAACAAATGAGCTTAAGTTGTACTCATATTTGTATGTCTGAGGAAAATTAATATAAGTACATTGAAAAAGCAAAAAGAAGAGCCAGGCAGTTTTGACACTTCCTTTTAAAAATGAGTTTTTCACCAGTTAACTTTTTGCAGCATTTTTTTATCCCATGTATACATTATTATTTTATTGATCATTTGAAAGTAATAAGCAAGTATGACATTTCACACATAAATATTTCTTCATATAGCCAGAATATCATTTCATAGCCTGAGTATTACTCCTATGGATTTTAACATTGATATAATCTTTATTCAGATTACTGAGTTGCCCATCCTATTTTGAAGAGTTCTGGCAGATACATGGCTTTTAAAATGTCCTGCTGTACAGCTTTATCTGATTACTTCCTCGTGATTCACTTGAAGTTCCTGATATCTTTGGAAGAGTTTTAGGAAGATCTTGGTCTACCTCAATGGTTTATAAATTTTAGCAGTGTAATGAGAATCTTTATGATATCCTTGAAGTTTTTTGTTGTTGTTTTTAATCCTTGAAGTTTTTTATTGTTTCAAGAATTCTACTTTCTAGATTGGTGCCACTCATTTCTGTAGTAATAGAAGCTAATCAATTCAGAATCATTAGGATAATTATTTAAATCTGTATAGCTGCAATCACCAAGTCGTTCTGTTTTTAAAGGCATAAGTCAGAAGACCTGGAGTCTTAATTTCACTTTGTCATTAAATAGTTTGATGATCTTGGACAAATAACATAATTTCTTTGCATTTCAGGTTTCTTACTGTAATATGAAAGGATAGACTCTAGTGTTTTTCTGTTCAGGGATTTGACAAGCAGCCTAATCTTTGATAATAGCTTTTGAGTTATAAAGTGAAATACATAAATACTCAGTTTATTTGAGAACTGTAGTGTGCCAGATGAATAGTTTTTAAAATTTGGTACCATTAACAATGTTTCATTGGTTCTGGGATATAAACATTTTCACATTTTAATATTTTGAAAATGAGAGTACCTCCTGGCCAATATGTATGTATAAGGGGGCTTCAAAAACATCATGGAAAATTTTCATTATATTTTACTTTCATTTTTACATGAACTAAGAAGCCCCTTTGTGCGCTGTGTGTATTATTGTGGCCATGTTTCCTTTTTATTAGAAGAGGTTATTACTGTTGTTGTTAAATTGATAGTATGTCTTAAAGTCTCCATAGCATTTTAAAACAAAATCAGCGGAGTCCAGCATAATGGGTTTTCCAAGGCATCTATATTAGGGGGAAATGCTGCCAATTATAGCTTTAACACATCATCTATAAGATGGAAAATTTCAAATGTGAAGAAAGAAAAGTACATCTTAGACTTGATTAAAATTTAATAATAAATTTAGCAGGAAGATTTGAGGGTTTCACGCGGTTTTTTTACCTGTGTGTCTTGCTCTGTTTAGAGGACGATGGGGTACATCAAATTGAAACAGATTTCTAAACGAATTCAGATGAACGGGGAGAGGGGGGGGAATCTCATTACTGATCACTTAAGCTAGAAAATGATAAAAAAGATAATATAAGGCATTTACATTCTAGAATAATTAGCAAACCAACAAAACCCACATCTGTTCTCTCCTCCTGAAACAGCATTAGCCTAAGCTGAAAGCCTTCGTTGTATGGACAGATCCATTCCACTCGTTCCCCTTAGTTTTCATCATGTGCACGGTTCCCAGCCTCACGCACTGGTGGTGGTCAGTATGGTTGTCATCTTTGTGTATTAGGCACCAACACTTGATTTTACTGTCTTGGGTAAATCGCCAGATTGTTAGGATTTTGGTCTTGTTTTAATAACTGGGGAAACAAAATCTCTTTCCTTGGGAAATTATTAAAATATCCTTAGTTTGAGAGCTGCACTTGAAATGAAACAATTTAGCACAAGATAGCATTCATTATCAGCAGTTGTCACCAATGGCCTGTACTGGGGGGAATTAGTACATTTCTCTTTTCCAGAGAGCACTTTGCTTCCTTCTGAATCCAGAACAAAAGATTGCTGTGAGCCCTTTGTTTGTGTATCAGTGGATCCAAGCTGACTGAACATTTGGGGGAGGGAGAAGACCGCACTAAAGGCTGTCCTTCTCTTACAATAATGGTTTCTTAGGGTCTTTTTCACTTTGGCTTTTGTGGTACTTTTAAAAATTTTATTTTTGTGACCTCCGACTTTCTGGACTTTCCCAGTGTCAATTGAGACTCCATTTACAGGACGTGGTTTAATTTTTTTGTAACTCTTGTTGTAAGTTGGGTGAAGGTTGACAGAGCAGATCCATTTTCCAGTCAACATTTTATACACATCCTGTTTTATGTCAGCTCCAATCCCCACCATGTAACTTATCCCACTTGTTCATGTTTGCTGTTTTTGCTCCTCTTATACTGACCCATCCGAATGTGTCCTTAGTTAAATGCTGCCCTTTTGATCTCAAATGAATGATTATTCTTAGGAGTACTTATCAATTCCTACCGTTAGTGTCAATTCCTACCGTTAGTGTTCCCCTGTAGACCTGTCTATTTGACTGAAAATTGTGGGGGTGGAGAGAGGTTGTGCCAACTAAGGGCCATAGTCTGTCTAGCCAGGAAGCTTGGTCTATTTTTATGATTTTGTGTTTCATTTCAGATTTCTTCCTCCTCTATCCAGGACCTTCAGAGCAATGGTAGTGGCAGCCACACACTTCTTTTAGGGTTCATCTACAATCATTTCAGCTATCTCCTTGTGAAATTCACAGGGCCATATCTTTTTGTACTAATGTGACAATTACAGAAAAATTAACCAACCCAACTGCCCCCAAACCAAATCCACTCTCCCCCACAAATGAAAGTGATTATTTAAAAGTAATTTCCAATTGCCATATGAATCTCCCTGCTAAAACATGGAAGTTTTCCTCCTCTCATTTAATCTCTCTTTAGAAGTAGGTTGCTTATTAATGGCTGCTTTATTCCAGACTTGGTGCTATCAACTCTTAATTTCAAAAACCCTCCCTCCCCTTCCCCCTTCAAATCTTGTACCATGTCAAGTCTTACTTGGCTTGACTTTATCAGGCTATTCTGGTAATGTGGTGAGTTACTTACTGGGCTGCTAACTACAAGGTCAGCAGTTTGAACCCACAAGCCCTTTTGTAGGAAAAAGATGGGGGGTTTTCTGTTTCTTTAAAGATTGATAGCTTCAGAAACCCACAGGAGCAATTCTACTCTGCCACAGGGTTGCTAGGACTCAGAATTGATAGCAGTGAGTTTGTTTGGGTCCCTGGGTGGTGTAAATGGTTTGCTCTCAGGCTGCTAACCTAAAGGTCAGTGACTCAAAATACTCATTAGCACTTTGAAAGAAAGGTGTGGTGATCTACTTTGGTAAAGATAATAGCCACTATCCGAAAGAATAGTGTCTGGGCCAAGTGAGTATCAGCTAGGTGCACCCAGATGGAGCATACCAGCCCATGTGATCTAAGGATTGTAAATATTAAATCCAGCATCAGAGGAGGGAATTCTATTAAAGCTTAAATTCTGAGCACCCAGTTTACAGAAGGCTATGGATGACAGTGAAAACCCAAAGTCCATTTGGAGAGCAGCCTCCATGTGGATTAAGCTTCCATTGAACCTCTCTCAAACCTGTGAATAGTCTTGTCCTCAGACAGAGTGCCTTGGAAAGTGCATTACTGCAGATACAGTTAGGTTAAAATGTAAACATATTATCATTTGTTTTCCTTTTGACTCATTTTTAACTGAGTCATTTTCTCCTTTCTTTTGGATTGAGGCTTTTCTCTGTTTTATTTTGTTATCATTGTTGGGGGTTTTGTTTTACTTTCTTTTTATGGAATCCAGGATAGGTAATACATAGAGACAGAAACTAAGTTAATAGTTCCTTTGAGTTATGACAGGAGAGGTTGGGGAGTGATGGAGAGCTGATAATAATGGGTACAAGAATGAAGAAAATGTTCTAAAATTGGTTGTGGTGATGATTACACAACTCTTTGAATATATTTAAACCATTTAACTGTGTTGGGTGTAAATTATATGCCAGGAAGACTGTTAAAAAAAAATTATAGCCAAGGAAACCCTATGGAGCAGTTCTACTCTGTTATCACATGGAGTCACCACGAATTACCACGAGTCAGAACCTACCTCACGGCAATGGGTGTGGGAATTGTTTTTGTTGTTGATATTTATTCGCATTTCCAGTCAGTATTCAGATATTCACTTGAGTTTCTAGGTTATTAAAATAAAAGCTAAATCTGGTGATGATTACAACTCTTAATATGATTGAATAATGAAGTTATATGATATGTGCATTGTATGTCAATAAAACTATTAAAATAGCTAAATCCTAGGAGTCTGCTAGATTTCAGTAGTCTAATTCTACTATGATATAATAATTTAGATAGTAGCAGGGAGGATATTAACATTAGTAGTTGACCTTAATTTTTTTTCTTTGTAAATATGTTGCTGCCCCAAATTTCTATTTTTCCTTCCCAGAAATCATCAGTGAGGTTATGGACCTACAAAAATGTGCTGTAAAGGGGAGTTGCTTCAAGTGTTTTTGTCTTTGTTTTTCATTCCTAACTGTATATAGATATAGATAACTTAAATGCAAAATAGTCTTAATAACAACAAAAGTATAGATTTTGTAACCCCAAATTCTTATTCCCCAGAGGCACTTTCCAATTTTTTGACTGTTTGTTTTCTACCCCCTATATTTATTATCTGTTAGCTTTTTACTATGAAAGATGATAATTTAGCCCTCTCTGGTCTCCCTTCTTCCATTTACACAGTGAGAGCTTTTCCCTCAGATTCAGTTCGAGTGTTTGAGTGTTCCGGGCAGTGTGGTTATTCAGCACTGAGCCATGATTCCCACAGTGTAGTCTCAGGATGCCAGTGGATTCCCAAGACCTGCAGGGAGTTCAGGATGTTTTCATGAAAAGACCAAGATGTTTTTGCCCTTTTTACTCTTACTCTTTCATAAGTGGGTAGTGGAGTTTTCTAGAGACTGTGGTAATATGATGATGTCATTATTGTGATAATGAATGGAATGTATGCTTGTGATCTTTGTTTTCTAGAATTTACTCATAACTTAGATTGAATTCAGAAGCCTATGGAAGAATTCATCTGTATTCTATTAATGCCAAACAACAGAGACTTGCAAAAAATATAAAATGGTGCCATTTGCTAAATATTTTCTTTTCAAAAAGTTACTTTTCATTTTAAAAAGTTATATGTATTGGCTTTGATATTTTTTGCATTAGACACTGAAAACAAATGTTGGTAACTGATTTCATGTAGTTAGAAATAGTACCCACCACATTTTAAGATATCTCTTTACAGGAGTTATTCTTAGTATCAGTGCTTAAGATTTATTGTATTTTTAAATTAATTTCTCTGATTTTAGAAGTATCTGGCATTTCATATTATAATAGTAAAGCCTTCATTAGCTTCAGTCTAGTTTGCTAGAATTTATCCCCGCATATTCTCAAGAGAAGGCCAACGTATATCAAGAATTTCATGAATGTTTCACGTCAACACATATTTGTCGAGCATTTGTGCTTGGGTGATTTGAGAGAGACACAGAGTCCCTGCCTGATTGACTTGGCTGTGCTAGGGGTTCATTTTGATGTTAGCGCTTTCAACATCCACTCCTCTATATATGTTAATACTCAGGCTCCTGACTTTGAGTCACTGTAAAACTCTCCAGGGATTGACAAAGAGATTTAACCACAGAACAAAGTTTTCAGATTAATACTATGTTAAACAGAAATGCCTGTAACATAAGTTTTATGCAGCACTTTAAAATCTATCTAGTGATCTAGCCTGTTTTATTTCATTTATTCCTAATAATGATTCTTAGGAGTTCTAATCTATTTTATAGATGGTTGGCTATGGCGTCCAATTAGCTGACTTGCTTGAGGATGCTTGTAGGATGGACTCAAGTTATAAGGACTCTGACTCTGGTCATTTCTATATTGTATAAAACTATCAGATTTGTTGAGGGCTCAAAGTACCTATATACTCGAGTATAAGCCGACCCAAATATCAGCCAAGGCACCTAATTTTACCACAAAAACTTTGCTGGAAAACTCAGCTTATACATGAGTATATACGGTAGTTGAGAATTTGGTACACATCATAAGATATTTTCAAGGGGGTGACAGTGTCTAGTACAGGACCTTGGCCATCATCAATCTGCCGTGGATGACCCAAATCACTGGAAGAAAGAAGTAAGAATGCGCCTTCTGACTACTGAGCCTGTAAAAACATTGTGAGAGCTTGGCTTCGAGTTAGAATATACATTTTTGCCTACAAGGGAGTTTTTGTTTCAAACGTTAAAGAACCTTCAAATATGTTCTTTTGTTACGTCTCAGGACTACAGTCTCTAACCATAGAGTAAAGCACGTTCAGAACAGCAACTACCTAAATAAAGTAAGTGGTAATATTATGGTGGGCAAAAGAGTAATTTTTTTTTTTTAAAGAGTAATTTCTTAATGTAACATGGCAAGAATTACTTTGTAGGAGAGCTCCACCCACGTAACTGACTCAGATTCAGATAGTGAGCTGGCAGCGGGGGAGGGGACCCTAGCACAGAGAACTTTGTGCCATCTGTCCTGAGTCTAAGTTAATGGTCTCTTGTTAATTTGGTTGTCCGTTTTCTGATTCTCTGTATCTCTTCCCATAGGTCTGTAAAAGAATGGACTTGGTTTGCCAGAGGATGTTGAATCAGGGATTTCTGAAAGTGGAGAGGTACCATAACCTGTGCCAGAAACAAGTGAAAGCACAGCTCCCCAGGTATGTGTGGCACGGCTAACAGCTGGGAGTCTCGTTTGTTCTTGATTATCTAACTGTTAGTAAAGACACGCGTGTGTGAGGTGATATGCAGACCCAGTGTCATCGAGTCGACAAGACAGGGTAAAACTGTTCTGTAGGGTTTGTGAGACTGAAAATCTTTGATGGAAGCTGGGAGCTTCAGTGTTCTCCAAGAAGATCCTGCAGTTATCGAGGTGCTTTGTTAGAAGATAAGACACTTGGGGGGTGGGGGGGAAGCAGTTGACTCTGGCCTGTCTCCTGAGAGCCAGGTCAACCAGACCCAGGGCCTATTGTTCCCTAAGCTTCAGGAGGCATGATGGAATCCATCATGGCCAGGTGGGGAGGTCAGTAAAAGCCTGGAGCCCTAACACACACAGATGTACTTCTCATTGGTGACCATGCACAAAAGAGGGTAGCATGTTTGTCCTTGGGGGCCAGGAATCCTCCCAGGCTTTGTCCAATGTGTCTCTTCAGTTGTATCCCATTGGGCTTTAGTAAATCTGTGGATGAGGTATACTCTCCATGGATTTTGTGAGTCTTTGCAGCAAGTGTTACAACTCAAAGAGGCTGTGAGCTAGCAGAGGCTGGTGTCTGTCTATTCGGCAGTATGAAGGAGTCAGTCTTTTTAACTTCCGGCCTCTGCCCCAGCACTGGGTGACAGAGAGCCCCCTTCTCCAGTGTCAGAGAAGTCCTGCACAGACGGCTGGTTGGGAAAAAAGGTATCCTCCTCACTTGTAACTCAGACCAGCTCCATGGGGCTAGAGTCAGAGCAGTGCGACAAGGATAGAGACAGGGCAAGGGGAAGTCAGTCCTCGAGTTTGGAGGACTGGATTTCTGCAGATCCTCACACCTAGCTGTTGCCAACTCACTTTACCCCTGGGCTACATGTTCGTGGTTTCCAAGTTTTTTGTAGACTATAATAAGCAGTTTTTACTATTCCCTGTCCACACTCACCACTCCTCTTCAGCATTGTACTGAAGGGTGTAGTAGAGAAATTTAAGCAAGAAAATAAAAAGGCAACCACATTGGAAAGGAAGAAGTAAAACTATTATAAGTGCATGATTATGCATGTAGAAAACCCTAAGCAATTCCAATCATTAGTGTTAATGAATTAATTCCATAAGGATACACAATTGAAGATAATATACAGTCAGTTCCCAGGTTACTAATAGCCAACTTAATGTACAGCCTATAGTTATAAACTACCTCTTGTAAAGCCTTTAGGAGAAGGAGGGAGCTTTCTACTCCCGTAAAGAGTCTCAGAAACTTAGAGGGGGCCTTCTACCCTGCCTATAGGGTCACCGAGTTGGTATGGACTCACTGGTAATGAATTTGGTAAAGCCTTTCCTCAGCTCCCTGTGAGTCCTCAAGTCAGAAATCATGTGTTGCTGCTGGGTTAGTCACAATGTCAGACAGTCATTGGCAAAGCACTTTATAGCCACTTCCTCCTCCTCCTACTCTTTGCAGCTATCCTGCAGAAGCCGCCTCCCCCAGCACTAGGAGACTGTCTCCTTCAGCAGGCACCCCTCCACCAACCCCCCAGCTTGCCAGCAATCGTTCCTAATTCTGTCCACTTTACACCTCTTCCTCCTTTTTTACCCCTTCCTTCTTCCCTCCTTCCCTCCCCACTCCTGCTCCCCCAGGTCTTTCACTGGAGTAGTTGCCCCTGTCAGCCTGTTCCTTGGCCAGCTATGCCTCACTGAGGGCTATGAAGTCCTTAGCCCCATGTACCACTGGACTACAGTCGATGTAGTCCACTGCTCTTGACTTCTCAGAATCAGGGGTTCCCTCACCACCTGCATCAACCTGCAACGGCCACTGGCTCAGCTTCCCCCTTCCTATGCTCGGCAGCATGCACCAGAATATTATTACTGTGTGGCCAGTTCTCCATATCCACTGGCTCCACAGATGCATAGTCAACCAAGGATCAGAAATATTCGGGGAGATAAAGAAAGCAACTAAGTGGTTGGAACAAACCCTCCCAAAGTGCTATTTGTATCACCTGTATATTATAATAAGTATTATAAGTAATCCTGAGATGAGTGAAAGCATACAGGATGATGTGCCTATAGGTTACATTCAAATATGAAGGTAAGTCAATACTGCTATAAAATCAAAGCAACTTTTATTAAACAACATTACCAAAATGTCTATTGTTTCTCAGCATATCTTCCATCTAGGTCTGTATCCTTCTGAAGGCAGTGCTTCACGTCTCTGCTCTGAAGAACTCCGCACTCTGATTGACACATGTCAAAAAGGCGGTGTGGGCCTCCTTGAGGACTCTGAAGTGTCCTTTGAGTTTTAAGGACAAAAAAAGTTGGAAGGAACAAGATCAGGGTGATAGGATGGAAGGGGGTTCCCTATGAAATTCTGTGTGTGTGTGTGTGTGTGTGTGTGTGTGTGTGTATGTGTGTGTGTGTGTGTGTTCCAAGTGAGCTTTTACAAAGGAGAGAAGAAGTTTCGGGTGTTACACAGGTACCCTCAGAGCACTTCACATCCACACATGGAAAACGGAGGCCAGAAAAAAACGCAGCCCAACCGAGGGGCAGCTGGAAAAGGAGTCCCTACGGAATTCTTTTTTTTTTTTTGCTATTTGTTGTGCACACACACACACATACCCACAAAATTCTTAAGGACAGCCTTTTTACCCATTATCATGGTAGGAGAGAAATTCCTCAGCACAACCACCCTGGCCTTTTTCTTCCCCTGAAGTTTTCCGTTTTCTTAAAACTTCTGTGGCATGAGCCCCATGATCATCGTATGTCCTTAGACAGGGAGGGACTTATCAAAATGACCCCTTGTGGGAAGCCCCTAAAACAGTCACCATAACCTCAGCTGACCGCTTTGCCTTTACCTCTCTGCCTTGAATGTAACTGACCCAGTGATCCCTCAGAAGCTACGTTTGGGGTGGGGTGCCCTCTTTTCCTTTTTGGAGAACTTGTCTGCAGCCACCCACTAATCAGAGACATGTTTGAACACATTTTGTTTGGGAAAAGCCCATGCACGTGTGAACTAAAACCCTGGTAGCAGCCTTTTTGACATACAGTGTTCTGCATAAGGGACTCTTGCATGTATCTTTGGATTTCTGGATTAAGGAGAAGTGGTTGATCCTGAAATGAGTCCCCCACTGATACCAAGGGACTACTGTGTTATGTTAGAGATGTTTTAGGATGTCTGGAATGGTTGCTGTAATATTTTTGACAAAAAGGTACACTGTATACTTAGACTTTATTTTTTGACAAACAGCTAACTATCTGGTGTTAGAAATAAACTACTATTCCGACTTAACGTACGATTTTGAATGGCAGACAGACTCATTTGTAATCTGGGGACCATATTTTTATGTATCAAAAAATCTGAAAAAGAAGATTGCGTTTATAACAGCATCAAAAGAATAAAGTACTTAGGAACTAATGAAAGAGATATGAGACTTAGAAACCAAAAACTACAAAATATCACAGAAAGATAATTTAAGGAAAAGACATCCCCAATACCCTCAAATTGATCTGTAGATTTGGCACAGTGTTTTGACAGGCTGGTCCTAAAATTCATAGGAAAATGCAGGAGCTCCAAAAGGGCTAAAACAACCTTCATAAAAAAAGACGCGAAGTTGGAGCACACTCACTTTCTGGTTTCAGAATTTACTGCAAAGCTGCAGTAACCAAGACATACAGCTCAGTAGAATGGAATTGAGCGATTCCAGAACTAAACCATTACATCGTGTGGTATGCCATGGAGTTGATTCAGCAGCCTCAGCCCCTTGCTCTTCCTCATAGTGACTCTAGGACAAAGTGGAATTGCCCTGTAGGTTTCCTAGGTTATAATCTTTATGTAGCTGATTGCCAGGCCTCTTCTCCCACAGAGTAACCGGTAAGAACAGCTGATAGGTTTGATCACTGAACTTGTAGTTAGCACCCAAACAGTTGACCATCATACCCCCAGGGACTCATTTGATTTCAGCAGAAATGGCAAGACAGTATAATGGAGGAGGATATCCAAAGTGGATATCCACTGGACAACTAGATATCCACAAACTAGATAGCAAACTATAAAACTCTTGGAAGAAAAAGCACACTTGTTCCTCTAGGGTACTCTAAAGATAGAACCAGGAGGTGAGCGGTGTGTATCTAGAGAGCCAGAACTGGACGGGACTACCTTGTTTTTTCTGGTCTCTTGTTTTCCGTCTTTAACAGTGCAGTTCCCACTTTTCTATCATTCTGTTCAGTGAGAAATCATTGTGTTTCTGCCTGACAAAGGGTCGGGCTTTTGGAGGTTTCACTGCATGAGAGGACTTCAAAAAGCTAATGAGGAATGCCTATTATCTTCCATTTCTGAACTTTTGATGCCCCTTTGTGTGTACCTTTATAGAGAGACATTTAATTTACTTCAGAAGGTTGGCTCGTTTAGTTGTGGGGCTGGCAAGCCCCGAATCTATGAGCAACAGCTGGAGACTTCTGCAGGTTTGTTTGCAACCGCTGCTCATGTGGTAGGAAGACAAATCGGACCTCGTCGAAATGAAAAGTTCACTGTTTCAGAAGACAGCATCAAGAAAGCCAGGCGACAACCTCACAATGGGAAGAGATATTTGCAAATCATGTCTGCTAACAGACTGGTCCACAGTTTTTTAAGGCATACTCAACAACAAGCAATTACCCAATTTAAAAATGAGCAAAGAATATGTACAAATGACTAATGAACACATTAAGCGATGCTCAACATCATTTGTTATCAGGAAAATACTATTTAAAACCTCTCTAAGGTACCACTTGATATCCATTACCCACTACCATTGAGTCACCTCTCACTCCTAGGACAGGGAAGAACTGCCCTGAAGGGTTTCCGAGGCTGTGAATGATAGGTTCCCAAACATAATTGGCTTACTGCCCTCCCAGCAATTAAATATAATGCCTTTGTACTTTCACCCATAGCTAGATAGAGCTTTTGCAGCCCCTTGAATCGTTCCAGTGCCATCCAGGGAGCGGTATTGCCTACTTTGGGAAACAGTGCTGTAAATCTACAGAAACGGACTGCTTCATTTTTTTCCAGCAGAAATGGTGGTGGATTGAAAATGCCAACAACTAAATCGCAGCTATGCATGTTAACCTTTGCACCACCTTTTACACCCATTCCTACTAACCCAGTGCCATCAACTTCATTCTCACTCAAAACTCGGCTCACTGCTGTCAAGTCTACTCTGATTCATAGTGACCCTCTGTGGTAATGACCCTATATACTTTTGGGTTCCCAAAACTGCAACCCTTTATGGAAGTAGAAAACCTCGACCTTCTGAGAAGCAGCTGGTTTCGCTGATCTTGCAGCTAGCATACCAATGCATAGCCTGTACACCACCAGGGCACCTTATTCTGACTAAACCCTACAAAGCAGTGCTTCTCAACTTGGGGTCAAGCAATCCTTTAACGGTCGCCTAAGACCATATTTCCGATGGTCTTAGGAACCGAGGCACCGCGCCTCTATCCATCTCCAGGCGGGTCCGCACTTACGGGATCACCACAACATGAACTGTATTAAATGGTCTCGACATTGGGAAGGTTGAGAGCCACTGCTATAAAGGATTTCCGAGACAGAAAATCTTTACAGGAGTGACAGTTTGTCTTTCTCCCAAGACTGGTTGATAAATTTGAATTACTGACCTTGAGGTTAGCTGCCCGGGACTAACCCACAGCATACCAAGGCTGCTCCTTATAGCCATTAGAGTGATTAAAATAAAGAGAATAGCAAAACTTGAGGACGTTGCAAAAGTGAAGTCTTGTACATGGTGGAGGAAATTATAAAACAGTTTAGTCATTTTGGAAGACAGTCTGGCAGTTCCTCTAGAAGCTAAAAATAGTTTTTATATGACTCAGCAATTTTGTTCCAAGAGAAACAAAAGCATACCAGTAAATGTCCCGACAAACTGGTATATAAATGTTCATAACAGCAGCATTCCTAGTAGGAAGAAGTGGGGATAGGCCAGATGTTTACCAACTGATGATTGGGTAAAAGTGTCCAGTGGCATGGGCTCAGCAGTGAAGCAAGGATGAAATGCTGTTACAGGCTGCAGCATGCACCTTGAAAACTATGCTACGTGAAATAAGCAGCCCTCAACAGAATGGAGCCATCGATGTGATTCCATTTGTACGGCACTATCCTGAATAGGTCGATCGACAGAAAGAGAAACTAGAGCAGTGATTGCCAGGGCCTTGCGGGGTGAGTGACAACGAAGTTTCTTCAGTGATGATGAGAATGTTCAGAAATTAGGTATTGGTGACATTTGCACACCTCTAGTGACTAAAAACTACTGAATCGTACACTTAGAGAAACCCTGGTGACATAGTGGATACTTGTTGGACTGCTAACCACAAGGTCAGCAGTTTAAAACTCATTCACTCCTTGGGAGAAAGGTAGACTTTCTACTTCCGTCAAGAGTTACAGGCTTAGAATTCACAGGGACAGTTCTACCCTGTCCTGTAGGGTCACTGTGAGTCCAAACTGACTTGATGGCACAGAGTTTGGTTTTTTTTGTACACTTATAAAAGGGTGAATTTTATCTCAAGCTTTCAAAGAACTTAAAGGTAGTGAGTTTGGGGGATAGAAAGATAGTCTTGTGATCTCTTGTCATACATATGTCCCTGTATGAAGTTTCATAGAACTGTTTTCTCTAATAGCCATTAGATTTGACATAGCACAAACAAAACAAAACATAACATTTAAATAAAAATTCTTTTCTCAAATGATTTGTCAGTCCTTAGCAAGAATTTCAGGATATGGTCGTTCATTCATCGTGAGGTTATTGCCCATTGTATACTTTTAACACATGAAAATTAGGCTGTTTCATTGAGACATTTCTTTTCATTGTAGTCCACAGACTGGCTGTAATTGTTCCTTTTATTTACAGGAGAGAGTCAGAAAGAAGAAACCATTCATTAGCTCGTCATGCAGACATCCTTGCTGCCGTCGAAACAAGGCTATCACTGTTAAATATGACTTTCATGAAGTATGTGGATTCCAATCTCTGTTGCTTCATCCCGGGAAAGGTAAAGTGGAATTAATTGTTTACTTAAAACTGCTGGACTGCACTGTATAAACGTTATTAATAAAGTGATGTTTTAAACGTCGCAGTTGTCCATTGAATTGAGTTCCTTTTAATAGCTGCTTCTGTACTGTTGTTGACATAACCATGCATCATTTGTATGGCCTTTGTATTTATCATTCTGATTACAAAATATACCTTTGAAGCCTTTAAATTCTTTAACAAGAATCGCTTAAGAGTTCATATTTCAGAAAATTTCTTTTGAGCCATCCCTCTTTGTAATGATGCCAAAGTTAATAGCAGTGGATAAGATAGGCTCTACCCCGTCTACAAGATTGGCAGGGGAGAAGGGAGTGACGCGGAACACAGGCCAACTGGATTTTGTTCCATTTGAGAAGTGTTTCAAAAGACAAACTTATATTTGGCCACAGAATTAGTTGCTGTTTTGTATATAACCTTTCTGAAGGCAGGTTTGCTGCTGACATTTGGAGAGTGCTCATAACACCCACAGTGCCTGGCACATAGCAAATCAGTAGCTGTTGGGTTGGCTGAGACTCCAGGGGACCCCAAGTATGTCAGAGTAGAGTGTTCCATAGGGTTTTCAATGGCTGATTCTAAGGCACAACTGGGTGCACTTGAACTACCAGTCTTTCAGTTAGCAGCTAGGTGCTTTAACCACTGGGTAGCTCTAGTGGTGGAGTGCATTGCATATCAGGCTGCTAACTGCAAGGTTAGCATTTCGAATCCACCAGCCATTCCTCAAGAGAAAGGAGGCATTCTACTCCCATGAAGATTTACAGCTTCAGAAATCCACAGGGGTCGTTCTACTCTCCTTTGGGATCACTATGAATTGGAAATTACTTTATAGCAAGGAGTGAATAATATCGTTATATACTTGAAACTAAGTAATACTATTTTAATGTAGAAGGGAGTGTATTAATACGACGTTTTTACTAATACTAAATAAAGACCCAGTGTTTTACAGCTATTCATACCTCTGATAATACCTTGCTTCTTGAATTAAGTATAAATTTAGATGAAATAAGTCTATTTCTTTAAAGCGTTTGAAGATGGAAATAAGGTCATTTTGCTCCTGGCAATTGAGCCCCTTAACATGATTGGGACTAATTAAGACCCAGTGAAATTTGAATACTCTTTTTGTTATTTCCTTGGATAATTAAAATTAGCAATATTTCTTATGTACTTTCTCCATTTTCAATGACAGTTAAATTCTGATCTTATGCCACATAAAGTCAGGGACTGTTCAGTCAATAAACTGTTATAGAAAGAAGAGCAGTAAATATTTTGTGGGTATCTGAATAGAAAAAGTATATATAAATAATATGACACTATGTTAATAAACCAGTTTCATACATAGTCACAGACTACATTAATACAGATTTTTTTTGAACGCAGTCAAACCTTGCTTTTCAGTGTTGTGTGTGGTTCCTCCTCCAGTTGAATGGCAGAGTGGAGGAGTGTGTGGCAGTCCATGTGGCCTGCAAAATATAAAATATGGATGAGCTCACCTGCCAGGTAAAAATGGCCAGTCTTTGTTCTAGTGGATCAGAATCGTGTCGTGTGATTGGAGGTAGTAATCGTTCCTGTCCAAATAAGTGATGTAAATTCTGTTGAAGCTTGCTGATTTAAAAACCACTTGTTGACTTTTCACTTTAAGTTTTATTTTACCAAAATAAAAGAACAGAATAAGGGTGACCACGATGTATTGCATCTCAGATGTAGCACTCACCTCTGCTTGAAGCCTTTACCCTGCTTTTAGCTGTAGCTTTATCTGATAATTAAGAAAAGATAGTTACTGAGCCCCTTTCTCCTTGATAGTACCACCTACTTACAAAAACTCTCATTTCTTTTTTCTCCTACAAACCTTAACTTGACATATGCTACCAAGGAGACAGAAATGATTTCATTTTTATTCAGATAGATGTTCTGTCACATTTAATTCAGCTTGGGTTATTTTGTTCCTTTAAATTTTTTTCCTTTGTCATTTTTATAGTTTACCTCTTGCCTAAAACATGACAGTGTATATTCGGAATGCTATTGCGTTATTTCATTTAGCTGACATTTTTAACGTAAAAAAACCTGTTGCTGCCTAGACAATTCTGGCTCATAACAGCCCTTTAGACAGAGTAAAACATGAGGTTTCAAAAGCTGTAATCTCTACAGAAGCCAACAGCTACATAGTACATACTACCCTTGTCCTCAAATGAATATATTCAGTACCAACCCACCTAACCCATTCTGGCCCAGGTTACCCTATATGAGTCTTTAAAATAAGATAAGACTTGATCTATCGTTACTGTTTCTAGATTTCTCCCCCAGCCAAGAGAGCCAGGTTCATGCCCTCTAGGCAATAATAACTTATCACAAGTTATTTCCAATAATAACCACAGATCATCCTATTGTGATTAATCCCACCCTGTATGCTTTTTATGTGCTCCGATCTTAAATATATGCAGAGAATAGAGATTCAGCAGCCTAATATGAAACCCAGAACAAAAGAAATAGGAAAAGTCACTTTTGAGGAAAAGTCTTGCAGAGCTATTGAAATCTTTTCTGTACACAGATCATTTGAATAGAAAAAGATTGTATAGAAACATGAAAAATAAAGGCAGTTATACTTTAAAAAAATAACTAAATATATGAAATTGTATAATTGATAGATACAATTGTGTATAATTTATCATTGATGCTCCATTAGGTAATGCCAAAAACTAACTTGACTAACGCTTGAGTTATACTAGATTAAAGGAGATCGAGGTTCTCTCACCCACAATGGGCTGAAAGCTTTGCGTAGTACACCATTTGTGCCAGGCAGTGTGCATGATACAGTGAACTCGGGGTTAGAAATGTGATAATTGGTCACTGTATTTGGCTTGTATCATACAATTTTGTAGCTATAATATAGTATCTATATATTTTATATAATATATATAGTATTTTATGGTAATTCAAGCAAGCCGTACATTATTTGAAAGGCCTAGGAATAGACATTAAGTATTTATCTGACTTGCTTAAGACCTGAGATCTTTCCACTGAGCTCCACAATTCATGCCATTACACTTTTATTGTTGTTCTTGTTTGTTTGAACAAAAAAATAAACATAGCGTACCATCTGTAAATTCAACGTTATTTACATCTACAGTTCAGTGGCATGGTTCTGTGTATTATGTTGTACAATAGTGACCACTGTCCACTTCTACATTTTTCCACTCAGTTAAAGCTATCTTTCTGTCGCCCTCCCATACCTGATACATCAATAAACTTTTAATCTATACAGTAGCATATTTCATGTAAATAGGATCATAAAATAATCATTTCACTCACCATAATATTTTCCCACTCCGCCCATGTTCTAGCATGAGTAAGGACCTCACTCCTCTCTGTGGCTGAGTAATAATAGTCCATTGCATGTGCACCACCTTCTATTCATCCATCTCTCAATGAGCACTTAGGCTTTTGCTGTTGTAGCTCTACGCTACCGGGGCGCCTGTGACTTTTATAAGCAAAATAAAATTTGCTTTCTAAAAACCGTGCTCTTGAATTGTATTTAACTTCAGGCACAGTGAATCATTTCTAATACTTGACCATCTATGTCATTCATTTAGCAAACATTGAATACTGGTTACATGCCAGATATTGCCAAGTTCTCAAACTCTGACAGTTAAACTCCATATGCTCCGTTTTCCTAAAGAATTTACCAAAGGTTGTCTCTGACTTAACACTGGGATCTTGTTCCAACAACTTTCAATAGTCGATTCTGACTTGTGTTGGCTACCTGATTTTCTCTTGGTGTTATTATTACTGGAATTGAAAAACTTATGTTTTTTATATCTGGATTTTGTGATTTCCTCTTGTAATTATCTCCTATTTTTAAGGGTTTTTGATGACTTTGTTGTTCTAGAAAAGCAATCCTATCTGATGAGACCTCATTCCAGGCCATAACAAGTCTTAAAGAAACAGCACCCCTGGGGGTAGGCCACCTGAAGGCAATGCAAGCCAGGAGGAGGTCAGGCTGCATCCCTAGGGAGTGGATGTGACTAAATAAAGCAAAGTGGGCTTGGAGGATGAACAGAATATTAAATCCCAATTCGGGATTTAAATTCTTAAATAAGTCCTCTAAATGTACATCCTTCTTTACATGTTTCCACAGTGATTTCCTTCAAGATAGAGCCGCCCTATATTACTTACCCTGATTCCTTAGCACCGGCACAATCTCTGGTTGTCAAGGGTGCTTAATAAATAGAAGTATGCAAAGTATGGAACGTTGTAAGGAGCCCAAAAGCTGTGTGGTGCAGATTGGGAATACTGGGCAATGTTATCAATGGCCAGGACATCTGTTCTGTTAAAGCACCCTGCAGGGCTACACAGCACTTGAAAATAAGCAATCACTTTTCTCCCTATTTGATTGTTCTCGTTAATATATATATATATATATAAACTGTAGTGCTAATGCGCATTCTTCATTTCAGGTGATTGATGAAATTTATCGTGTATTGAGATATGTCAATTCTACCAGAGCCCCTCAGCGAGCTCATGAGGTACTTCAGGAGTTACGGGACATCTCCTCCATGGCAATGGAGTATTTTGATGAGAAGATCGTTCCAATTCTGAAGAGGAAATTACCGGGGTCAGATGTGTCTGGAAGACTCATGGGCTCTCCTCCAGGTATTCTTTATTTATAAGTTCTCTTTGTAGCAATGTTGGTAAGATACATTTTTTTCACTTAACCATATAGCTTGAACTTTTCTGTCCCAGTGGATACTTATGTGCTGGGTCCTTTGACTGACTAGAACTAAGACTGTAATTTAGGTAACTGATTGTTACCATTGGATACATTTGTTGTTTCCAGCTTTTTCCATATTTGGTCTGTACTCTGAAGAACAGGCTGAAGAACACACATCCATTGTATGGATTGTGTCAAGCACATTTGTACATTTGTTGCCATCATCATTCTCAGAACATTTGCTTTCTACTTGAGCCCTTGGTATCACCTCCTCATTTTTCTCCTCCCTTCCCGCTCCCCCCTCCCTCATGAACCCTTGATAATTTATAAATTATTATTGTTTGTCATGTCTTACACTGTCCGATGTCTCCCTTCACCCTCTTTTCTGTTGTCCATCCCCCAGGGAGGAGGTTATACGTATAGCCTTATAATCAGTTCTCCCTTTCCACCCCACCTTCCCAGTATCAGCACTCTTAGCACTGGTCCTGAAGGGATCATCTTTCCTGGAGTCCTTGTGTTTCCAGTTCCTAACTGTACCAGTGTACATCCTCTGGTCTAGCCAGATTTGTAAGATAGAATTGGGATCATGGTAGGGGGTGGGAGGAAGCATTTAAGAACTAGAGGAAAGTTCTTTGTTTCATTGTTGCTACACTGCACCCTGACTGGCTTGTGTCCTCCCCGTGACCCTTCTGTAAAGGGATGTCCAGTTGCCTACAGATGGGTCTTGGGTCCCCAATCTGCACTCCCGGACATTCACAGTGATTTGATTCTTTGTTCTTTGATGCCTGATACCTGATCCCTTTGACACTTTGTGATCACACAGGCTGGTGTCTTTCTTCCATGTGGGCTTTGTAGCTTCTCAGCTAGTTGGCCGCTTGTTTACCTTCAAGTCTTTAAGACGCCAGACACTATATCTTTTGATAGCCGGGCTCCATCAACTTTCTTCTCCACCTTGCTTGTGCACCCGCTTTTGTCTTCAGCGACTGTGTCAGGAAGGTGAGCATCATGGAATGCCACGTTAATAGAACAAAGTGTTCTTGCATTGAGGGAGTACTTGAGTGAAGGCCCAATGTCCATCTGCTACCTTAATACTAAACCTATAAATATATGCACATAGATCTATTTCCCCATCCTCATATATAAATATATTTACATATGTACATGCCTTTATTTAGACCTATAAATGCCCTTTTCCTCCTAGCTCTTTCCTCTATTTCCTTTAACTTTCCTCTTGTCCCACTATCATGCTCAGCCATCATTTGGGTTTCAGTAATTCCTTAGGTTACATTACCCTTGATCACACCCTACCAGGCCTCCTACACCCACCTCACCACCGATTTGGATCACTTGTTGTTCCCTTGTCCCTGGGTTTGTTAACACCACTTCCTTCCCCCCACCCCAAGTCCCCCCGGAACTGTCAGTCCCGTTGTTTTCTCTTCTAGATTGTTCATCCAGCCTACCTTATTTAGGCAGACCTGCGGAGATAATAACATGCACAAAAACAAGACAGAGCAAAATAAAGCAACAACAAAAGCCAATGACAAAAAAAGAGAAAGAAAATCCTGTAGATAGTTCAAGGACTGTTTGTTGACCTTTAGGAGTGTTTTCCAGTCAAGTGTGATGGGGTGCCATGCCCTGGCCCCAAAGTCTATTTTTAGTGCTCCCTGGGAACTTCAGTTGTTCTGTTTCCCTTGATGTTCTGTGTGGTGGGGTCAAATCGGGCGCATTTCCCACACTGTGTTTTCCACTGGGCTATGGATCAATGACGGATGTTGTGTCTCATAGTGGGGCCAGCCATGTGGTCTTTGTGGATTGGCTACTCTTGAGCAGGAATCTCGTCCTCAAGGCTTGGTGGGCCAGGATGTGCTCGACTCTCTCTTCCTCCCCCTTCATTTGCCCCTGTGTGCTCTGATCAGACATGTCCCTCTCCCTGAGCTGTAGCTTCAGT
The DNA here is from genome assembly GCF_000313985.2 of Echinops telfairi. Lineage (NCBI taxonomy): Eukaryota > Metazoa > Chordata > Mammalia > Afrosoricida > Tenrecidae > Echinops > Echinops telfairi. The sequence continues at coordinate 73,247,399 of NW_022111324.1, forward strand.
GCCGTCCTCTCAAATAAATCCTTCTGGGGGGAAGGGCAGGTGTCCACATAGTAGTTGGGATTGGGGCCGGCCCCTCAGACCTCTCTACTGGTTCCCTACTCCATGCCAGTAGGTTGCATTCACATCTTGGAGCAGCAGGTTGAAGTCTGTTCCCTCTTTCCCTGTGGAGATATAAACCATACCCGTTCCTTGGGTGGGTTAGTGCCCTGTTCCCACACTACCCCTTTCTTTTTTTTCTCCCATCCTTTTTAGTTGGCTACCATACGTATCCCTGGATTTGATCTGGCCCCTGCCATACTACCTGTTCCTCACCCCAGGAATGTTTGTATACAGTAGCTCTTTCCCTATGCCCCTTTTGCATTTTTTAAGCTTACCTCAGCAGACTCATTTCAGGAATCTATTTAATGAATTTTTTTCAAAGCCATTTTATTTGGAGTTAATACAGATATATCATTCCATTGTTCAATCACATCAAGCAGTATTACACAGTTGCTACCACAGTTTCAAATGTTTGATTACTACTTTAAAACACGGCCTGCATCGTCTCTTGAACACTGTCTCCTCTGTGATACAAAAGTCAGAAGTATATTGGACCTCAGAGCTCTCTGCAGTCATCTATTGAAGGATTACATGGTTGCATATACTTAATGCTTGAGGATACTTAACTTCTTTAGGGTGGGGGAAAATGTCTTGGTTAAACTTTGTGTTTTACTTGGATTAGTTCACCCCTGCAGTACTCAGTAGATCAGTGCCCTGGCTCTGTAAGTAAACAGTAAAGCTTTAGCAATATCTACTCTGCCTATTATGTGCACAGCACTGCACTGTGTCCTGTAGAGACTGGGAAAGCAGTATAATCCATGGTGTCTGCCTTCAAGGATCTTACTGTTTCTGAAGGTTAGGCATATCTAGACTCAAAGTTCAGTGATCATAGACAAGAGATATATTTTAGGAAAGTGCCCAATTATATGCCACAAGCATAACGGATCTGATTCCTAAGGAGGAAAAAGAGTCATTAAGGCTGATCTAATAGATCACAAGAGGTGAGCCTTGATGGCTGAGCAAACTGGGAAGAAAAACACATCAATCAAGGGCAGGATTAAGGTTATAGACTTGGTACAAGTAGAAAATTAGCCTGATGGATTTAGGATGTAAGTGATTCCATCTGGTCCTTTAGAAAACATACGAGAGACAGGTTTTTTGAAAGTAGATTATTAGTTAAAATAATGAGTGTCCTGTTCTTGGTACTCCCTCATTACCTTCTAATTATTTCTAAATCACAATAGCTCTGGACCCTTCCGATACCCTGTCAGAAATTATTTCTGATCATCGTGTATTTATTTGTATGCCAGGGGACTTTAAAAAGTTTATGAGGAAATCCTATGATCTTCTAATTCCATTTTTCCACAAACTTTTTGGAGCCTTCTCCTTTATAAAAGTAAACTGGACTGTGGTTCTAGCTCCAGGAGAAGACAGGGCTTGGAAGCTTGGGCAGTTACTCACATCAGGACACTCTGAGCACCCATGTCCCTTCGGCTTCTAGGCTTTTAGAATTCAGATAAGGCTGTGAGTAAGTAGTAAAAGACTGCTTCTGGAGTTCCAGTCCACACATGCGCAGGTTTACTCCAAGCAGAAGTTATTTAAACGTACTCTCAATACTACACTTATCTTTGTCTCATTAGGGTGCATTCATAAAAAGGTCCGATCTAAACAGTGACCTCGAGGGGATCTGTTGGCCAGTTACATTCACAGCAGAGAGGTCATCTCAGAAGGTTGTGGTGACTGCCCTTTGTGATTCCAAAGGAGTCGGTCATCTTGATAGGGTTTCTCAAAGGACACAGCATGATCATGGGGACTTACCGGAAACAAAGGTTTTAACAAATGAGGAAAGGGCCAAGGAATTTTCTTCCATCAGAACAATGCCCCTGCTTATCCTTTTAGGGTAGCAAGGACCGTACTATGAAAATTTAGTTGGGAAACTGCCTCATTTACCCTACAGCCCCAATCTGGCCTCTTCAGACTTCTTTTTGTTTCCCAAGCATGATTTGAGTTCCTCTAGGCTACCAAAACTACCTTCTGGACATGGTATAAGTTGAAGAGCACATAATTATTCAAGGACACTTTAGAGAGACGGAAAAACACCACCTTCAGAAGTGGGTAGACCAAATAGAAGATATGATGAGAAACAAAATGTAGCTTAACATTTTGGTATTTTTTGTTTGTTTGTTTGTTTAATAAAGAATTATATGATGGCATAGTGGGTTCCACGTTGGGGTGCTTAAAGGTTGGTAGTTCAAAACCACCAGCCACTCCAAGGGAAAAAGATGAGACTTTCTACTTGAAAAGTACTTTCCACTTCCCCACTGGGCAGTTCTATTTTATCGGTTCAGTGTCAGAATCAACTCAATGGAAGTGAGTTTGAATGATGTAGCAATACTTTTAGCCTTACCCTGGCATGTATCCCACTGTTTGACGGAGTCCCTATTTTATGTAGCTGATATTGAAGCCTTTGTATATATAACAAAGTACAAAGAACTTCAAAATGTAGTTTGCTAATTCTAAACTTGAGGTATTGTTTACTCATGTAAGATAAAGTAGCTAGATAGATCAGATAGATAAAATAGCTCAAGCCAAAAACCACTGTGGTGGACAGAGCAGACCTGTCTGTGGCTTTGGCTGTGAATCTTTATAGGAGCAGGCTGACACATTTTTTTCCTATGGAGTGGCTGGCAAGTTTGAACCACTGACCTTTTGGTTAGCAGACAGTGTTCACCCACTCATTCTGCCAATGGGACTCTTTAAACAGACTTTCTCCTTATTGTCTACTTGTGTTTTCTTACTATATTAGAGTCTAAATTGTTTGCTGAGACTTTTAAGTTAATGCCCTCTCCCTCTGTTGTCAGTCCACATACTGCACATATGCATCATGGGAATCAGAATTTCAGATTGCTTATAGTTAAACAGGGTGTCTGGTTAACTCATTACATCATGCAGATTGGAAACACAATGATCAGAAGTTAACAAATAATGACACTCCATCTTTAAAGACATTTAACTAACCCGGTATTAGCAGGAGGAAAACACTGTGATTGAGTGACCATTTTAAACTCTTTCTCTGCAGTCCCAGGACCGTCTGCAGCCCTAACAACAATGCAGCTATTCTCCAAGCAAAACCCTTCAAGACAGGAGGTTACCAAACTCCAGCAGCAGGTTAAGACCAATGGTGCTGGTGTGACTGTTCTCAGGCGTGAAATTTCAGAGCTCCGCACCAAAGTGCAAGAACAGCAAAAACAGCTCCAGGACCAGGATCAGAAACTGCTAGAGCAAACCCAGATCATAGGCGAACAGAATGCCCGCTTGGCAGAGCTGGAGCGCAAACTGCGAGAAGTAATGGAAAGCGCAGTCGGAAACTCTTCAGGTTCCAGGCAGAATGAGGAGTCTCCACGGAAACGGAAAAAGGCAGCCTCGGAAGCCATAGACTCTCTTAGGAAATCGAAACGGCTCCGGAATAGGAAGTAAATTGGAATGTGGTTGGTTGTCTGTAGCTCCAGAAGACTTGGCTGAGTAGCTTAAGCAGTTATGCATATCAGGATGCTGTGAACACCAGCATCCCGTAGGCTTCTAGGCTTTCAGAACACAACTTAAACTTGAACTGTTTCACGGTTAGGACATTGTTTTCCGCTTCTCCTGGGTGAACTGATGCAGTCTTTTTACTTTGCAATAGATTTGTACTAACCAGACCTGGTCTATTATGTTTTGAGGGGTTAACTGTTTTCCTGTGCAGATAAAGTTTAAAGTTTGTATCTGCATATATGCACATTACATAAAGATCTCAAACCTAGTCTGGACAGACTGAAAGTTAACGTTTAACTACAGAAAATGTCCTGTTCACTTGAAAGAAAAGACCTACTTTTTAAATGGACACTTTCTTGTTTTGTTTTTTTAAGTTGACTTTTTTGACTTTTTGTTATAAGTGACCTTTGTCTGGAATGTCTGGAAAATAGTTCGTGCTTTTTGGAATTGAAGTAATGGGTAACGAAAACGGACTTCCCTAGTATTGACTGTAGAAGGGGCCTCTACAGTATTGACTGTCTATTTTTATAAACTACTGGCAAGGGGCATATCCAGTTGCGACATGTTTTCAGTTCTCTCTGGGCCATGTCCTGCATTTGCATGGATGGGTGCATTGCATGCATTGCCTACCAACTCACTTAAACAGCTCTTGCACTGGTATTGATCGTGAACCTCTATACTTTTTACAGCAGCTTCTTCGTTTATTTAAGTGCGCAACATCTTCCACCACAACAGCTTGCCTCTAGAGGGCCAGTTAGTCCATTTGTCCTCCACGGTTCCAGGGGCAGGGGAATATTGAAACCCCTTGCTTTACCTGTTCTCTGTAGGGTTCAGGTACACTGGCTCTTCCTCGTTGCTTTCAAACATTTGGTAACTAATACTCATCACTATGGCACTTGCTGATTGAATGTGATTGACTAGGGGGCACAACTGTAAAATGCAGTGTTGCCATTGAAGCAGTTTATTGAAGAAAAGTTGTACTATGAAGAAGTCTTTCATTTGGGGGTGGGCATGTGGAGGGGGCAGGTGACCTAAGGAAGCTTTTAAAATAATCCCAGCTTTCCTTATCCTACAATGTTAAACAAAAGCTTTTTTTTTTTTTTTTTTTTTGCACTCCTATTTTGAACTGTAACCGGAAAAGCATGTCTTGCACTGTTTGGCCTTTTGAGTGGTCACTTTAACAACCTCCAAATTGTGTACAGCCATTATTTTTCCCCACTGTATATTTTTGAGACATTGAACTGTCACTGTCCTAGTTTTATTTTAATGTACTAAGTTATATAGCTATTATTTGACTGTTAAATTCATTTAAGCCTTGGGCTTCAGTTATTTAAAGTAAATTTAGGTGTAAAATAGAAGGGAAAAATCCTTTTCCAGGTGGGAGTTTGACACATATATAAACCTAAAGTTTGAGTAAGTACCTTTGTTACATAGAGCACAAGGTTACCACTTGTTACATCCGTCCAGCATAACATGGTTATGCATCCTTTAGATTGACCTCACCAAATGAACCTCTCCTGTTCATTTTTAATATTGTTCGTACATAATATTGTCCTTAAGATTTTCATCAGTTGTCTAATTTTGAAACTCCATTTACAATGTAGTATGTTTTTGATGAAACACCACAAAGCAACATTCAAGTGTTTTCATGGTTTGTTGGGGAGATCATTGTAAAATAAACAATTTACAAAACAAACAAACAAACAAAAATTTGTCAGCAAAGGTCATCCATATAAATCCCCGTCTGGAAATTTTCTCAGCAGGTCTATGTATGTGTCTGTCTGTCTGTCTTTTTTTAACCGTGGGAGTTAGCCATATTGTCATAACTTTGAGCGAGGACTAAATGAAGAGGCACGGCCTTGAACAGTCTGGGTGGTTTGTTTTGGGGGAGGTTGTGGGAGCGCGTGGTCTCCTGGCATTGACACAAACTGACAAAGTACATGTTTACAGTTTTACTAAGAATGATCGTTGTGCATCGCAGGGATAGAGCCTTAGATTATTTCTTAATAGTTGTTAATGAATCACCAAGAGATTCCTGAGTTTCTTTTTAAACATAGAGATACCCTAAATGGGCCTAGTCTTCCATTAATGAAAGGCTATATTAGTGAACATGAATATATGGCTTTCATAGTGTGCATTCACAATATTAGAAGGTAGATTTCCTATTCCAACATGCAAAGTTCGACAGCATACACTTGTTAGTGCATGAATGCGCCAAATCCGTAGAAGAATAAAACACTGAACACTTAGAAGAAGGATCTAGCTCAAACACTTTAGGAAACTGCTTTCACTATTAATCAGGACAATTATTTATTTTCTTTTTGACAGCATAGTGGCATTTAACGTTCACCCCATCTTATTTTGATCATCTAAAACTGGCACACATTTCAGGAAATTTGTAAATGAGCCTCCGGGGAGAGAGCTGCCCTGCCCTACATTACAAGTCATTAATTTAACTGCTGTATGCTGTTAATATGTCATAGAGCAACATTTCATAAATGATGATTCCCATCATTTTCCTTGGATGGTTTTTAGATACATCTCAGTTGTAACAGGTCATTCCCACGTAGAGATCCAACACTACAGACATGCAGCGAATGTGAGATGTGTGTGTCCCTCCTCCTCTGCATATACTCCTGGAGACAGACTTGTTTCACTTGATTTCACGTTCTGAGGTTGTAGAGCCTGTTACTCATCAATGTACAGAGCCTGGAAATAACGGGCAAACACGTGTATTCAGAAGGAGCATAGTGTCTGAAAACACTTTGGGTGCCATAAGGTCTAAAGCCACTGATTTGGGGAAGCTTTCTTTTTTAAAAAATACGTGTCTTTTGGAGTACTGAACTTTACAAGTGCTTGCCTTAATTTCTAGTAGTTTCATAATGAATGCGCTATTCTGTGTGTTGAAATGTTAAAATATTCTATGTAGCCCCCAAAGTGGGCAAAATAGAGTATAAGTAATGCCTAAATAAATAAGCTAAAAGGTGTCACTACAGCTGAATTTTTGAGAGAAAATGGGCATATGGAAATAGGCTATGTGTAATAAAAATAATGGCACCTTAAGATTGCACTATTTTATGCATTATTTTATATGCCATTTCATAGCCTGCACTTTAATCTCCAAAGAAACAATGTATTATGTCCCAGTTGTTCCATATTAATAAACCTTTTCCTAAGACAGGGCACTTAATTCTATTTTACAATACTGAATTCGTTTCTTGGAGATGGATTCCCTTTTTTGAGTTCTCAATTTCCTTAGCCATAATATTTTCTAGGATCTGGGAACTCCCTAGCTTGTCTATTTCCAACAGTATATTATCTTAATGTGATATATGTAACTCTCATTCCTGGTGATCAGCACATTGTTATATCCTACTCTTGTCAGTGAGTACCGATTTGTTGTACTTCTAAAACCCTCTATGAATACCATGTGCTATAAAGTACAATTGAAGGCAGGAATAAAAGGCATTCAGAAAGGAAACATCGATGATACAGTTTCTTAAAAACAGCTGGGTCTGATAATGAAACTCAGTTTTCTGTGCTCTCCAATTTTTTGACTTGAGGTCTATCTGAATCCCTCAGTACACAAACAGGTTAATAATGTTGAAACTATGTCACAATTACAGAGATGCCTGTCATTTGAGGCAAAGTATTTTCAAAAAATGCTAAAGCAACTCTACTGTCACTGGCAAGTAAGTCCCTGCTGTTGACCATAATTTCACTCTTAATAGCAATACGTTTATATTGATGATACAGATGATAGTTTTAAAATGTTGACCTTTTCTAGCTTCTTAAGAGTCTTTGTTAAATTTTTGAAGTGTAGACATTAAATCCAAACGTTAAGGTTATGTCTGATGAAGACATTTAGAGGCATAGTGGTAATTCGGCTGGTCCAATGCCAAAGTATAGTGCTATATTCAAAGCTATACTAAGAGGTCAGAAATGTTTAAAATTCCTTCATGTGGTACCATGTCTGTTACCTCCTCATGAGCAACAATAAATTACTAGTGAACCTTCTGGAATTTTAATTGTTGATAACCTTATTCAATTAATGGAAAGTGAAAAGCACCCTCCGGTCACACAACAGGGTACATAAATAAATGTGTTGTTACCAGTGCGCTTGCTTCTTTGTGTTTCATGAACAAAAGAATATTGCTAACAAATAACATTATTAACGGCTACCATCTTTTAAAACATTTCATAGTGTATGTTCTAGTTGTCACCAAAAAACTCTGCCTCCCCACTTCCATCTGAGTCATAGTCACTCATAGTGACTCTAGAACAGGGTAGACCTGCTCTTGGGGGTGTCAGAGACTAACTTTATAGGAGTAGACAATCTCTTTCACCACCAGTGCTGCTGGTGGCTTTGAACTGCTGACCCACCCAGCCATAGCACCACCAATAATCACAGCCCCTGTGAAGTAGGTTTTATTCAACATGGGAAAGTTAAAACATTAATAAGTCCACAATGTCATACAAATAAGCTGCTATGTGGAAATTGGCCCAAACTTACTTGCCTCTGAAGCATCTGTACATCCTGGTACCATATGGTACATTCTGAAGAGGCTGTGACGTAAGACTTTTAAGTCCCATTAATTTTACTATGTAGGTGTCCATTCCATGCATCTATTAGAAGCAATGCCCAAATCACAAATGCTAAGTGGCATAGAGAACTGAAGGGCAGGGCTTGAAGAAGGCAACTTTTACCCAAAATATATCTGTTATGTATGTGTTCATGCTAGGCACTGGTAAAAACTTTCTAAGGTTTCTGGAACCTGTGTTCTTAACACTTTCAAGACTGAGTTAGTTTCTGCTTTTTTGAAATTAAAAGCGTGTTTTCACTATTGCAGGCATTTTGAGAGAAACAGCATTATTTGTTGAAGTAATGCTGATTTTGATACCATTCTCAAGACACGTGTCCCAAAGAGTCTGGAGCTGCGGTTGGTGGGACTGCAGCTATAGGAGCACATGTAGATTAAGACAGTCCTACAGCCCCTACCACATGGTAGCACCCACTAGAAGAGGAGTAGCTTCCCCCTAAACCCCAGGAGGAAGATGTAGGTGAGCACTGTATGTCTGGGTCACTAACTCATTGCCATCAGGTTGGTGCTAACTCCTAGGGACACTAGGTAGTACCGCCCCGGTTTGTTTCTATGGGTTGCATAAGGGTTCGATAAGCACTTGTCAGGGTGGATGTGGTTTGATGTCATTAGCATAGCACCATACCATAACACCAATTCTTCTGTCTTGCCAGGGAAGAATATAGGCTCTCCAAAGTTGCTTCCAGATCCAAACCATATATATTTATATAAATTCCGAAAGACTACCTGCCAACCAAAAATCTGTATATACAGAAAATAATCCCTTGAATAAGAGGGGAAATAAGGGTATTTTCAGCAAGGGAAAGTTAAAGGAATTTGTAAAACAACTATCGTAAAAAAAAAAAAAAAACAACTATCGTTACAGAACATTATGATCACTATGGACAGAATAAACAAAAACGCCCATCTATAGGCTGCCAACATTTATACCAAATTCAAAGACAAAATGAAAGGATGGGGAAAATTTTACCAAGCCAATGGCAACTATGAATAAGCAGGAGTGGCAATATTGGATAGAATAGACTTCAAGGCAAATAGGATAACGTACGCTACGTAATGATTAAAAGAACAATAGAACAAGAAGGCACAACCGTAATACACATGCGCCCAGTGAAAGCCCCTCAGTGCATCAAACACACTGTTGAAAAGAGAAAGACAGCTCAGCAATAGTAGTAGGAGACTTCAATACACAACTTTCAAGGAAAGACCACTCGGGGAAGAAGATAAAGAAACAAGCTAAACATGATCAACCAGTTCGACCTAGATATATGCAAAACACTCCACCTGACAACAAGAGTATACGTTCTTCAGTGCGCACAGTTACATACTCTAGACTAAACCACGTTTGGCCACAAAGCAAGCCTTAATAAAAATAAAACATCCTACGATGCATTTTCTCAGACCACAGTGCCATAAAACTGGAAATCAGCAATAGAAAGAACAAGAACATAAAGCCAAATGTAGAGACTGAGCAACATACTTCTTAAAAAGGATTGGGTAATTGATCAAATAAGGGAGGAAATGAAATTAAATACCTTGAAATGAAAAATGATTACATACCAAAACCTTTAGGACAAAGCAGAGGGTAAGTTATAGTAATCAAACTTATTTTTTAAATTCACAATACCTTAACATGACACCTCCAATAACTAGAACAAGGGCGACAACATAAACCCTCAGCCAACAGGAGAAAAAAACAGAACAAAAATAAATGAAAACAGAAAACAATGGAAAAAATCAACAAGACAAGATGTTGGTTTTTTTAAAGGATTCATAACATTCACTAACTCCTGACAAATTTAACAAACAGAAAATGCAAATATTTAGTATTAGAGATGCAAAGGGCAACAGCACAACCGATCCAAATGAAATAAGAATAAAAACACAACTACACAAGACTGCAACAAGTGTGATAACCTAGAAGAAACGGAAAAATACCTAGAAAGACACCTTTGCCAATTAGCACAGAGATGTAGAAAATGTCAACATACTCATAGCAAATGAAGAACTAGAGGAGGTCATCAAGAAACGCCCAGCCAGGAAAATCCCAGGACCAGGTAGCTTCACGGGACTGCGGTAAGTATTCAGTGACGAGCTGTCACCAATGCTCCACACGCTATTGCAGAATTCTAAGAGGGACAGCAAACTCCCAAACTCGTTCTACGAAGTGACCACTTACCATACGACCCAGCAATGCCTCAGCTGGGTTTACACCCCAAAGAAAGTCACTGAGTCAGAATGGAATCGCCTCAGTGGCAGTGAGTACCCACTGTGAATAGTGCTGAACTAAACAGCGATGTTCAAGTTTCTGTTTGTATTTCAGCATTCAGTTTTAGCGGGTATATTATATGGTCATCTTATGTTTAACTTTTTGAGGAACTGTCAAACTTTTCCACATTAGTTATACCATTTTATAATCCTACCCACAATAGCTGAGGTTTTCAGTTTCTCCACATCTTCACCAACACCTATTGTTTCCCGGGTTTTTGTTTGTTTCATCATGGCGATCTGAGTGTGAAGTAATACTCACTGTGCTTTTGATTTGCGTTTTTCTACTAACATTTACCAGCGAGGAAAATAAAAAATCTTTACTAGTATTCTTTTGTGTTTGGGTGTGCTTTTAAGAATTCTCTTTACTAATAAATTCAGTTACGTTTGAATTTCATTTTTGAAACAGTTCTTCAAGATCCGGTCAAGATTATTCCCTTACCCAGAGAAGTGGGTCTCAATTTGCTTATATGGATTCCTCTGGTTTGTGGTGAGTCATATCCTGGGCATAGGAAACTGTGAGGAGGAAACACTTTTCATTTGTTTTTAAAATTCTACCCACCACCTCTTTTACCTTTAGATTAAACTAAAGTATATTTTGATTAATTGGTTTGTTAAGGGTCTGTGTAGCAATAGCAGTGAAAATAGTAAACTTGACTCAATGAAAGACATAATATGTACCCTTCTGTGTTAAAACAGAATATACCTCCTTTCTCGATTCAAAAAACAAATCCACTACTGTTGAGTCCATTCCGACTCATAGAGACTCTTTTTTAGGATTTCTGAAGCTGTAAATCTTTATGGGAGCAGACAGCCTCATTTCTCTCCCACCGAGCAGCTGGTGGGCTTGAACTGCCCACCTTGGCATTAGCAGTCCACAGCAATACCAGAGTTTCTTATTAAGCCTAACTCCCCCCTTCCCCACCCCTCCAAAAAGGTTAAAATATTTGGTTTTATTTTTGAGTTGAAACAAACTTATAAACAAGTGCTTTAACTTAACTCCCTACATAACCAATTTCCATGAACTCCTAGGCAAGTTTATTAGCGGTTACTACCACAGCCATTGCCCTGTATACCCCAAACAGCTGTAAAATGCAGCTTGTGCCTCCCAGTGGCAAGCTGTTCACCGTATAAGAACAATAAAGAAATGAAGGTCAGAAGGTTAACACCATGCCCAGCACGTAAGATGCTTGTAACAAATAGTGGTGATGTATAAAGCTATAGATATGGCTACAGAAACACACACACGAGATTGGCACCAAGGCATCCTCAAATCCCTTCTTGCTAGAGTCAATGGTTGCATGAGTTTTGCTCCACGTGAAATGATGCACACTGGGTAGTAGTCTCTCCAGGCACACCTTCTCAAGGAGCTTACATAATAGATGGACAGCATGCCTGTTTTCAGAATATTCAAAAGTATGTATATGCATATGCTGTGCATAAGGTCACTGGGTTGAAACTCTGGAACCTAATAACAATATATACATATGTATGCGCTGGAGTCAGTTCTGACTCACAGTGGCCCTATGTGTACTATAAAAGGAAACACTGCCCGGTCTTGTCTGCACCACCCTCACAAGTGTTAGGTTTGAGCCCACTGTTACAGCCATTGTGTTCATCCATCTTGTCAAGGGTCTTCGTCGATTGCCCTGTCCCTCTACCAAACATGATGTCCTTTCACAGGGACTGTTCTCGCCTGGCATGTCCAAAAACCTGAGAGACAAAGTCAACCTCACCTCTACGGAGCATTCTGGCTGTACTTCCCAGACAGATGGGTGGGTTCTTTGGCAGTCCATGATACTTTCAATCTTCTTCCCTAGCACCCTAATTCAAATGTATCCGTTCTTCTCTGGTCTTCCTTATTCAGTATACAACTTTCACATTCATAGGAGGCAATTAAAAAGAGCAGGCTTGGGTCAGGTACACCTTAGTCCTCAAAGTAACATCTTTGCTTTTCAACACGTTAACGAGGTCTTCAACAGATTTGTCCAATGTAATATGTGTCATTTTGTCCCTTGACAATATCATGTTTCCATGAACATTAATTACAGTTCCAAGGATGACAAGTCTTTGACAATGCCAACTTTTCTCCATTTATCAATATGTTACCTATTGATCCAGTTTGAGGATCCACACTGAAGACTGCAATCCTTGATCTTCATCTGCAAATGATTCAAGTCCTCATTTTCAGCAAGCAAAGTTGTGGCATTTGCATATTTCAGGTTGTTAGTAAGCCTTCCTCCATTTCTGATGCCACACTCTTCTTCATATGGAAACGTTATGCGTGACTCTGAAACACTGATACATGTATCAGTAATGATTTCTTTTGCTAATTAATACTCCACTGTATAGATATACTAGAGTTTTTTATTTAGTTACCTACTGAGAGATAGCTGAATTGTATCCGGCTTTGGGCATTGTTTCACTGTGGGACATTCAGTCAGTATGAGTCAGAAGCATCTTGGTAACACCTAATAATATCATATGGTTTAAACTTTCCTTTGCCTGGAAATTAATGGGGGTAAACATTTTCTCAGCTACTTATTAGATATTTGCCTATCTTCTTTAATGATATGTCTTCAAAAATTTCACCCATGTTGTAGGGAGGGGGGATTGTGTATTCTGCATACAAGTTCTTAGAGATATGTAAGTATTATTTTATAGATATATTTACAGATATTTTACTGTGAGTAGTTTCTCTTAATCCATGACTTCCTTTTTTTCTTAACTGTGTTTTGAGAGTAAAAATACTTTTGTTGTCTTTAGCAACATTTTCTTTTTTAGTTTGTGCTTTTTCACTTTTTTAAATAATAGTTTTGTTTTTGTTTTTAAATCATTTTATTGGGGACTCATACAATCTTACACAACCCATACATCCATCCATTGTGTAAAGCACAATTGTACATCTGTTGCCCTTATCATTCTCAAAACATTTGCTCTCCCCTTAAGCCCTTGGCATCAGCTCCTCATTTTCCCCCTCCCTTCCCACTCCCCCTCCCTCATGAACCCTTGATAATTTATAAATTATTATTTTGTCATATCTTACACTGTCTGACATCTCCCTTCACCCACTTTTCTGTTGTCCGTCCCCCGGGGAGAAGGCTATATGTAGATCCTTGTAATCAGTTCCCCCTTTCCAGCCCACGCTCCCTCCACCCTCCCAGTATCGCCACTCACACCACTGGTCCTGAAGGGATCATCTGTCCTGGATTCCCTGTGTTTCCAGTTCCGGTCTGTACCAGTGTACATCTTCTGGTCTAGCCAGTTTAATAATAGTTTTATTGACATATCTTACACAATCCAATATTTCCATTCACATATGATTCTGTTGTTCCATCCCATTGAGTGGAGTTACACCATCAATGCTATCAGCTCCCTGTTCCCCCTCTTCCCCGCCCCTTTCCCTGTCTACTCAGGGAACCATTATTCCTGTTACTGTTTCTGCAGGGTCATCTATGATATCTTGACTTTCATGTACCAAACAATCTTAAATATACAAATGAACACACGCAAATCTGATATGATTAATGAGGTAAAACAATAAAAGCCTTAATTGTAAGGGGTGGAAATACTAAAGAACTAGAGGGTAATTATGTGGTTTATCAGTGCTATACTGTACCCAGGATTTATCATCCTTTCTGTGTGGTCCTTCTGAAAGGGACTGTCCAATTTCCTTGCAGGTGAGTTTTGGGTTTCTATTGCACGCATACCCCTTCATATTGAGTTGGTTGTATGATTTTTTGACTTCTGGTACCTCTTCCCATCATCAACACCTCATGATCACACATACTGGTGTTCCTCTTCCATGTGGGCTTTGTTGCTTTGCTACTAGATGGTCGCTTGTTTAACTACAACCCTTTAAGATCCCAGACATTATATCTTTTGATAGCCAGGCACCATCAGCTTTCTTCACCACATTTGATTATGCACCCATTTTGTCTTCAGCGATCATGTTGGAAAGGTGAGTATCATAGAATGCCCCATTATTAGAATAAACCATTCTTGCACAGAGGTAAGATTTAAGTAGAAGCCCAAAGTCCATCTTCTTCCTTGTTACTTATGTGTTTGTGTGTGTATATATAATTTTTACATTTTATTTCCCTCTTACCCACAGTTATGTTTACCCATCATTCATATTTTAGTAATTCCTCTGATACAATTCAATTGTTCAAATACACCAAGAAAAGCTACCCACCCCTCGCCATCAATTTTAGAACACTTACTATTGTCTTGTACCCATCATTATAGGCTCCCCACTCCCCACCTCCTTCTCCCCTCCCATGCCACCTAGAAACCATAGGTGGCCTATCCTGGATTGCTTGTATAGATAATCACCAGCAAAAACATACAAACAGTCACAAGTATCACAGGAATAATGACATAGAGCAGAAAAATACTTCTATGTCTGAAGAGAGAAAAGGACCTGTTAAAAACCATCATCCCAGTTCCCATTTCATTCAGGGTGAGCTATCCTGGCTCCCGCTTACATACACCCTTTTAGTCTTCAGTAATCACGTCAGAAAGACGAGTTTCCTACATGACCACATTCCATTCCAGCAATCAGGAATGGAGCGGTCTAGTGCTCCAGCCCTGCCCCGCTTCCTCCCAACCCCCGCTGTTAACACCTTTAGTCTTTCAGTGTGGCCCCCTTGTGTGTAATACACATCTAGTTCCGATGGGGTGCCAAGTGCTGCCCCCCAAGCCAGAAGGCTACGCTCAGGATTCTTTGGGGACTTCATGGTTTCCAGCATGTCACTCTGGTCTGTTACACTCTCATGTTGGTTTGGCCTCAGTGTGGTTTGCACATCTTAGAAATCTTTACCTACCTTAAAGTCATAAATAATTTCTCCTGCTCATTTTATAATTCTACATTACATGCAATTACATGATTTTAATTCTGTCTGATTTAATATTTTGTATGTTCTCAGAGCCAATGTTTATTTTTTCCAAAAATCCATTTGTTCCAGAACCAATTGTTGCCAAGTATGCCATTTTCCCCACGTGAATTACTTTAGTTTCTTTATCAAAAACCAATCTACCTAATTTAACTCATAGAGACAAGATTCGACATCCTAATTTGGTGGCTAGCAACTTGTATCTTAAGCTAATGAGCAGTCATGTAGGGTGCAACTGTTCAATTCTCCCCATCAGAAGAAATAATAGTGAAGAAAATCGAAAGATACATGGAATCCGTCCAATGGCCTAATGGGCCACCCAACCCTGAGATCAGAAAAATGAAAGGCTGTCCAGCGACTACTACCAACTGCTCTGGAAAGGGTCCCACTAGAAGGTCCTTGGCAGAGAGGGAGAAAAATGTAGAAAAGAACTCAAAATCATAAAAGAGATCAACCAGACTTCCTGATTTGATAGAGACTAAGGGGAGGGTCTTCAAGCCTGTGAGCTTTAATGAATTCACCCCCAGGTTAAAATAATCAGCCGTTGCAGATCAAAAGGGTAGCATTTACCCAAGGATAATGTTCAGAGAATTGGGACTAAAGGAGGGGTGGGGAGAGGGAACACAGGAGGAAGTGGAATAAGCAGTGGCACATTGGGGGGACTGCAATGGATATGACAAATCAGAATGTGTATGAATGGTTGAATGGAAAATGGTGACCTCCATAAACCTTTACCCAATTCACAACCTAAATAAACTAGTCTGATTCTGTTCTGTTGAAACTAATCTGTGTACTTACATGTACACCTTTAACACACTGTTCACTATAGTAATTTTATAGTATGATTTTAAAATTCAGTAGTATAGGTCTTTTGTTCTTTTTTAAATTGTTGTCTGTTATAGACTGTACTTCATTATACTTTTTTTTAGTTGTGGTAAATCTACAGGTAACAAACCATTTGATACTTCATCTCTATCCCTGAGTGTCATTCATTGTTTATCATGTTCAACCATCTCGATGAACCATTTACAATTATTTTCCACCTCCCTCAATAGCTCCATGTCCCCTCAGCACTGTGTCTTTTCCTCCCTCCTTCCATGAGCTTCTTGGTACATTTTAGAATCAGTTTGAAAGCAGTTGTTTGATATCTTAACAGTATTGGTTAAGCATTCCCTTGATTATGGTATAGCATTCCATGTATCTGTGACTTTTTCATTGGTTTCAAGGAGCTTTGGTGGGGTTGTGGGTTCGGTGCTGGGGTGCTAATCTCAAGGTCAATAGTTCAAACCCACCAGTGGCTCAAGGAGAGAAAGGGTAGGCTGTCTGCTCCCAGAAAGGTTTATAGTCTCCGAAACCCGATATATGGTCCCTATCAGTCAGAAGCAACGAGATGGCGGGGTGTTCTGGAGTTGGTGGTGTTAGTTATCAATCTCAATGATACTGTGTACTTTTCACTGTACAGCTCTCACATATCTTTCCCAAAGTATTTACTGTTTTAATGCTAATGTAATCGGGTTGGTTTTCTTTTAATTTCACTCTCCAATGGTCTGTTGTTAGAGAGGTACCACTGGTTTTTAGAATACTGACCTTTTATTCTAATAAGTTTGCTAAACCAATTTGTTATTTTAGTTTTGGGTTTTTTTTTTACAGACTCCTTATGAATCTTACCATCTGTGAATACAAGGTTTTCCTATTCCCTTCCCCATCTGTTCATCTTGTCTCTTGCTTGCTGTGCTGACTAAAATCTCCTGTCTAATGTTGAATGGAACCTAACAACCAATGGGCTCCATGCATTGTTTTTCTTCACCCAGCAAGCAGTGTTATTTCCTTTCTGTCTGGCAGGAAACCCTGTTGTCATCATACTGCTTCCTCCCTATTGCATGGTTTCTGTTCTAAACTCTGAACTCCAAGCCAGTCAGCCTCTGGCTCAGAATATTTAAAGGAAAGCCTCAAAAAAAAAAAAAAAAAAGCAGGAGTTAGAAGAATCATGTGGGGAAACATCTGATTTGCACTAGCAACAACAACAAAAACCCAAGGACCCTACTATGACTTTACATAGCTGAGGATGTCAGGTCAGCCGAAGCACCGTCCAGCCCTCCAGCCACAACCTTCCACCACGCTGCCTCCTCCGCCTCGGTGCTGCTCCTCGGCAGGCTGCCTGCTATTAGTTGGGTCTAGGTTTGGGGCCGTCAACCAGGCAGTATGTTCTGGTTTCTTACTGTCTGCCTACATTTTCTTTTTGTTTTTTAATCATGTTATTGGGGGCTCATACAACTCATCACGATTCATATGTACAGCCGTTGTGTCAAGCACATTTGTACGTTTGTTGCCCTCATCATTCTCAAAACATTTGCTTTCTACATGAGCCCTTGGTATCAGCTCATTTTTCCCCTCCCTCCCTGCTCCATCTTCCCTCATGAACCCTTCTTACTTTATAAATTATTATTATTTTGTCATATCTTATACTGTCTGACGTCTCCCTTCACCCACTTTTCTGTTGTCCGTCTTCCTGGGAGGAGGGTTATATGTCAGTCATAGTGATTGGTTCCCCCTTTCTACCCCACCCTCCCTCCACCCTTCTGGTGTTGGGTATCGCCACTCACCACTGGTCCTGAAGGGATCATCTGTCCTGGATTCCCTGTGTTTCCAGTTCCCATCTGCACCAGTGTACATCCTCTCATCTAGCCGGATTTGTAAGGTAGACTTGGGATCATGATGGGGGGGGGAGCATAAGAACTAGAGGAAAGTTGTATGTTTCGTCATTGCTACACTGCACCCTGACTGGCTCTTCTCCTCCCTGCAACTCTACTGTAAGGGGATGTCCAGTTGTCTACAGATGGGCTTTGGGTCCCCATTCCACACTGCCCCTCATTCTCAATGATAGCATTTTTTTTGTTCTTTGATGCCTGATCCCTTTGATCTCTCGTGATCACACAGGCTGGTGTGTTTCTTCCATGTGGGCTTTGCTGCTTCTGAGCTAGATGGCCACTTGTTTACATTCAAGTCTTTAAGACCCTAGACGCTATATCTTGTGATAGCCAGGCTCCATCAACTTTCTTCACCACATTTGCTAATGCACCCTCTTTGGTGTCGGGTAGGTGAGTATCACGGAATGCCAGTTTAATAGAACAAAGTGTTCTTGCATTGAGGAAGTACTTGAGTGGAGGCCTAATGTCCATCTGCGACCTTAATACTAAACCTATAAATATATGCACATAGATCTATTTCCCGTTCATCATATATAAATATATTTACATATGTGTGTGCCTGTATTTAAACCACTATAAATACCCTTTGCCTCCTAGTTCTTTCCTCTATTTCCCTTTACTTTCCTCTTGTCCCACTATCATGCTTAGCCTTCATTTGGGTTTCAGTAATTCCTCTCAGTTACATTGCCTTTGATCAGCCCTACCAGGCCTCTTACACCTTCCTTGTCACTGATCTTGGATCACTTGTTCCCTTGGCCCTGGGTTTGTTAACACCACTTCCTTTCCCCTGCCTCCACCTCTCCCATGTCCACCTGGACCCATTGGTCCCGTTGTTTTCTCCTCCAGTTTGTTTATCCAGCTTATCTTATCTAAATAGACCCGAGGAGATAATAATATGCACAGAAACAAGACAGAGCAAAACAAAACAACAAAAAACCAATAACAAAAAAAGAAAGAAAGAAAAGCCTGTAAATAGTTCAAGGTCTGTTTGTTGACCTTTAGACTTCTAATCGAGTCTGATGGGGTGCCACGTCCCGGACCCAAAGTCTATTTTTGGTACGCTCTCGGGACTTCCTTGCTCTGCTCCCTTTGCTGTTCTGTTGCATGCCCTTAACGTTTTGCCCGGGTGTGGTGTAGTCAGATCATCGCTGCCCACGTTTTCAATACCCATTTGAGTTCCCATTCTAATTAGGTGCAGGTTCGTAATGAGTCCTGTCAAACTTAGAAAGAAGATGAGGCTGAACTCTTTGCAGTTGCCCTGGGGCCATTCCCGCTGAAGAACTGTTCTTTCTACTGCACAAAGATGCGGCTCTGTCTCCCGAGCACTTCGTCCATGTTGCCCCGCTGGATGTTCAGCTCCTAGGGGGGTTGCCGCCAGAATCACCTCCCCTCTTCTAGGAAAAGGTTTCATTCTTTCAAACAGTCTTGTCAGGAAACCTGAACAGTGTGTTTTCCTCTGAGCCTCCTGCCTCTATCTGCCCAGGACGTTTAGCGACCCCTGCAGCATCCTTGCACGTTGTGCTAGGGATGCACTGCTTTAAAGATCGGCCGAGCCCTCAGAGAGTCTTTCTGCGCACTTGTTTTCCCACACGGCTAGGCTTTCATTGCAAGATGCCGAACCCTCTCATTTCAGTCTTGGGGTTGACTGCCCTCCCCATCAGCTCAGGCTCAAGGCAACCCCATGCACAAAGGAACGAAAGGCTCCCCCGATCCGTGGCAAGTGAAAAAAGCTCGACGACCAACAAAAGATCCTCCATGTTTTATGGCTACCATGCTCCCTCACCTTTTCCATTCTTCTGAGTCCACAGTGCGAGGGGCTTTCCTGGTCTCTGAAATGTATGCTGGGGTCTCTTCCAGGATCCGGGCCTGGGAAGTGTGTGTGGTGGTGGGCACTCACGGCCGCCTCCCTGCACCGACGCCCCAGCGGCTGTAGGAGGAAGTGGGCGTGGTCTGCGGAGCGCATCAAACCTGTGGGTACTGTTAAGAACAAAGAAAACGTCAAGAATGGAGGCGAATGGAGAGAGTCCCAGGCTCCCTAGTGGCCACCAGAGACCGGAGGGACAGGGCAGCGGGGGTGGGTGTTGGGTGGGGTGTGTGTCTATGTTTAGGCAGCATTTCTGATTAAGGGACTCGTGGCACAGTGGTGACGTCTCAGCTGACACTGAGAGGACGGTGGTTCAAACCCCCAACAGGAGAAAGATGTGTCCGTCTGTTTGAGTAAAGATTACAGCCTTACAACACATGTACAAATATGTTTGATGCAATTGATGTGTGGAATGTTAGGAGCTGTCAGAGTCTCCAATTAAATGATTTATATTTAAAAAATTACAGCCTTAAGAACCCTACACCATCCTGTAGGTTGTAAACAACTCAACAGCAATAGGTTGGGGTGGGGGTTTGCATTTTTCTTTTTCAAGCTTCTGTTTATGGCGATGGGGAATTGGACACCTGTGGGTGGTTAAGAGTTTGGCTGCTAACTAAAAGGTCATCGACTGAAACCTGCCAGCCGGCGCTGCAGGATAGAGATGGGACAGTCGGCTTCAGTGACGATTACAGCTAGGAATCCCCCGGAGGAGGTCTTTTCTGTCCTGTAGGGTCCATATGCGTTCAAATGGACTCACCGGCAGTGTCTTTCATTTTGGTTTGGGGTTACAGATTATTAACATGGTTGATATCACCACATTGAACACTTGAAAAAATGTTGAGTTGGCAAATGTAGCATATATATTATCACATTGCTAAAGGGGCAAAAAGAAATTGAGATGTTCTAGCCCCCACCCCCCTCATTTCCTCCATATGGATATTTGGTAAGTGGTTGCCATGGGTTGAGTTGTGTTCCTCCAAAACATGTGTTGGCTTTGCTGGGCTACGATTCTCAGTGGTCTGATCATTACACACCAATGTGGCCTCCTCTAGGATGTGATTTGGTGTGATCAGTCATTCAGTTGTAACACCCTTACTCAAGTAACATCCCTGGCATGATATAAAGGGAGTCCTGGAGTATGGCCTGCAGAACCTTGTCTCCTCTGTTCTCCCTACCACTGAGGCCATGCCGTGTCAGCGACCCTATAGGTGAGAGTAGGACTGTCCTTGTGGGTTTCTGAAACTATAACCCTTTTATTTTTAATCGTTTTATTGGGGGCTTGTGATAGTCCAGGTTGACTGGAGAAACAAATTCATAGACCCTCATGTGTGTAAGAAAGAGGTTTATATACAAAAGCAATTAAATATTGAGAAAACATCCCAGCCCAGTCCAGATTAAGTCCCTAAGTCTGATATTAGCCCATATGTCCAATACCAATATATAAAGTCCCCTTCAGACTCAAGAAACACATGCAATGATGCCAAATGCAGGATGATCACAGGCTAGTTGTGGGAAGTCTTGTGGATCCAGTGGTAGCATAAGCATCTAAACGCAGGCAGGGGTCTCCACATGGCTTCTCCAAGCTCCAGAGGTCTAGTGTAGCTCCATGTGTCTTACCAGCTGAGAGTCTCTCGGGTAGTGAGCCGAGAGAGAGTGTCTCCCGCCTCCAAGGAGGAAATCCAGGAGTTCCCAGAAACCCCAGGAGAGGGCCATGCCCACCCAGAGGCCTCATGGTCTATGATCCAATTGACAGATTAGACTCTACCCCTTCACTCTTAATCCTCTCAAGTCCCAAATTGACACCAGATTATGTAACTACCACAAGGCTTGTACAGCTCTTATCTCAATCCATACATCCATTCATTGTATCAAGCACCTTTAAACATATGTTGCCATCATCATTTTCAAAACATTTTCTTTTACTTGAGCCCTTGGTATCAACTCATCCCCCCCCCCACCTTTCCTCCCTCATGAATCCTTGATAATTTATAATTATTATTTTGTCATGTCTTACACTGACTGATGGCTCCCTTCCCCCACTTTTCTGTTGTCCAGTCCCCCTGGACAGGGGTTATATATCACTCTGAGATTATTTTCCCCTTTCTGAACCCACCTTTCCCTTACCCTCCTGGTATGGCTACTCTCATTATTGGTCCTGAGGGGTTTATCTGTCCTGTATTCCCTGTGTTTCCAGCTCTTATCTGTACCTGTGTACATGCTCTGGTCTTGCCAGATTTGTAAGGTAGAATTGAGGTCATAA
This sequence comes from Echinops telfairi, assembly GCF_000313985.2. Classification (NCBI taxonomy): domain Eukaryota; kingdom Metazoa; phylum Chordata; class Mammalia; order Afrosoricida; family Tenrecidae; genus Echinops; species Echinops telfairi. The sequence goes on from NW_022111324.1 coordinate 73,269,565, forward strand.
TAGTTGGTGGGGAGAGGAGCATTAAAGAACTAGAGGAAAGTTGTATGTTTCATCAGTGCTTTACTGAACACTGACTGGCTCTTCTCATAAGGGCATGTCCAATTGTCTGCACAAGGGCTTTGGGTCTCTACACCACACCCTCCCTCATTCACATTAATAGGATTTTTTGTTTAGGGATGAAACTAACTCTTTATGGGAGTAGACAACCTCTTCTTTATCCCTCAGAGCAGCTGGTGGTTTTGAACTGCTGCTCTTGTGGTTAGCAGCCCAATAAGTAACCACTTCCCCACCAGGGTACCTACCTTGAATCTTACCAACAATGAAAGGAGACAGGAGCAAAGAAGAGAGACCTCCTACACCAAGAAAGCCCAGGAATAGAGTATGTCCTTTGTACCTATGGTCACTCCTAGACCCAGAAAAAGACTGATGCCAGGGACACACATGCGCTTTACTCTGACTGCAAAAGAAATGGATGGGTAAAATCCTTTTGTGTTCAACAAAATTATAAAGAAATTAAGTTGTCGGCTGGAGAGATCATTACAAATATCTTTTATATCAATGCACTTTGTTTTAACACATAACTTGAAAAAATTAATAACTCACTGCCATAAAATCAGTTCTGACTCATAGCAACCCCATGTAACTTAGAGTTAAAGAATTGATGTTGTAGGGAATCAGTGGAGAGGTCTAGGGGGCTGGTCCCAGCCCCAAATACTAAGTGGATGCCTGCCCCTCCCCTGA
>NW_022111324.1:73273254-73286058 GCF_000313985.2 Echinops telfairi
CCAGCTGAAGCAGGGAACTGGCTAAGGCAGCTGCACCCTGGTCCGACCATCAGAAAGCAAGAGATCCAAGAACTAGAAAGGTGAGGGTCACAGCCATTTATCTCTCTGCCCTTCAATTAACCCCATATGTGTTTATCGGCCAGGTTGGCACAATAAACTTTATCTCAGCAAGTAATTTACATATCATATAATTCAATAGTTTAATCAGTCATATCAAGGAGAATTGTACAATCACCTCACATTGGTTTTAGAGCACACACACGCCATGGTTAAATTGCCTCTAGGACTAGTCATACAGTCACCATCCGTTCTAGCGCTCCCGCCCCATCCTGTCTTCATTAGTTACTCTTGAAATTCCCTTACCCTCCCAATCAGCTACCTCCCACCCCTGTATTCCCTATAACCTCTTGTTATCAGTTATTCTCATTATGCATCCACTCCTGAATTAAAATTCTTAAATTTAAATATGTAAACATAATTTCCAAGATTTAAAATATATAAAATTTGGGGGCAAAATCCTACAGGGACAATCAACAAACAAAACTGAAACATTCAAGAAAACTGGTGGTTCCGCACAATCTTTAGTGCTGCGTTTAAAAAAAAAAAAAGACCCCAAATTTAGTAACATAAAACAAGACAAAGTTAATTTTGTTTATGAATCTGCAATTTGGGCAGGTCTTGACAGGGACATCACATCTCTGTTCATGGGGCGGGCGGAAAGCCAGGAGTCTGTGGCAGCTTCTCACACCTCTGGTAGGTGAGGTTGACTGTACACTGGGGAGTCAGAGGGCTGAGGCGACCGCAGTTCACAAGGGTGCTTGGTTCCTTTACTACATGGTGGCTGGCTTCCAAGGGCAAAAGTCCCCAGAGTGAGAGCCAAGTGGAGGCTGTAATTACCTTTGATGCAAGTCTCTACTCTCACAATGAATCACATTTTTAAATATTCTATTTGCCAGAGGTGAATCACTAATCGCTGACCTATGTTTAAAAAGGACGAGTGGGTACTTTGTGCAGGCATGTTGAAATCCGTCGTGCTTTCTGTTAAATAAGAGCTCATTCAAGTTTAAAAACAAAAACCAATCAAGATAGGCCTTCAAATCATTGTTTTATTCAGATTCTATTGGATACAGCCATGGACTGAATGATGTCCCCCGAGAGTAGGTATTAACTTGGTTGGGCCAGGATTTTCAGTGGTTTGAGAGTTGTATAATGATATGATCATCTCTTCTGACACAATCTAGTATGATCAAACAATCAGTTGTAAAAGGATACCACCAATAAAATGATTTTTTTTAAAGGATTAGATTGAAATGCATCTCTCTTACTCGGGTCACAGCCCTAACCTGATGTAAAGGGAGTTTCTATGGGGGGTGGTCTGCAACACCTTTTGTCTTATAAGAGATAAAAAGACAGAGAAGGGAGCAGAGAGAGAGGGACTTGACTACTATCACCAAGACTGAAGACCTAGGAGCAGAGCACATCCTTTGGACCCAGGGCCACTGCATTAGCACCTCCTAGACTCAAGAGGAAACTGATGTCAGGGCACACAGAGAACGCTAAAGAGCAGCGTGCTCACAGAAGCTGAAAGACGTAAGGACTTTCCTCAGAGCTGAGAGAGACACAAAGCCTTTCCCTGGAACTGAGACCTCCACTCAGTTTTCTGGTCTCCTAAAAGAGAATACAACTCTTCACCCAGACACAAAGCCTTTCCCTGGAACGGAGACCTCCTTCAGTTTTCTGGTCTCCTAAAAGAGAATACAACTCTTCACCCGATAATGCCTGGATTTTAAATTTCAGGAAATTTTTTTGTTTTTATTCTTTACTTTCATAGCTATTAATATATATAACAACCAAAATATATTAAAATATATAAAATTGGCAATGTTTTTAAAATGTAACCAAATTGTCACATTCGTCCATGGATTTATAACACAAGAATAAAAAATGCACCTTCGTTTCTATATTATTTTTCATCTTATTTTATTATTTAAAAAATCAAAAACTTACTTTATTTATAAAATATAATACAAAATTTATTTATCATTTTAGTTAGTGTGAAATTGAACAAAACAATTTTTTTCTTTTGTGACACAAGGATGAACTTTGCACTTGCTGCAGAAAAATACTGGTGCACTCTTGCAATTTACATTGTTGCGTCTTCCTCTGTTTGTGACCTCAGGGTAATGGTGAAGACCATCCAAACGGCATCTCTTCCAGGGAGACTTTTGGTGGCAGGATGTCTTCTCTCTCTGTCAGCAAACTCAACATCAGTAAAGCTAGTAGAAGCTGCCTCTTTTTGTTGCTCTATTTTTCCTTCAGGAAGAAGAGCTTCGGCGTTGCTCATTTTGAATTCTTGCAGACTTTGGATTTTTTTTTTTTTTGGTAACTGAAAGCTTTCATAGTCTCTACGATAAAGTAGCCAAGAGTTCACAACAGTCACATATAAAATGAAAAAATAATTTGTGATAATATTTTTTCGATCTGATGTGAATTCTGTACAGTGCAATTCGCAAGTCTATCAAATCAAGCAGTGAACCCCAAAATTGCTCAAGTTCCTGGCTACTCAGTGCAAGAGGTTTATTGGAATGTTGTTGGATTGCATAAAAATTTGATTGGTCGACAATATGAGTTATGAAATCCTTCGAGAAAAAAATGTCTGAAATATTCAACAGGATGTTTTACTACCCCAGAAGAATCTATTTGTCCTAACCATTCAGGCATAGGTCTAGCTGTACCGTCTCCAGAAATGTGCCGCCAAAGAGGGATTCTTCGATTTCTTGATGTAGATGGCTTTGAACTTGTAGGTATTGGAATTGATTCTTCAACTTCAACAACTGAAGTTTCTAACTAATCTTCACTAGTATTATCATTACTAACTACGAGGTCTTCTAATTCATCCAAATCAGAGTAATCAGGCATATATTCACTTCCCATCATAGGGAAAAATATTGTTATCAAAATAGTTTGAATAGCAATATAATTAAAATTTTATATTGTAAAATAAAAATTTTTTAATATAATACACATAATATTTACCAATTTCATCCATATTAGCATCTGGTTCCTTGTCTGAGTCTGTACCAGTTCCATCTAGGTCATAAATTTGCCGTTTTCCATAAAACAAATCACAATCCATGCTGTGGTCATTTTTGTCACCATCGATTCAAAAGACAAACGTAATGAAGTTACATTTTGAAAAAGTGGAAATAAAAAATAAATAAATGTTTTTTATGAGTATTACACCTTTGACATAAAATTACAGTTTTATGTCAAAGGTGTAATATATACTAAAAATATCAACACTAAAACTAAACTAGATTGAAAATTATCGTAAAATGCACTGAACACCAATGACCACTTAACCTCAAACGCACAATTGGTCAAAGCATGTGCACTATTCAAGCATTTTGCCACTAAAATGTGTGACTAGCAGTATGCATTTGTACTAGTAAAGTGCTCCAAAAGCTTCATAATTTCGGTTCCAGATACGTTTTAATTATGGTTAAAGCTGCTGACTTGTGGTGTTTCTGCTAGAGTGGCACCAAATAATAAGAGCAATATAAAGTTTTAGTTTTAAATGCCAGGATTTTACAATTCCTAAGAAATGTTATCCATTTCATCTATTTCAGCTTCAGCTCTGTCATAAAAAAATTTTTTTTAAAGTAGCCAGGTAGTTGTGGTGGGGAGGGAGAAATGGGAAGAATAGAGATTTCAAAGATTGTAGGAGATATTGAAACAAAAAGATGTAAAGACCATGCCTCTAGGATATTAGTAGGAGTGAAATTGCCTGGTGTAAGGTACTGCAGAAGAACAGGCCTAGAATTCCGCTTCTGATCACACCCAGGAAGCCCTACAGAGCAGTCCTCTTCTGTAAGAGTCTGGATGAACGTCAGCTGGCACCTACCAGCACCGACAAACAAGTTCACTAGGTAATGCTGTCAAAGCCAACTTCAGAGATCAAAGAGCGTCTTCTTTTATAATGAGTTTCTTCCAAACAACTCAGGAATCAGGCAGAATCCAAACCAGATGTGAAAAGGATCACCACTGAGGGGAAAAAAATCAAGAGTTTGAATATTAAGATCAAGAAATTAAACTTAGTTACAGTTTAACTTTAAAAATAGGGTAAAGGCTGTGCCAAAACTTGTAGTCATCGATCACAATAGTCGGGGGTCTCTTATGCACTTATGCACGACCCGAGGAATTGTTACATTAGGCTTGGGACACTTTGAGAGTCACAGCGAGGAAGCGCATGCCCAAAGTCTGTTAGTTATCTGTGAACAACTCAGTTCCATAAGGATTTGGTAAGTGTCTATCTCTCAGCCGCCAGGCTCCAGAAAGTGCAGAGGGCACAAACTTCGACTCTCACAGTGCCAGTTTTCCAAAGGGACTGCTCCAGTGTGTCTTTCTACAGACAGTGAAGGAGAGTTCTTGTGGACCCACTCTGCCCAACGCTGGGCATGGTCAAGTTTTTAATTTTTAATAATTTTGTAGTTGTGGATGTTTTATCAGGCAATATATATATATTTTTCATATTCCTCACCCAGTCTCACAATGCCTCCCTTCCCTCCCAGGCCACTGTTACTTACTGCCTGTGTCAACAGTTGAGTCTCTTCTGGACATTTTAGATACATAAAATCAGATGCTATTTGGCCTTAAGTGATGACACCTTGCTCTTGTAGAACTTCTGTTCTCAGTCAACCAGAACAGGTACATACAGTTACGTACTTTAGTGCAAGACAAGACTCAAATCCCTCTCAATGATGTGTATTTATATACTAAGATTAGAACTTTGGCATTATACTAGTATTGTAGACCTATGTATGGGCTTTTAGAAACTTAAACATTTGTGTCTTAGAACTACCATGCCTCAAATCTTAAATTTTAGAAATGTGGCTTCGTGGACCTGTAAGAACAAAAAGAAACAGAATGCAAAACTTGGAACCGCTAGAAATGATTAGACCTTAGTTTTCTAGAATCATACAAATTTCTGATAGTGAGAGTTTCAGAGACTGAAATGCTGAGTTCAGAGTTTCAGAACAGTAGAATCTAGTGTGATAGTGTGTCTTGGAATAAAACACACAAACATTAGAATCTTAAGAGTTTAACAACAACAAGTTTAACAATCTAGAATCTGTTTTTTTTTAAATAATTTTATTGGGGGCTCATACAACTCTTACCACAATCCATACATCCATCCATTGTGTCAAGCACATTTGTACATATGTTGCCATAATCATTCTCAAAACATTTGCTTTCTACTTGAGCCCTTGATATCAGCTCATTTTCCCCTCCTTCCTTGGCTCCCCTCCCCCATGAACCCTTGATAATTTATAAATTATTATTATTTTGTCATATCTTACACCATCCGATGTCTCCCTTCACCCACTTCTCCGCTGTCTGTCCCTCAGGAAGGTTAACAATCTAGAATCTCAAAACATATTATCTAGACACAGAATCTAGTTTCTTAAAGCATCACATCTTAGAATATTGGATCTTAGACATTTTGAATGGCAGATTCTAGAATCTTAGACCCTGAGGATCCAGAGTCTCATAAGAAAACAACCCAAGATCATAAAACCTTAGAACCAAAAACTCACCACCATTACAATATTAGAAATGGAAAATACAAAATCTTATCTAGAGTCAGAATCTTACAGTGAGAGGCTCTAGACCAGGGGTCCTCAAACTTTTTAAACAGTGGGCCAGTTCACTGTCCCTCAGACCTGTTGGAGGGCCGGACTATAGTTTTAAAAAAACTATGAACAAATTCCTATGCACACTGCACATATCTTATTTTGAAGTAAAACAACAAATGGGGCAAAAACACCAGGTGGGCCGGATAAATGTCCTCGGTGGGCCGAATGTGGCCCGTGGGCCATAGTTTGAGGATGCCTGATCTAGACTCTAAGAGCCTTAGAACATCAAGTTTGGGTATATTAGGTCTTATAACCTCCATGTCTAGAATTCTAGAATCTTTAGAATTAAAAGCCCAGAATCCTAGAGAGATAAAATCTAACCCAGAGCCTTGAATCTTAGAACTGGAGTCATAGCATTTTAGAACCTAAGATCTTGAGGCCTTGTTAAGAATCTTGAAACGAGAACATTTAGAGCCATAGCATCTCAAAGTCTAGAATATTAAGCCTTCAGACCTCCATGCTATGTCTAGAATTTCAGCACTGGTGACTAGAATTTCAGGCCTTTTGAACCAAAGACTCATAGCATCTTTCAAATCTAGCACGTCTGAGTCTCGATTCTTTGAAATATGGAATCTTGGAATGTTAGACCTGAGAGAACCCATGGGGACTGCAGTCCAACTAACATCCCCCACCCCCCACTCCCCGTCCCCTGCCATTTACAGAGGGGGACACCAAGACCCAGATCAGAAGGACGTGTCTGTGGTGGCGGTGAAGTAGATAGGCTAAGAGGGTTGCAGTTGGAGGACAGACCTAGAGCGGAAAACTAATAGTAGGGGAGGCCCCCAAGCAGTGCCTAGCTTGGGTCCTGAGAGGAGTTCCCGGTGAAAGGTTGTCGCAGGTTCATTTCCCCTGCCTGGACCTCAGCTGACATGGGAGAGCTGCAGTAATCCTTGGGGCCACTCTGGGGCGTGGGGGTGGGGATCAGTCCCTCCAATAGCTCCAGGGGGTTCAGCATGACCCCCACCTTCATTCATGTTGACACAGAGGATTTCTTCAGGCTCCTGGAAAGGAAGCCTTTGGCGTGGTCTCCGGGTCTGCCTGTAGTTCTAAAAACTCAGCCAGTCCCTGTGGTTTAGCTCCCAGCAACGGGACATCAGAGCGTCCAGTCCATCCAAAGAGTCCACAGGCCGTTTCAGTAAGTCCCCTGGGCTCAGGTAGCTGTCAATCTCACGATTCCCCACACCCAGCTATGGCCTTTGGCCTTGCATGGCACTTTGCCACATCATCACCCTAAAGGCCCACACATTGCTCTTGCTAGTGTAGATGTGGTTGGCCAGACTCTCCATGGTGTTGCATCCATGCAGTTCCTGGCAGCCAGGTCCCGATGTCTGAAGCTCTTGGTACGCAGATACTCCGTGACATTGGCAATGTCTCTCATGGACTTCTGAGTACCATGGGCAGGAACATCCTTGCCCTTGGCATTTGCCCCAGTCACACCAGAAAGCAGTTTTCTTCCTACACCTCAGATAAGCGATGCTTGTGCCGACCTCAGGGCCTTTGTTCGTGCTATTGACTCTGCCAGGATTGCCTGTTGCCCAGATCTCCCCACGCTTACCCACTCCAACTCTTACCCACTCCAACCTCTTACCCACTCCAACTCTTACCCACTCCAACTCTTACCCACTCCAACCTCAGCTGCCTCAGTCTTCCTGCGTTAACTTATGATAAAATGTTAAACCAAAAAACCCAAACCAAAACAAAAATGTGAAACCAACCTTGAACTCCTGGAACAAGTCCCACTTTGGCCTGGTGTAGGATCCTTTTTATATGATACTGAATTTGTTTTGCCAGTGCTTTGTTGAGGGTTTTTGCCTCTAGAATCATAAAAAAGTATTCATTTGTAGTTTTCTTGTGATGGCCTTATATTGGTATCAAGGTAATGTGGCCCAAATACAAAGACTTGGGAAATGTTGTTGTTTCTTCTCTTTCTTCCAATTTTTGGGAAGAGTTTGACAAAGATTGATATTAATTCTTCTTAATGTTGCACCACCACAATTCAGGTCTTGGCGGCTAACCGGAAGGTTGACATTTTGAACCAACTCACAACCTTGGTGGTGTAGTGGTTACGACTTGGGCTGCTAACCAAAAGGTCAGTAGTTTGAAACCACTAGTTGGCTCTGTGGGAGAAAAAACAAGGCTTTCTATTCCCCTAAAGAGTTACAGCCTCAGAAACTCAGAGGGGCAGTTCTACCCTGTCCAACAGGGTCACTCCGAGTCAGGACGGTTTCGAGCGGCACCATGAAAGACAGTCTGCTTTAATAAGGTTCCAGCTTCAGAAACCCTATGGAGTTTCTGTCACTTGGGGTAACATGAGTCAAAATTAACTTGGTGACACAACAAAACCCGTTTGTTAAACTTGGTAGTGAAGCCATCTTGTCCTGGAATTTTTTGGTAAGAAATTTAGAAATTGCTAATTTAATCTCTATTTGTTATAAGTCTTTTCAGATTTTCCATATCTCCTTGGTACAGCGTAGTCATTTGTGTTTTTCTAGGAAATTATTCATTTAATGGAAGTTAGGGTTGGAACTGACACAATGGCGCACAAAAACCACCTAATTTGTTGGCGTCCCTGACTCAGACTAGTCCCTTATCATCCTTTACATTTCTATGTGATTGCTAGTTAACCCCTTCCTGTAAATTGTCTTTGTATTTCTTAGTCTGTCTAGCTAAGATTTGCCAATTTTGTTGATCTTCTCACCGAAAGGCACTTTTATTTTTCCTTTTTAAACAGAAGAATAAAATGGGTCCTTCAAAATACAGCCCAAGGGAGCTGTCTTTTCATAGATAGTTCAAAACCTATTTTGAAATGTGTTCTTTTAAATAACAGCAACAGATATGATTCTCTTCAGATTGGTCACTCCACCAGCGAGAAAGAGAGGTACAAGGCCATCTCTTAGTCTTGGAAAAATAAACTACCAAGAACATCGATAGCTGGTTTATGGAGACTTAAAGATGGCTCATTTTCTTCTTGGTCAATAACGTGGCTACACGACGTATCCTTGCTTTTGAAGCCTTTGGGATAGTAGAGTCGAACATGGCAAGAAAAGATTAGACCCCCAAAGGAATATATGGTGGTTGGAGGACAAAATGTAATCAATGAACTTCTGATAGCACGAGATAGAATCATACTACCACCACTACTTTGTAACGCTAGGCCCAATGAAGCAATTTGCAAAGGCTTTGGATAAAGGCAGTTCATGCATTGAATACATAGCACATAAGTTACCTGTACTTTCCCTGGAAAAAACTGAAGGCAGGAATTTTTGATGGTCCACAAATCATACATTTTATAAATGACTCACGTTTCATAACATCAATGAATGAAATAGAATCATGCGCCTGGTTTTCGTTTGTTCCTGTTATAAAAAGCTTTCTTGACAAGAAGGCAGACAACGAGATGCAGTGAGCAGAGGAGTTGCGCTTTCCTTTCCACAGGATGTGGATGGAACAGGAGTGCAAACAGCCATTATCTGGACAATCACTTAGATCGCTTTCCAGCACCGAACAAGACGTTGAAAACAACAAACGGAAGCCAGATACCAAGGAAGACGGAATGCACACATGACGGCAGACGGGTTGGAATCTTCTGCGGGATTGTCCTGGCAGATCCCACTCTTAGAGGTCTTACAAAAGGAACTGCTTGTGTGCCGAATGACTGCAGGGTTTATATCAGAAACTTGTGCTTTGGGTATAAAGTAAGTTGATTTTCGTGTAGTACACTTTTCTTTCAGTTTTTAATATGTTTCCTTCATGCTTAAGAGATATTAATTTAAACACTGCATGAAAATAACCCGATTTTCAACACAGCTGGATATGACTGACCTGAATGGCATGATGTCTGGATTTTGTCCTAATAAAATGATTTAAAAAATAATCATCTGATTTTTTTTATGGGCAAGCAGAGCGAAGAAGGGTATATGGCATATGTTCTTTATTGGAAACTTTTTAAAAATTTGTATTTAGTATTTGTATGTGATATTAATGACTTTGTTTGCTTATTTCTCCATTCTGTTGGACCGGCTTTCTTTGGGATGGTCACAAATATTCAGTTAAGCTGACCAATTAGCTGTTTCCCAATCTTCTTGGCCTAGATGAGTGAACAATTCCAGCATTTCAACACTGTGATGTTGAAACCTCTCAACTGGTTTTCCATCCATTCCTTATTTCTCCTTGATGGCTTCAGGGCAGGTTGGATTTCTTCCTTTGATGCCAGAGGTTTTTGGTTTTTTTTTTACGTATTTATATATATATATATATATATATATATATATATATATTAAACATTTTATTAGGGGCTCATACAACTGTTATCCCAATCCATACACACATCAATTGTGTAAAGCGTATTTGTACATCATTTCTCAAAACATTTTCTCTCCATTTAAACCCCCGACATTAGGTCCTCATTTTTCCCCTCCCTCCCCGCTCCCCCCTCCCACATGAGCCCTTGATAGTTTATAAATTGGTATTTTGTCATATCTTGCCCTGTCCAACATCTCCCTTCATCCACTTTTCGGTTGTCTGTCCCCCAGGGAGGAGGTCACACACAGTTCCATGTAATCGGTTCCCTCTTTCCTACCCATTCTCCCTTTACCCTCCCTGTTTTGCCACTCACACCACTGGTCCTATAGGACTCATCCATCCTGGATTCCCTGTATTTTCAGTTCCTATCTGTACCAGTGTACCTCCTCTGGTCTAGCCAGTCTTGCAAGATAGAATTCGAGTCATGGTAGTGGGAGTGGGGAGGAAACCTTTAGGAACTAGAGGAAGGTTGTATTTCTGAAGCCAGAGGTTTTTGATCTGGCATTGAAGGAAGAAATGGCTTGAACATCAACCAATTCTTTTGGTACAATGACTGTATCTTTCCGTTTTCCCTTGATGCTTCCTGTATTGTTCGATATCTTGTCCATAGAATCTTCAATATTGCAATTTAAGGCTTGAATGTCTTTTCATTATTTTCAGCTTGAGATATCCTGAGCATGTTCTTCTTTTTTGGCTGTGTATGTTTGATTACAAAACTTTTCCCCCCAAACTGTCCTTTGAAATATTCTGCTCAGCTCTGTTATTTCATCATATTCTGTTTGCTTAGCTACTCTACATTCATAACAAGTTTCAGAGTGTCTTCTGACATCTGTTTCGGTCTTTCCTCCTGTCCTTCTCATGACCTTTTGTTTACATCAGGTATGATGTCATCCCACAGCTCACCTGTTCTTCATTCAATGAGTCCAATTTATGTTTGAGGGGGCAGGGTCTTTAAATTCAGGTGGATAGATTAAAGGTTGTATTTTGGCTCTCATGGGCTTGATTTAGCTTTCTTCAGCCTCAACTAGAATTTACATAAGAGCAATTGATGCTTCTTTTCCATAGTTGGTCCGAGATCTTGCTCTGGTTGATGATATTGAACTTCTCCACCATCTCTTGCCACAGAAGCGGTCAATTTCATTCCTGTGGATTAAATTTGCCAAGGTCCACCTATATAAGCACCATTTATGGTATTGAAAAATTATTTCCGCTGAAGAATTCATTGGTCTTACAAAATTAGATCACAGGATCTTTAGTATGGCTTTTCTCATCAATGCCTTATTTTCCAACTACTGATTCTTCTTGTCTCCAGCTTTCACATACCAAGCATGAGCAATTATCAATGCATCTTGACTGCATGTTTGATCAATTTCAAACTGCAGACGTTAGTAAAGAGCTTCCATCTCTTTTTCTTGGGCTTCAGGGCTTGCACACATTTGAATAGTAGTCATATCCATTGTTCTTCCTTGAGGGTGTAGGGATCTGATCTTATCATTGATTTATACTTCAAGATATATCTTAAAATATTCTTTTGATCATGGATGGCATGCCATTTTTCTTCGATTTGTTACTCCTGTCATAGTAGACCATATGATTATCCAATTTTTAATGCCTAATATGAGTCCATTTCAGCTCACTAATGTTTAGCATATTAATCTTTATGGATTTCATTTTTGATAGCCTTGTTCTTCTAGATTCATACGTTGTACATTTCAAATCCCAATTATTAATGGATGCCTACAATGTGTGTTCTCATCTTGAATTATGCCATGACAGTCACTGAAGGTCCTGAGAGGAAGGAGGATTGTTGTTGTTGTTGAGTGCCATTGAGTCAGTTCCTACTGATAGGAAGCCTGTGTACAACAGAATGAAAAACTAAAACTGGTGAGTCATGAGCCATCTCCACAATTGTTATGTGTGAGCTCATTGTTGCAGCCACTATGTTAGCCTATCTCATTGAGGAACCTCTACTTGATGTCCAAGCAAGACATCAAGTCATGTCCTTTCCATGTAACATGTACAGAGTGTGTGAAACAAAATTGCTCCATGCTTGCTTTTAAGGAACATTCTAGTTGTACTTTTCCCAAGCTTGATTCATTTGTTCTTCGGGCAGGCCACAATTCAACCACGTCAATTCTTCTGTGACCTTCCTTATTCATTGTCCAATTTTTGCATCCATATCCATATAAGGTGATTGAAAATACCATGGATTAGGGCAGGTGACCTTCATTCTCAATGCGACATTCCTGGTTTTCATCACTTTAAAGAGGTCTTTTGCAGCAGATCAGGCCAATGCAATATGTCATTTGATTTCTTGACTGTTGGTTCCATGAGCATTGATTGTGAATCCAAGTGAGATGAAATACTTGACAGTTTCAATCTTTTCTTCATTTATCATGATATTGTGTATTGGTCCAGGTGTGAGGATTTTGGTTTTCTTTATATTGAGTCATAATCCATACTGAAGGTTGAAATATTTGATTTCCATCAGCACAAGCTTCAAATTCTCACTTTCAGCTAGCAAGGTGTGTGTGTCATCTGCATATTGCAACTTGTTAATATAAGGCTTCCTCCAACCCTGATACACATTCTTCTTTATACGAGGGGGTACCCCCCCAAAAAAACAGATTTTTTTTCAAAGCTATGAATTTAAATTTTTTTACAAAACAACCTTATCACCTTCAAAGTACTCTCCACTACACTTAATACATTTGTCACCAAGGCCAGACATCTGTGCTCCAATGTTCATTGCGGCACAGTTCACAATTGCAAGGAGTTGGAAGCAACCCAAATTTCCATCAACTGA
>NW_022111324.1:73288402-73290560 GCF_000313985.2 Echinops telfairi
AATGTACAAATGCGCTTTACACAATTGATGTATGTATGGATTGTGATAAGAGTTGTATGAGCCCCTAATAAAGTGGTTTTTAAAAATACATTTGTCAAATCCGCGATTCCATTCTTGGGAACATTTTTCAGACTCATCTGTTTGGATGGCTGACAGCACCTCCCTCATTTTTTTCTTCACCTCTTCTACATCGTCAAATTTCTGTCCTTTCATGTCCCTCTTCATTTGCAGAAACAAAACAAAAAAATCCCACAGAGCAAGGTCAGGTGAGTCAGGTGCCTGGGGCAAGAGAGGCACGTGGTTTTTGCAAAAAACTGGGGCACTGAGGTGGCTGCATGAACAGGTGCATTTTCGTGGTGGCAAAACCAGTGCCCTATCTACCACAAATCAGGCCTTTTTTTGTCACACACTGTTATGCAATCTTTTCAGAACCTCTAAATAGAAAACTTGATTAATAGTCTGACCTGCTGGGAGAAACTCCAAATGCACTACAAGTTGACATTTTAGCCCTTTCAGGAAATTGACAGACGTCCAGAATGAGGCTTGTCATCAATCAACACTTCACCTTTTTGGAAATGAAAAAGCCACTTGTGCATACACTTGAGTTTTTCCCATAGTGCTGTTCTTGTAAGCTGTGTTCAACATCATAACAGTTTTTGCAACATTTCTCCTGAACAGAAAACAAAAAACAAATTTCATAGCTGCATGCTATTCTCTTAAATCGGCCATCACACACACAAAAAAACGAGGTTTGAGCAAAACTGCTTTTATGAAAAAATTCATTGTAACCAGGGAGAATATTCATAGGCAATGCCACTAGGTGCACTGACTTAGAGCAGATTGCTTGATGCCTCATGGAAAAAGGTGTACTAGGAAACCTCTGCCAAGCAGAGCTCTTTTCCATTTTGTTTCTCCAAAGAGGTGAGATTTTGAAGACTGTGTTGGAAGAAACTTGGAATACAGGGAAAATGATAGGTCAGGTATGTTGACTCTCAAGATAGGTCAGGTATGTGGACTCTCAAGATAGGTGAAGTATGTGGACTCTCAAGCAGGAGATCAATGTGGAACCAGAGATAATAGTAAACAGAAGCCCACAATGCCCCAACACTGGGCAGGACCTGGCCAGCTGAGGTGGAAAATGGACGGGCAAGGTGCTATTTTTCTACACTACTAAGTTAGCTTAATTGTCATCACCGAGTTGAGTCCCACTTTGCGGGACCGTCCCCATGTGATAGAGTAAACTACCACATAAGTTTTTCTGGCTGTAGAGGAACAGCTTACTAGGTCTTTCTCCCTCAGAGTGTCAGGTGGTGCTTGAACTGCCAAACTTAAGGTTAGCAGCCAAGGGTTTAGTTAGTTATAGACAAATCTGTGAACCTTGATCATTGTGAACTTACATGTGTTTATTTTTGAATCAAAAGATACATTTTAAAGTAGGAAAAGAATGATATTTATTGGCAGTTAACTGCTGACAACAGGAGTTGTCTTAGTTATTTGGTGTCCATAAGTACATGATATAAAAGTTAGTATGACTGAGGTTCATTTAAAGTGGATAAAATAGTTTTCTATAATTATTTTCCTCTGAAATAAGTTGTTAAAGATATATACAGGTTAATAAGTTTCTATACGGGTTTTTAGATCACCACTGCGTCATTACAAAAATGGTCTCACAAAGGACTTGTCTTTTGTTTTTCTTTTGCCCTATGACTATCTATCTAAGATCAGAAGGACACAAATAATCCCAAGAAGAAAACAGCAGGACCAGCAGTTCTCAGGGGCATGGGAGAGGAGGGAGCAACGCATTGAAGGATAAGGAAACAGCAAGAGATCTAAAATTGATGGCCAGGAAGACGTAGAATGCCTGGTGGGTTTAATCAAGTGCAATGTATCTGAAAGGAATTACTGAGAGCCGAATGGAAGGTGAGCATGATACTGGGGTAAAAGGAAAGTGAATGGAAATAGAGGAACGAAATAGGAGGCAAAGCTATTTTAGAGGTATAGCTATAGGCATATAAATATATACATATATATGTAAGCATACTCATTTATTTTTTTATTTTTTCTAATCATTTTATTAGGGGCTCATGCAACTCTTATCACAATCCATACATACATCAATTGTGTAAAGCACATTTGTACATTCATTGCCCTCATCATT
>NW_022111324.1:73292553-73298311 GCF_000313985.2 Echinops telfairi
TCAGATATATCCTTCTCCCGGAGCTGCGGATTCAGTGCCATCCTTTGAAATAACTTCTTCTCGGGGGAGGGGCAGGCATCCACTTAGGATTTGGTACTGTGGCCAGACCCCTAGACCTCTCCACTGGTTCCCTACTCCGTGCCGGCATGTTGTATTCACACCTTGGAGCACTGGGTTGATGTCTGGTCCCTCTTTCCCTGTGGAGATATAAACAATAGCCTCCCCTTGCGTGGGTTAGTGTCCCGTGCCCCGCTACCCATTTCTTCCTTATTTTCATCATTTTTTTTCCCCTTTCCCCACCTCCTCCCCAGTTGTCTACCATGCACGTCCCTGCATTTGATCTGGTCCCTGCCATACTACCTGGTCGTCACCCCAAGAATGTTTGTATACAGTAGCTTTTTCCCTATGCGCCTTTTGCATTTTTTTTTTTACCCTTACCTCAGCGGACTCATGTTGTACTTGTCCTTTAGTGTCTGACTTACTTTACTTAGCATGATTTCCTCCAGCTCTTCCCATGCAGCGATGTGCTTCATACGTTTATCACTGCTTTTTAGCGAAGGCATACTCATTTATAATGAAAGGGATAGAAGCCAATGTATAAGTATTGATATGTTAAGTATTAAGATAGCAAACACACTTTGGAACTCTACTCATGGCCTCCCTTAACACAAGAACACTTTGTTCTAATAACCTGGCACTCTTTGATACTCACCTTCCTGACACGATTGCTAAAGACAAAATGGATGCAGAAGCAAATGTGGTGAAGAGCGTAGATGGTGCCTGGCTATCAAAAGGTATAAAGTCTGGGGTCTTAAAGGCTTGAAGATAAACAAGCAGCCATCCAGGAGGGAAGTAAATAATCCCACATGGAAGAAGCACACCAGCCTGTGTGATCATGTGGTGTTGATGGGATCAGGGATTAGGTATCAAAAGAGCCCAAACAAACAACTATATGGATCAGAATAAGGGGGGTTGGAGTTGAGACCCAAAGCCCATCTGCAGATAATTGGATATCCCCCAACAGAAGGATTATAAGAGATGATTCGAACAAGGTGCCGTATAGCACCTTTAGTTCCCGAATGCCTCCCCCTCTCTTCCACTATGACCCAGTTCTACCTTACAAATCTGGCTACACAAGAGAACAGACATTGGTACAGATAAGAGATCTGGGCACATGGAATTCAGGACAGATAAACCCCTCAGGAATAATAGTGGGAGTAGTGATATCATGAATGGAGGGGGATGACAGGGGAGGGGAAAGGGGGAGAAAGGGGAAACCCATCACAAGGTTGGATATATAGCCCACCCCCCTCCCAAAGGGGACAAAAAACAGAAATGTGGGTGAAGGGAGACAACAGATAGTGTAAGATACGAAATAATATATAATTGATCAATGGTGGGAGGGTGGGGGAGGGAGGAGGGAAAAAGAGGAGCTTATACCAAGGGTTCAAGTAGAAAATGTTTTGGAAATGATGATGGCAACATATGTACAAATTGTTTGATGCAATTGATGTATGGAATGTTATAAGAACTGTAAGAGCCCCCAATAAAATGATTTTTTAAAAAAAGGAATTGCCCATTTAGAAACAAATAAATGGAAAATGGAAGTTTTAGTGGAAATGTACCTTGTCTTAAAATGAATCTAGCCCTCATCAGAACGCAGTCATCCAAAATTGTGTAACATCATGTAGAGCTATTTGCATTCACAGTGCATTTAAGCAGACTGAGGAGTGTGTTACTAGAATAACTGGTATGATTGCCTCCAGGGAAATTACTTTGCAAGAATAAGAAGATGTGAAAAATAGTGTGATGGTTGATGTAATGCGGTGTGTTAGACAGGGTTCTCTAGAGAGATAAAACCAAATTGCTGATAATTCAATATGTTTATTTATAAAGATAATTAGATACATAACAAGAAATGAACTGTTAAATCATATACAGATAAATATATAATACAAGAAAGAAACAGTTAAATTATAAAGCACTACAAATGGCTCAATTCAACTCACTGCCGTGAGAGAGTTGTGAGAGACTAGCAGTCCTTCCAGTCCAGTCTGCTGCCAGATCTTCCTCTATTTATAGAGAGAGCTAGGCTATGTCAGCACTGCAGCCAATCAGAAGGCAGGTCACCAACTGCCAGCCCCCAGCTCCAGCGATCTCTTAAAGGGACCTCAACTTACAGCGACACAGTCCACAGGCTAGGCGTCCCACAGGTAGTGTAGCCTTTAAATTGAGGCACAGGACAAGCAAGGCAGCTGCACACTGGTCCGATGATCAAAGAATGAGAGACAAGAAAGGCGAGACTCACCAAGCCATTTATCTCTCCGCCCTTCAGTTAATCCCACTTGTGTTTATGGGCCAGGCTGGCACAATAAACTATCTCATGCGGTAACTAGGTTAGGTCATAATCAGGAGGGACCAGTCCCTGGAGAATGACATGCTCAGTAAAGTGGAGGGGCAGCAAAAAAGAGGAAGAGCCTCAATGAGATGGATGACAAGGGGCTCAGACGTAAGAACAATCGTGAGGACAACACAGGACCAGGGCAGGGTCATTCTGCTGTACACGGCTGTTGTGCTATGCTGAGAACAGACAGCCTCCGCGGCACCGAAAGCCAACAACAACCTTTCTCCTCTAGAATGCCACTTACTCTCCCACAAAGTAACCATTTCTTAGATGTCTTTCTAAATATATTTTATGCCTAGCCACAGAAATGTTTGTGTATTTAGAAACTGTACTCTGGTGATCAAGTCATATGAACACATTACACAGTGCTTCATAAGGAGCCTCTGGGTGGTATAAATTGTTAACACTGACTATGAAGCTTGGGGGTTGTTCCCGTGAACCAACGTAAATCAGATTGGCTGTATGGCAATGAAGAACAACTTCCTCGTTTCTTAGTGGTAACTTGGCCTAACATTGCATGCACCACAATTAACGTATTTTTCAGTTGGATCTGTTTGTGGTAAGAATCTCTAAAACGGAAAGACTCCTCTGAAAACCATCACCACAATATTATCATACTTAAGAAATCAAATACTCACTTACTATTTAAATTGTCTCATACAAGTCCCTTATAAAAAAACTTCGATGATTTTAATCAGAATCTAAATAGTCAGTATATACTTTTTCAAGCCACTTTTAAAAAAAATCATTTTGTTGAGGGCCAATACAACTCTTATCACAATCCATACATCCATCCACTGTGTCAAGCACATTTACACATTTGTTGCCCTCATCATTCTCAAAACATTTGCTCTCCGCTTAAGCCCCTGGCATCAGCTCATTTTCCCCCTCCCTCCCTGCTCCCTGCTCCCTGATGAACCCTTCTTAATTTATAAATTATTATTTTGTCATGTCTTACACAGTCTGACATCTCCCTCCCTTCAACCCACTTTTCTGTTGTCCATCCCCCAGGGAGGAGGTTATATGTAGATCCTTATAATCGGTTCCCCTTTTCTACCCCACCTTCCCTTCACCCTCCAATACAGCCATTCTCACCACTGGTCCTGAAGGGATCATGTGTCCTATATTCCCTGTGTTTCCGGTTCCTATTTGTACCAATATACATCCTCTGGTCTAGCCGGATTTGTAAGGTAGAATTGGGATCATGATAGTGGGCGGGGAGGAAGCATTTAGGAATTAGAGGAAAGTTGTATGTTTCATTGATGCTACACTGCACCCTGACTGACTTGTCTCCTCCCTGCAATCCTTCTGTAAGGGGATGTGCCGTTACCTACAAATGGACTTTGGGCCCCCAAAGTGCACTCCCCCTCATTTACAATGATATGATTTTTTTGTTCTTTGATGCCTGATACCTGATCCCTTCGACACCTCGTGATCACACAGGCTGGTGTGCTTCTTCCATGTGGGCTTTGTTGCTTCTGAGCTAGATGGTCACTTATCTTCAAGTCCCTAGACGCCATATCTTTTGATAGCTGGCCACCAGCTTTCTTCACCACATTTGCTTATGCACCCGCTTTGTCTTCGGCAACCATGTCGGGAAGGTGAGCATCATGGAATGCCAAATTAATAGAACAAAGAGTTCTTGCATCGAGGAAGTACTTGAGTGGAGGCCCAATGTCCATCTGCTGCCTTAATACTAAATCTATAAATCTATGCACAGAAATCTATTTCCCCTTCATCAAATATAAATATATTTACATATGTACATGCCTGTATGTAGACTACAGATTTCCCTCCTTTCCCCTGGCTCTTGCTTTTTAGGTGTGAAAACAAAACAACAGGTGTTAGTTAGATAGTCTCAGGCCCAAAGGGTGACAAAGGGCCACAATCTTGGGGGCCCCATCAGTCTCTGTATGACCATTAAGCTAGGTCTCCCTTATGGTTCTGAGTGTCATCCACATTTTTCTCCCACTCTCTCCAGCACCTTTTTACAATCTGCAAAACTCACAGGCGCAATTCTACCTTGTCCTGTCGCTTGAGATGGCATTGTTTGGTTTGGGTTCTATTTCCTATATATTGAAAAGGCCCACCAACATCGGGTTAGTGAGTCAGTCCATTCTCACAGCGACCCTCTAGGTCAGAGTAGAACTTCCGGTGTTTCCCAGGCTGTAAATCTTTATGGAAGCAGAAAGCCTAATTTCTACTGCTTGAGCGCCTGCTAGTTTTAAAAGGCTGACCTATTGGATTTAGCAGCTTGATTATACGCCTGGTCCTTTTGTGTGTGTGTGGTGGTGGTGGTGTGCTCTTTTAGGACGAGGCACACCAGTTCTGATTACAACTCAGTTTCTTTTTTGATGGGGAAATGCTAACTACTTTTGAAACAAAATGTCCCCTCTTTCAGGAAGAGGTTGTGGCTCTGCTGGCTTTTGTGATGAGAGATGCGAAATTGAGCAATCATCTTGGAAGGCGGTCACAGAGGAGTGTTTCAGGCAAAACACGAAGCTACTCCTTTATCATCTTTTCCTTTCTCGGCAACAGGATTTTCTTAGATATGAGCTTATAATTGCCAATAGATTGTGTATTTTTTTTACTGGAAGACCCAGCTTTAGGTATCATTATTATTATTTTAATTAATTAAAAATCTGCTGTGGAGGTGATTTCGGCAGCAGCCAAAAAGGCTCAACAAACAATCTGCTTTTTAAAAATTAACAAAACTTGGGCCACATGCCATTCAGCTAATAATGGTCCAGGATCCTTGTGGCTTGGCAGAGCTCCAGGCGTCCGGGGGAGCTCCACCCACGGAGGCGCTAAACCGACTGCTTTATCTAACCAGACACCTTTCCTTTATTTCCCTCCCTGTCCTCGCAGGCCCATACAGCTCAGAGGGAGCAGGGAGTGGCCGGAGCCGGCATCCTGACTCGGGGTGAAGCCGCGGGACTGAGAGCCCGAAGGGTGGAGTTCGCGAGCTCCCAGGACACGGCACCCTGTGGCAGCCGGCGCAGGCCGCCAAGCTCCGCCCAGAGGCGCGGGGCTGGGCGGAGCCTGGAGACTCCGCCCACCTCCTCCTCCTTGGCCGCTCCGCCCACCGCCCGCTGACACGAGCGGGTAGCTGCAGCCGCTACTCCCTCTGCCTTCGTCTCTCAGGAGCCGAAGCCCAAAGCACTCGGGCCGGAGCGGGCCCGCGAGCCGCCGCCATGGGAAGCCGCGTCTCTCGAGAGGACTTCGAGTGGGTCTACACCGACGAACCGCACGCCACTCGGCGCCTGGAGATCCTGGGTGAGGAGCGGCGGGGGCCCCGTTATGTGCGTGCGCGGCCTCCCGCCGCCGGGGCGCGCTCTCCCCGCCAGGCCCTTC
>NW_022111324.1:73301678-73303481 GCF_000313985.2 Echinops telfairi
TTTTTTTTTTTTTGTCTCGTGCTTTGGGTAGGAAGAAAAAACAAGAAAGGTCATAGAGATTTGTTCCTATGTTTCCTTTAAAAGTTTTATCATTGTAGCTTTTATAGTTATGCCTATGATGCATTATGAGTTAATGCTCATAAATGGTGTGAGGTAAGGACCCAGCGTCATTCATTTGCATGTAGCCCAGTTGTTCCAGCACAAAAACAAACAAAAAACCCCTTGTTCTTTACCCCACTGAATTGTCTTAGCACTCTTACAGTATTTAATTTTTATATACAAGGGGCTTCTAAACTCTTGTGGGAAAATCCATTATCTTTTTTTTCCCACTGTGACTTGAGTGAAAATCCTAAGGTGTATTCTCTTTTAATTAACTTTTCCAAAAATTTTTGAAGCTTGCTCATATTATTAGCTTTGTAAAAATTTGGTGCTTGTAAAATTAGACAAATAGTTTCTAAGAGGACTGTGAATGTTTTCTCTAGTTAAAAAAATTCACAATAAAACAAACATTCAACATGAACAGTTGAATGGTGGTTACAGTATTCACATTGTGTTATCATCCTATTTATATATTGCCTTGTGACCATTACGTTAGAGACTCTGTCTCTTAAAGGTCTCATCTGTTCTTTAGCATTACTGTTGGCCATTGGATCTTGTATGGTTGATCCCTTCAAAGAGTATAGTGCTCAAGGGAAGCATTCTTTATTACTTGAACTAAACTGTTGTTAGGTTAAAGATGACTTCATGGGATAGTGTTCTGTTTATCTTCAAGAGAATATGGAGTCTGCAATTTTATTCATATGAACTTACTACTCAAAACTCAACTCACTACCATTGAGTTGACTCTGACTCATAGCAGCCCTACAGGACAGGGTAGAACTGCCCCTGAGGGTTTCTGAGATTAAAATCAGGAATAGAAAGCTTCATCTTACTCTCGGAGCAGCTGGTGGTCTTGAACTGCCAAACTTGTGGTTAGCAAGCCAATTTGCAACCCACTATGTTACCAGGGTTCCTTCTACTTACTTACTATAGAATGAATATTTCTACCCTTTGTTGACTCTTGTCAGTTTTATCAAGTTTTATATAAGGTAAAGATGTTGGCGTTTCATTGAAACATAAATAACATTTTAAAAGAATTAGTACTCATCTACCAATAAATGAATGGCTGTTACTCTTTGTTGGAGAGTTGCTCAGAAATGCTATTTTAATGAATGACTATTTGACCTCTTCATTTACACCAGAAAATTTAGTTGTAGATGAATTCATTTTTGATTGTGTAGGATTGTCATATATATATATATATATACACACACACACACACACACACACACATACATACATATCCTACAAAATTACTAGGATTTGATAAAACGAGTTATAACAACAAAGATTACATGTTTGTAAGTGGAGAGAGAAAAATACAAACAAAACTCAGTGCCACTGAGTCGATTCTGAATCACAGTGACCCTATAGAACTTCCCGAGGGGTTTCTGAGACTCGAGTTTCTTTTCTAATCCTTGTATTAGGGGCTCATATGACTCATCACAATCCATACATACATCAATTGTGTAAAGCACATCTGTACATTCATTGCCCCCCTCATTCTCAAAACGTTTCCTCTCCACTTAAGCCCCTGGTATCAGGTCCTCATTTTTCCCCCTCCCACCCTGCTCCCCCCTTCCTCTTGAACCCTTGATAATTTATAAATTGTTATATTGTCATATCTTGCCCTGTCCAAGTCTCCCTTTGCCCACTTTTCTGTTGTCCGTCCCCCAGGGAGGAGGTCACATGTAGATACTTGTA
>NW_022111324.1:73304584-73318218 GCF_000313985.2 Echinops telfairi
CACAATTGATGTGTGTATGGATTGGGATAACAGTTGTATGAGCCCCTAATAAAATGTTAAAAAAGAAAAAAAAAAAAAGAAAATGTCACTAGCTCTGGACAACAACAACAAAAAAAAAAGGAGGCTGGGTGAATAGTTAAAAGTTAAGCTGGAGCAACCAAACACACTGCTGAGTTGATCTGACGCATACAACCCTAGAGTAGAAGAGTTCCGTGGTTGTCCACAGCTGTCGTCTTTATAGACGCAGACTGCTGCCGCTGTCTTCCGCAGAGCAGTGCGGCTGGTAGTAGGAACCACGAACCCTTCAGTGCTTTAGCCACCTTGTCATTAGGGCTCCTTAAGTCAGTTGGCTCTTGAACAACTCAGGGTTTAGGAGCACCAACTCCCTGTCTCCTACCCTGCCCCTCCCCACCCTCAACACCCCCCCACACACATACATGCATACCTGTAATCAAAAATCTGCTTACTACTTTTGACATCCCCCAAACTAAAAGCCTTACCAATAACCTAAACTCAGTGCATAATTTGTATCTTATAAGGAGCCCTGGTGGTTTCTCGTTGGACTGCAGTGTGCACCATCAGTAGTGTGAAACCACTCGTTGCTCTGCGGGAGAAAGATGGGGTTTCCTACTCTGGTAAGAGTCAGTCTCCAAACCCCACAGGGGCAGTTCTGCCTGCCCTATAGGATCGCTACGAGTTGGCATCAACTCCATGGCAATGAAGTTGGTTGTTTTTTTAATTTTAGTTTCGTATCTTTTGTGTATTATATATTGCACCCATTTGAAAGCTGCATTTTCAATATAAGATAAAAACATATTTTGCAAAAATTTAAAAAGTATGGTCTCACACCTGCTGGCATAACTTCCAGAATCTCCTTTTCTAAAACTGGTCCTTACACTAGATTCATTGATCTTGGGAATGGTGGGCAACCGCAGCTCTCGCCACAATCTACAGCGTATAGCAAACAATTCTGCCTTTGTTCCTCGTGTCAGGACTTTGCTTCTTCGGACTTGCAGCGTCACTGGCAGCACTTGGTATGAGTCCCACGTGTTATTCAAGGGTTACAGGACTGCAGTGAACACGGCGAAAATAGAAGAGACCCTTGAGAGGCCAGTCACTTTTTTGTGTGATACACAATTCACTGGCACTGCTCATGCAGAGATGACTAGTAGCACACAGCATTTTAAAAACAAAAACAAACCCAAGGTATAAGGGGAGGCACATTGTTCAAACTCTTGTTGTTCCAGGATGAACTCGAATATATTGTGCTACCAGGTGTGTACTCACTGCCATTGAGTCAACACTGACTCTAGCAACCATATAGGACAGGGTAGACCAGCCCCTGTGGATAGAATGTGCAATTTTAGAGACATTGTGATCACAACAGTGGAAAAACGTCTATTTTATGTGTGAAGAGTTGTTAGGCAAAGGGATCATTTACAAAAGGACAGGATCCTCGTACAACCTGACAAATGTAGTCATTGCCACAGAAGTATATGTGTTGAGATTGTTGAGCGGCTGTGTTTTGTTGTGTGCATTTCCACTGCCGTTAAAAATGTAGTGCGCACACAAGGAATTGGGTCATGTGAAACCTTAGGACTCTTGTACCTCCCCTCCGGCTAATGTGGAAATTCTAGCTTCTCAGGCCATTTTTCCTATGGGATTTCTCAGCGTTCCTTGGTATTAGTAACACTACTACTCAGACCCCTTTGCTTAGTAGAAACGTTTGATAGCGATAGACTAACAGATGAAGTGTAGAAATTTGGAACAAGAAAAGAATAGTGACATTTAAGGGTTCCATTTCATTAGGATTGCTGAAGTAATGTTACTTTTCTGAATTCCTGACTTGTTTTTCTTTTTCTTTACAGCGAAGTACCCTGAGATCAAATCATTGATGAAACCTGACTACAGACTGATTTGGATTACAACCATGATGGTCTTCACCCAGCTGATTGCATTATACATAGTGAAAGACTTGGACTGGAAATGGGTCATGTTCTGGGCATATGCTGTAGGCAGCTGCCTTAACCACTCGATGACTTTGGCAATTCATGAGATTTCCCATAATAGTGCCTTTGGCAACTGCAAAGCTATGTGGAATCGCTGGTTTGGGATGTTTGCGAATTTTCCTATTGGCGTTCCATATTCCATTTCTTTCAAGAGGTACCATATGGACCATCATCGCTACCTCGGAGGCGATGGCATCGATGTGGACATCCCTACTGATTTTGAGGGCTGGTTTTTCTGTACCACATTCCGAAAGTTCATATGGGTTATTCTTCAGCCTCTCTTTTATGCTCTCCGGCCTCTGTTCATCAACCCCAAGCCTATTTCTTATCTGGAGATGATCAATGTGGTAGCCCAGATTAGTTTCAACATTGCCATTTACTACTTTTTTGGAGTTAAATCTCTGGTCTACGTGTTGGCAGCCACCATATTTGGTCTGGGCTTGCACCCAATTTCTGGACATTTCATAGCCGAACATTACATGTTCTTAAAGGGACATGAAACATACTCATATTACGGGCCTCTGAATTTGCTGACCTTCAATGTGGGTTATCACAACGAACATCATGACTTCCCCAACATTCCTGGCAAAAGCCTTCCACTAGTAAGTCAACAGTTTAGTACTTTGACCCTAAGTTCCAGTAGCCATACGACTAAAATGAGTGTTGACTTGCTTATTTCCCAAGGAATCTAGGCCAGCTATCCAGTCTCGGTCCCACATCAGAAGAGTGGCTAGCGAATGGATGTTGGTGTTTCACCACTGAATTCACAAAGGGTTTGCTCTCCTGGCCTAGTGGTTACACTTAGGTCAAAAAATGTCCAAAGAGCTATAGACGGTGGACTTATAAAGCTAATCATGAATGGAAAGCGCAATCCTCCGGTTGTGTCCCTTCATCACTGTTAATCTGAACAGGCCTTGCTGAGTCTCAGATGGTGGCTTTTTAAATGAAATACAGATGTCCTACATCACTAATCAATTTCCAGTACTACAAACTAGCTGTGGTCAGGGACGGCTGAGGCTACTTCTAACTGCAGACGTTGAGTGTACTGCCTGTAGAGTAAAGGAAGGGAACATTTTGACCCTCATCTTTCACCCTTTCCAGAATGATCACTTTCTTAACTTTATCTCCCCAGCAAGTTCTCTCCGCCTTCCCATCGACACACTGGGTAGCTTTTGCAGTTCTGTGATGAAAAAAATGCACCCATAGTTTTAGATGGAGGAATAACTAGGGTGGAATATCACACTAGTTCCTAATAGTTGCAGCTTTAATGTAAGGAATTGTAGTCCGCTATCTTACGCTCTCACACCCCCCAGTTCCAGTCTGTTGGCTCCCTCGAGTTTTTAAATGCTGGCTGTTTAAATACATGCATACCTCCCACAGCAAGACAACTAAATATGACTTGAGATTCTTGACTGCATCCTCCATTGAGTACAGAAATGGGTTAGAAGGGACATCATGGGCCGGTGCAAACTCTGCTAGATGGTTTCCGATTACATGATATTGTGTCTGTTAGAGGTCCATGTTGAAATATTTAAGGGTGAAACCGGCACATATCAGCAGAGCAAACGGGCCATGGGGGGTGTTTCTAGGTTATTCGTGAACATAAATGCAGGGCAGATGGGCACTCGTTTATCTACTCTGGACTTTTCTTTAAAAATTTCAGAATAAAATGTCTGGGCAGCTGTCCCCCCACACAGCATGATGGCAGCACACAGCTATCATTTTGCTCTGTGGTTGTCAGTGAGCAGTCAGGGTGAGGTCTTGCCTTCTTAAATAGGGAAGCGGCATTTTAATGTTGTTGTGTAAAGAGAAAGTCAATCACTCGTTGAACCAAATCATTTTTGCCAGCATGAGCCATCTGCCCATTTTCTTGGAACATTCCATAGATGAAAACTCCGTTCAGTTCAGACATGACTGACTCCTCATTTCCCACTCTGCTGCCTCTCTTGTCAACTCATCTGCCTAACCGGCAGCCTCAGCGTCCTGTGCTAGCAGTCCCTCTCCTGCCATTTCTAGTCCCTGCCAAGAGTGGCCTGTACCATTGTCATCAGTATACATGGGATTAAGTTAGTTAATAGGTGTGCAGTAGAAAGGTTTTAGTTTTAATAGTACTGGTGGTAGTCTGATTAAGAGTTGGGCGCTAACCACAAGGTCAAAGGTTTGAAACCCTCGGCTGCTGCTCAGGAGAAAGAGGAGGCTCAAGTTATAGTCTCGGAAACTCACAGGAGCAGTTCTACCCTGGCCTGTAGGGTCACTGTGAGTTGGCATTGATTCAATGGCAGTGAGTTTGGTTTAAGATAGAATCCACCCCCTTAAAGTGGTGGGTTTTAATATATCCACTGGATTGTACAAAGGTTGCCAGAACCGAGTTTATAGAACATTCTGACTACAATAAGGTTTTCAATTTAATACGCTTTTTAGAATTGAGCTCTGCTGTTCATCGACCCTTCAGAGTGCATGTTTTTCGTTGTGTACACAGAAAAGCGGCTAACTTAGGCAGCAAGACAACCTAAGTGCTTATTGTCAATATGTGAATCAAGCTGGACACTTGGCGAACTCATTCCCCAAATTTTCCTACTCCTTGTACTAAGAAGTGTATTCACTGTTGGCCTTAGGCCTTTTGAAGAGCCTATCAGGAGCACTGGTGGCGTAGTGGTTATGCTTTGGGCTACGATCGTACACAAGGTCAGCATTTCAAACCATCAGGCACTCCGAAGGAGAAAACAGGGCTTTCTCCTCTGTAAAGAGTTACAGCCTCGGGAACCCGTAGGGGCCGTTTTACCCTGCCCTGCAGGGTCGCTGTGAGTCTGCATCGACTTGATGGCAGTGAGTGTAAATTACAAGCTCTTGCTTGGTTTTCCATTATAATTTATTTATTTTGGTTTGTTTTTTGTTTTTTTTTAGACTGAGGGCCATGACTCAAAAGATTTATTCGGGATCTGAATTGGCCCTGACATTTACTTTTTCTGAAAGATAGTGTCTTCTCTAATTTAGTTTTTAAGGAAAACAAATTTTTGCTGGCTTTGACAATCAATCCACTGTGGATTATGATGCAGTGTATTTTTTTTTGTGGGGTCTTTTTGCAGTTAGCTGCTATTGAGCCTCTCTGCTCATGGTGACTCCCAATAGGATTGGGTCATGTGAGCCATACGTTTTCATTGGCTGGTCTTTTGAAGTCGATTGCCACACCTTTCTTCCTAACCCATCTTAGTCTGAAAGTTCCTCTGAAATTTGTCAGCATTATAGCAACACATAAATCTCCACTGACATATTTAAAAAATTTTTTTAAATCACTGCCATCATGTCAATGATGAAGGAACTGCCCCCGTGAGTTTCCAAGACGTAACTCTTCACAGGAGTAAAAAGCCTTTCTCCCCAGGAGCAGCTGGTGGTTTCAAACTGCTAACTTGGAGGATCACAGCCCAACTCAACCCCGGCACCACCACTGGCAGACAGGTAGTGGCTGTACTTGAAGTGCACAGTGTTGACTTGCAGCTCCTTATGGAAGAACTTTGTGCCCCAAATTATTGCCCCTTTGGATGACAGATTCACGCACTTGATAAGTGCACTCCAGAATGCCTTATTAGTAAGTTCCTTAAAAACGGAGCCAGTGTTACTTTTATATTGTACAATGCAACTCACATGGTATGCCCCTAAAATTACCGAATGAATTGAGTTGCATGCACTTGTTATAGAATCCATGTGCCAAATTTTGCAAACCAGACTGTCAGAGCTTCATAGTAATCCTAGATCAAATGTGTTTAACTATGGAAATGCTGCTGTCTTTCGTTCAGAATTCCAGAAAACTACCCCGCTCCCCTCTTTTTTTTTCTGAGGAGGGAGAAAGGTCTATCTCCTTGGGGAGTGTGTATGTGGAACATTCTCTCTGTCTTTAACAGGACTTTGTACCAACTGTTAACTCGTCTTCCTGTACTTTTTCCCTTCTAGGTGAGAAAAATCGCCGCTGAATATTATGACAAATTGCCCCACTATCATTCCTGGATCAAAGTATTGTATGATTTTGTGATGGATAATACAATCAGTCCATACTCGAGAGTAAAGAGACATCCAAAAGGACAAGTGGTACAGGAATGAATGTCATCGTAGCCAAAGGAACTCAGAACCGTTCAAATAGCTGACAAACTGAAATCTTTGTGTTATTAAACTTACGACCTGTGGTATTTAGAAGCTGTCCTGGGACAATTTTGAAGCAGACGCCCCATGGCCTCAGGAAGCCAACACGACTTCACACAGCCAACCTGTCCACAGTGCCCTGCCACTCGTCCTTGCATCGTCATTGTTCAGGATGTTCTCCCCCCGAATCTGGCATTTTGTAAGCATATCCCAAAAACTTTTAGAAAGCTATTTCTACCATTATTTTCATGATAAGCTTTTACTTTATTAAACCAGCTAATAAACGAGGTACTAATCACAATGTCATTTTTGATATTTTTGATTTCACTTGTCTACCCTGTTGTATAATGCAGGAACCTGGTTATTGGATGCATTTACTTAAGTTAGACACTGCTGAGTCCTATGTAGGCTCACACACAAAGTACTGATTTCACTGGTGTCTAACTAGCATTCAGCTTCCTCACACGTGGTGATACTTAAACTGGAAACCCTTGAACAGCGGTTTGACATTGACTTCATTGTGAATGGAGACTGGTTATGGTTACGGTTTGATACATACTCTCAAGAACCCTGGATTATTAAGCTTGGTGGGCCCGATTACCTGCACTGGGTGCCTTGGGTAAAAATTCAGTGTCCAAAATGTGACATACTTGAAAAATGGCACACAAGGGGCTTTGTGGAAAACCTTTTATTCCATTTTCCCATGAACTCTTTGAAGTCCCCTCGTTTGAAATACAAGAAAGTCAGGTGGCCTACAGACTGTACCCCCTAGCACCCACCCCGCAGACATCTTAGTATAAACTATATCGACAAATTCCTATGTTTAAACGATCAGTTGTATTGGAGTTTACAACTCGAAGGTGCTTTGTCGTTAAGTGTACCGATGGATTTTATGCTAGACATCCGATAGATGGTGAACTCTCATTATTTCCCACCCAGCCTGGCTTACCTCTCCACCTCTGCAACTATGGCCAACGGCTGAACTGCCGCATAAGCACTGAAAACTCCCAAACCAGTTCCAACCTCTCTGCTCTCCACTACCTCCTGGATACATCAAGTTCATCATCATCCCACACCAACCCACTCCCCCATTAAACATCACTTGTCCACGTGGATGTTTCACCCTCCAGTGGCTTGGTACGTTTTCCCTTCCCCCACTTGTGGGCTGGTTAGTGTGTCTTTCAAGGCTCATGCCCCTAATACTGTTTTATGAGTGCGCACTATCTTTTCCCCAACCCCGTGCCATACCACTAAGGCCGTAACTCCTTCAAGGCAGAGAAGAGTTTATTTCTCTAGTGCCCAAACCTAGTAGGGCCAATGGTTGGTCTGAAATAAATTATTAGGAAATAGATCAAGAGCACTAGTGCAAAAACTTGAGAGACTTCATTTATAAAAGCAAAAAGGTGTTTGGATAACCTTTAAATGCCATTAGGTCAGCGCTGACTCATAGTGACCCAGTGAGTTTCCAGATTGTTTTAGGAGTAGAAAGCCCAGACTTTCTCCTATGGAGCTGCTGGTGGTTTTGAACTGTTGACCATGCAGATCACAGCCCAACTTGTAACCACTATACCACCAGGGCTCCAAGTTAATGCATGATGATTCCAAGCACAGCAGAAGGCAGCACAAGGTGACCCTGCATCAGCCCTGTGATCAGTTACAGGTCAGAACCTTGTGGTTCATGAAGACTTTTCATTGGCTGGTTTTCAAAAGTAAATCAGACCATTTTTCCTAACAAAGCCTTTTAAAAAAAACAAAAGGAAAATTTTCTAACTTTATTTGCTTGCGTATATACACAGTAAAACATAACACTAATAGTTTCTAGATGTACAATTCAGCGATACTAATTATAGCAATACTAATTATTCACACAAACAACACTAATAATTTCTACATGTACACCTTTTAACAATACTGATCATAGTCTTCTAGTTGTACAACTGCTTTGCACCCTCCAATTTAACTCATTGCTCCTTGAGATTTCTATATATAATCTTTCAAATCCCTGTTGTCAATTGGATCCTGTGTAGAGCAGTTGTAAAATAGCATCATTCTCAGGGAGACAGTCTTTACTAGTTAAACTGATTTTACAAAAACTCCAAGGGATAGTTCTGGGTTAAAGAGAAAGAAGCTTTTTAATACCATTCCAGATATTTGAGTATTCTTTGATGCAACACCCAAACTTGACAAATGATCGTTTCTTACGATGTGTTACAATGAAGATTGACTTATCAATAAACTTTTTGTACTATTATAATATTAAAATTAGGCACTCTGGTATTTATAATGGATCTTTAACCGTGCATAATTATGTATCATCATTTGGAAGATGTTGGTTCACCAAGTCATGCATTACTTCTAAATGCTGGCATTTGACCTTACACTATCAAAAAGTTCCCATTTGTTACCATCTGTCTCATCTGAAGAGAAACTGGTGGGAGGAAAGTTTCTCCATATTCCTAATTTCCGCAAAGTAACATGCTTTTTTGTCATGGTAATAAAAACTGCCGGTGGTTTATTAGAAGTGACAGACACGATTTCTTTATTGAGAAAATGCCTACCAAGTACGTAGGTTTAAAGAGCCTCTGCTGGGGCATGGGTCATTATTTGCAACAGAAATGGCCTGTGAGAAAGGTGGGGAGGTCATCTCAACTCAATCTCACAGGTGCTTTTCTACAAATAAATGCTCATATTTGGGTCTGCGGCAGAGTCTAATTGGGCTACTAACCGCAAGGCCAGCAGTTCAAAACCACTGACCCTGTTGCGGGAGAAAGTTGAAGCTTTCTATCCCCATAAAGATAGACAGTCTCAGAAAACCTGCAGGGGCTACCCCATCCCACAAGGTCGCTATGAATCAGAATCGACTTGATGGCGCAGTTGGTTGGATTTTTTTTGGATCTTAGTCTGGAAACTCTAAGACCTGTTTGACACCATAGCAACATGCAAGCCTGCACTGACAGATGGGCGGCACCTATGCAGGAGGTGCTCTGGCTGGAAATCAAGCCCTAGTTTTCCACTTAGAAGGTGGGAATTCTGTGTGGGCTTGCCAAGTCCTCTCAGTTTTGTTTTTTCATCTGATCAACTTTAATGAACTCTTTAATGGAAGATTTTCTTCCTGTTTTCTAGTTTGATTCATTAAACACCACATGTCCCAATAGCTTCTGCTCTAATTCCGTCTCTTCCCCAACCCCCATCATCTTCTTTTTAAAAAAAATCATTTTATTGGGGGCTCATACAACTCATCATAATCCTTACATACATCAATTGTGTAAAGCACATTTGTACATTCGTTGCCCTCATTCTCAAAACATTTACTCTCCACCCAAGCCCCTGGCATCAGCTCCTCATTTTCCCCCCTCCCTCCTGCTCCCCCCTCCCTCACGAACCCTTGATAATTTATAAATTATTATTTTGTCATGTCTTACACCGTCTGATGTCTCCCTTCACCCACCCACCCATCTTTTGAGTAAAACTCCATCCAAAAGTTGTCTACACTGCCAGTCACCATTTTCTCTCTTCCCAGTCCCTCCTTTTTAATATAAATCATTCTATTGGGGGCTCTTACAGCTCTTACAACAATCCATACATCAATTTTATCAATTACATTTGTACAGATGTTGCCATCATCATTTTCAAAACACTTTCTGCTTGAGCCCTGGGTATCAGCTCCTCTTTTTTCCCTCCCTCCCCCATCCTCCCTCCCTTGTGAGCCCTTGATAAATTATAAATTATTATTATTTTCATATCTTACATATCGGCCACTGTCTCCCTTCACCCACGTTTCTGTGGTTTGTCCCCCTGGGGGAGGGAGTGTTATATATTGATCATTATGATCGGCTTCCCCTCCCCCCCCCTCTTTTCCCTCTACCTTCCCCCTACACTCGTGGTATAGCTATTCCCACTACTATTCCTGAGGGTTTTATCTGTCCTGGATTCCCTGTGTTGAGCTCTTATCTGTACCAGTGTACATGTTCCAGTCTAGCCATATTTGTAAGGTAGAACTGGGGTAATGATAGTGGGCGTGGCAGGGGAGGAAGCATTAAGGAACTAGAGGAATGTTGTGTGTTTCTTCAGTGCTATACTGCTCCTGGCTGGCTAGTCCCTTCCTTGTGACCCTTCTGTGAGGGGATGTCCAATGGTCAACAGATGGGCTTTGGGACTCCACTCCGACCCCCCGTCATTGATATGATTGTTTTGGGTCTTCTGAAACCTGATCCTGTCAACACCTTGTGATCACACAGGCTGGTGTGCTTCTTTTATGTGGGCTTTACTGCTTCCCTGCTAGATGGCCACTTGTTTTAACTTCAAGCCTATAAGATCCCAGATGCTATATATTCTAATAGCCATGCACCATCAACTTTCTTCACCACATTTGCTTCTATGCACCCATTTTTACTTCAGGGTGTAAAGTGAGCAGGTTATTAGAACAAAGTGTTCTTGCGTTGAGGAAGCACTTGAGGCCCAATGTCCATCTGCTACCTTGATACTTAATATATATGAACATAGACCTATATCCCTATTGTTATGTATTAATATAGTTACATATGTACATGCCTGTATTTAGACCTCTATAAATGTCTTTTGCCTCCTAGTTCTTTCCTCTATATTCTTTTACTTTCCTTCTTTCCCACTATCATGTTCAACCATTCGACTCTCAGTAATTCCTCTCGGCTATATTGCACATGATCAAACCCACCAGGCGTGCTACACCCTCCTCGCTGTTAATTTTAGATCTCTTGTTCTTCCCTTGTCCCTGGGTTTGTTGGCTCCGCGCTCGTTTTCCCCACCTCCCCCTCTCCCGCGTCCCCCTTGGAAGCATCAGTCCTGTTTGTTTTCTCCTTGGGATTGTTTATCTTATCTATAGACAGATATAGATACAGATAAACATGGGGAAAAGAAGAAAAGAGGGTCTATAAATAGTTCCAGGTCTGTCTGCTGACCTTTATGTATGTTTTCTGATTGAATCTGATGAGGTGGCAAACCCTGCCCTCTGAACTCTATTTTCGGGATTCCTCGGGGACTTCATTTCTTTGCTCCCCTTGCTGCTCTGTTGCTCTCCCTTCGTGTTTCACCCCAGTAGGGGTGGTGGGGTGGGGTGGTGGTGTCAGACCGGGCACAACTCCTGCACTGGGTCTCCAGTGCTGTGCCCTGCAGCGCTGTGGGTCAGTGAGGGGAGGTCCTGTCTCACGATGGGGCTGGCCCTATGGTCCTCTCTGTGCCTTGACTGCTAAGCAGGAATGGCATCCTTGGGGCTTGATGGGCCAGAATGCAGCTCTCTCTCTTTCTCTCTTTCCCTCCCTTCCTCCCTCTTAGTTTGCTCCCTTGCGGTCTGGGCAGATCCACCACTCTCCCCAGGCTGTATCTTCAGTGCTATCCTCTGAACTGCAATCTTCTGGGGAAGGGGGTCGACATAGCTGGGAATGGGTGGGTGGGCCTGGGCCCATCCCCCACAATTTTTAAATAAAGTTATATTGAAAACAGTGGGTACTTACAGAGGCTCTACTTTTCACAAAACCCTAAACAAGTATTTTGCTCTTACTTTATCATTTCCATGCTGGAGCAGCAACTCTTCATTTTGTAAATGAGAAACCAGGTTCGCCTCCTAGTCTCGAGACTGAGTAACTGGCCCAATCACCACAGTAAGTTGTGGAGACAAAATCGGAAAACCCGCCTCTGTGACTCCTACGCCACCATTGCTATACGTGACTTGTGTCAAGACTCTGGTCCTGGCCTTGTAACTAGCTAAGGGACCCGTGGGCTTCCTTTCCAAAGCATTCCTCTTCAGTCAACTCAGTCTTCTTTTTCAAACCTTGAAAAATCATGAGCAACTTTTCATGTGTTTGATGGTCACTGGAATATCCTGTTGGGTGAACTGTTTATTCAAGTACTTTGCCCATCTTATGGTTAGTTTATGTGTCTTTGGTTAACTTGTTGACTTATTTATATGCATTTTATTATTAGATTCTTATCAGATGTCTAGTTTACAAAGTTAGGTCCCCAGTTGGTATGTTGTCTTTTCAATTTCTCTGGAAAGTCTTTTTTTGTTTTTTAAAATCATTTTACTGGGGGCTCTGACAGCTCTTATCACAATCCATACACACATCCACTGTGTGAAGCACATTTGTATATTTGTTGCCATCATCATTTTCAAAACATTTTCTTTCTACTTCAGCCCTTGGTATCAGTTCATTCCACCACCACCCCTCCCTCATGAACCTTTGATAATTTATATATATTTTTTCATGTCTTACACCAACCACTGTGGGATACAAAAAGGCTTTCCCCCAGGTTGTCTCCCCCAAATATATGTCAGACGTAGGACACTGCTTGCAACTCATGGCAAATGATTATAACATACCTGGAAGCAAACTGCTTAGAAGCTTTCTCCCTGAACGCCATCAGCTATCCAGAGCATTCCACCGTAGGTGGGGCTCATTCCAAACTGATAAAGATAGTGATTGTTTCCATGTAGAGCCCAGACAATAAGTCAAACCAGCTCAAGGACAACCAACGTTAGGCTGCCATCCTGAATCTAGGATCCGTTTATCTTGTCACATGTGTACCCTGACCCCACCTCTTCCTATTGCATGTACACCCCTAGATCATCCACCTCCCATTGCTGTATTGCCTATGGTACAACCCCTTTCTGTGACATATGTGGTTACCTGTATTCCGGGGGGCTTGCACGCCTCTAAGTATATATAAGCTTTCCTTAGAAATATATTCCCTCTCTCCTCCTCTGTCTGCCACCTCCGTGTGGACCACCAAGAGGAACTGAGGTGAGCATGCTAATATAAAATGTATCAGATTCCTTTATTTTACCTTCTCTTCTATCTCTCCTATCTTCTATGACTTTACTGTGATCTTTATATATTATCGTGGTACAATTGCACCTAAGGACCCTCCACGATTGTCAGAGACTGGTTTACTCTGACAAACCACTGTCTCCCTTCATCCACTTTTCTGTTGTTTGTCCCCCTGGGAGGGGATTATATGTTCATCATTGTGATGTGTTCCACCTTTCTCCCCCCCCCACCCCTTCCCCTTTACCCTCCTGGTATTGCTACTCTTCATTATTGGTCCTGAGGGGGTTATCTGTAAGGTCTTTTGATGACCAAAGTGTTTTCATTCTTGTGAGATCCCATTTATTTATTTTGTCATTTGTTATTTGTGCTTTTTCTACTTTGATGGACAATCCATCTTTAAAAGTGAAGCTTATTCACCTACTTTGTCTTCAGCGGTTGTGTTGGGAAGGTGAGGATCATAGAATCTGGGGTCTTAAAAGCTTGAAGGTAAACAAGCGGCCCTCTAGCTCAGAAGCAACAAAGCCCACATGGAAGAACATGTCAGCCTGTGTCATCACGAGGTGTCGAACGGATCACTGAAGACAAATGGGTGCATAAGCAAATGTGGCGAAGAAAGCTGATGGTGCCCAGCTATCAAAAAGTGTATCGTCTGGGGTCTTAAAGGCTTGAAGGTAATCAAGCCGCCATC